>NC_081409.1:400531340-400897590 GCF_030272615.1 Cryptomeria japonica
GGTTGTTCATATCCACATCCTATCTCACTAAAATGCTTCATTTTAATTGCTAGCCTAAATTTTTCATTGGCGGCGAGCTTTAGGTTTAGTGTCAAACTTGGTAGCTCTAATACCATATGTCACAAGCTACACTACTATTGTTGAACAAGAATGTAAACTAACATTATATAACTAATTAAATTGACAAAACATAGAACTTATTTTACCTGATATATATAAGTAAATGAAAATTTAACTTTTGGACAAGTAAGCAATAACATTAACTATTCATGAATGAGTACAAATATATATAAACAATTCAAGAACTTTTTAAACTTTGAGTACATAACACTTAAAGTACAAGAGGAGTTTAGAGTTTACAACATTTGGTAATCCATTTTGATTTCTTTATAAACCCAAGTAATTAACTAGAGGGAAAGTATCATCAAGGCGATTTACCACCCAATCTTTCTACTGAAAGTGGCCATGCCCTTCATAACAGTGTAAGTAGGTTAAAGGTCAAATGCCATCTAAGTCCATTGTTTTGTCCCTACACAACCCTATTTTGTCACACACTATAGGTACCCCCTAACTAGTATGTCCTCTGAATAGGTAGTGCATATGGACCATGTGAACTGACATACGCTTGTAATTGAAAGTGTCACCTTGGCCAAAGGTTTTCATAGTTACAAGAACAATTTAATGTGGAGTCATTTTTCACCACTCTACTCGGCTAGAACCAATAAATAGGAATTGCTCAATTGACCAATCTTTGCTTTCTCTTATGGTAACTGCATACTAAATCAGTATAGAGGCAGACTTGTCTCTAGGTTTGAGATCTTTTATCTAGCCATTGTTGGTTTAGATTTTTTTATTTTATATGATTATGGATAGCTACCATTCACAACATGTTTATGTTGATTCAATCGAGTTAATTGTTGCAGAGTTCATCTGACATCATAATCATGAACATGAGCTTTCATTCTTGCACTCTCATGTTCAAGAATATGCATATGCCCTCAACTCTAGGGTTTGCAATATTTATCTTTACCTCTATTCTCCAAAAAGTTCTAAAAAATGAACCTTGACTTGTAGTATATGAGTATGTATGCTTGATACACATACATGCTAGCCCAAAAATTTGTCCAAGAAATATTCAGACTACACAACGTATAGAAAAGATAATACCATATAGGGATGCTAGAATGAGATCTAGATTCTACCAAATCCTATTTGCAACCTTAAATACTCAATAGAACATTACTTCAACCTATCATCAAGAAACAAATGGCTAGATAGATAGGGTCAATCAGGTTCTAGAAGACCTTTTAAGAATGTACCACATGGATCAAGAACACAAATGGGAAGATTACTTATGCTTGATTGAATTTTCATTTAAAAATTCCTATCAATCATTAATCAAGATGGCACCACTTGAGGCACTATATGGAAGGAGGTGTCTAACTCCTATCAGCTTGGATAAGCCAGAAGATATGATAACCGTCAGTCTTGAAATGCTCTAAAAAATGGAAGAACAAGTCAAGCTATTTAGAAAAGTGTTAGAAGAAGCTAACGATTAGTAGAAAAGCTATGCAGATGCAAAGTGAACCCCCAAGAAATTTGAGGTAGGAGCGAAATTGCTGCTATGAGTAAAACCTCTGATACGAACCCAACACAACTTGAATTATGTTGAAATGAGTCTGTAGGTCCAAGTCATGTTTGGTCAAACTTTGGCCGGAATAGAGATTTTAGATGAAGATTCTAGGTCAAAAAGTTGATTGTCTCAAAATTGGTCAAAAATGGTATCAAATTGAAGGGTTTGTTGAGAGGATTTTGACAGTGCTTGAATCATGTCAAATGAAGTCCGTATGAGTGTGATATGCCCAGTGAAAGTTTGCAAAAAGAAGGGTTGACTAGGCATGGATGTTGACATCAACATGGTATGTGCTGATGTGGCACAACACATGACAATATGACTGTGTAGGCGATGTGGCACTCAACATTGACATGGACCAACCAGGAAGCCACACGTGTTACAAGATGGTTGACTTCATCATTGACTTGGTGCAATCAAGGTGTGACACATGTCAAGTGTGGATCAAAGAAAAAGTTCCATGTGGCACTCACATGGTGGTATTCTATGAGTTTGATTTGTTTGTTTAACAAAAACTGGTTTGGTTGTGTTCAAACCTTGAACCACTCCTTTCCTATTTTCCCTCTCAACCAATGCACCACACATGCCATTCACTTCAATTGGTACCAGTTATATTTAAAATGAATACTCACATATTTGGTGGAGGCAAAGGGTTTGAACCGCCAACCCCCCATGTCCCACTTTCTTCTCTCTACAAACAAGGCCTGCACACGTTTCAAGATATATTTGGCATGATCTGATTTTGTTGACATGTGGTGGGCCGAGTATATAGGGGCTTGGGTTTAGCCCAACCCCTCTCTTCATAAGCACAAAAAAAAACACAATTATATTAATCTTGAAAACAAATGCAAAAAACATAATATATAAATATTTTAAAGGGGCTCAGTTCAATATGAAACATATATTAAATATTTTTAATGTAAATTGGGGAGATATGGGAAATATGGGGAAATATTATTTTTAACTCCATAATAGCATATGGAATCGTATTTAAGAGGGGATTTTTTGGCTTGTGAGGGGATAGGAGGATTGGAAATTAGATAATGATAGTGTTTTGACTCTGTGCAAATAGTTGAGAAAGACTTTAAGCCAAGTTTATTTGTACTTAAAGGAGGGGAAATTTTGTAGATCTCATTATTGTCCCAGGAGACTTTGTGGAGACTTGTAACAGATTGAAGCGCCTTGTAAATCGGATTTGGAGCATAATCAAGGATTAGTCACCCTGTTGGAGAGGGACCAAAGATGTAGCCATTTGGTGAACTCTGTTATCAATTTGTGTCTTCATCTTCTCTTCTATGTTTTCCTAATTTGATTGATTTAATCATTTTAATCTTTTTTAAAGCACTTTAAATTAAGTTTAAGACCTTCAAGCACCCATTCACATAAGTTAACATTTACTTAGAAACCATCCTTGTAATTGTACTTTTCTATAAGGGGATATATATATATCATGTGTATATATATGTATATATGTATGTATATATGTATGTATATATGTATGTATGTATATAGATACATAGATACATACATATGTATGTATGTATGTATGTATATACATACATACATACATATATGTACATATATGTATGTATATAGTATATACATACATATATACATACATATGTATGTATATATGTATATATATATATGTATGTATGTATGTATATATGTATGTATGTATATATGTATGTATATGTACATACATATGTATGTATATATGTATGTATATACATATATACATACATATATGCATACATATGTATGTATGTATGTATGTATGTATGTATGTATATATGCACATATGTGTGTATGTATGTATGAATATACACATATACATACATATATGCATATATGTATGTATATGTGTAAATACATACATACATACACACATATGTGCATATATACATACATACATATATATATATATATGTATATGTGTATATACATACATACATACATACATATGTGCATATATACATACATACATACATACATACATACATACATACTATATATGCACATATGTATGTATGTATGTATGTATATACACATATATACATATATGCATGTATATACATACATACATACATACATACATACATATGTATGTATATATGTATGTATGTGTATATGTATGTATGCATGTATATATGTGTATGTATGTATGCATATATGTATGTATATATGTATATACATACATATATACATACATATGTATGTATGTATGTATGTATGTATGTATGTATGTATGTATATACATATATACATACATATATGCATATATGTATGTATATGTGTATATACATACATATGTATGCATATATACATACATATGTATGTATATATGTATGTATGCATGTATATATGTATATATGTATGTATATATGTATATACATACATATATACGTACATATATGTATACATATGTATGTATGTATGCATGTATATATGTATATATGCATATATGTATGTATATATGTATATACATACATATATACGTACATATATGTATGTATGTATGTATATATGTATATATGCATATATGTATGTATATATGTATATACATACATACATACATACATACATATGTATGTATGTATGTATGTACATATATATGTATGTATATACATATATATACATTAATATGCATATATATACATATCTACATACATATACATATAGTATATATATTTATATATATGTGTTGGTAAACAGATTTGTCACTGCGGTCGTTTATCTGAAACTGACCATGTTTGCCCGATGAGCAGTGACAAACGTTCCAACAGTTGGAGAGATCATTATGTGAAACATGATCTTCCTCTGCGTTTGAGAGGGGCAGATCCCTCGTATGATAGGGGTATTTAGGATTTTTGTGTACTTTTAACTTGAAAGTACATAAAGGAGAAAACGTAGAACTTAAACAAGAAATAAAGATAGAAACCCCAATAGTAGACATATGACCATCAACTGAGATTTCTCAACATTCGCAACAAATTACGAGGGGAGTTTGTAACGTAATATGCTTAGCCATGAGATGACGACAAAGAAGAATGACAAATCTCAACATACGTAGAGATAAGATACTTCGACATATTCAAACTAAGATACCAAAGGTTGCTTGTGCATCATCACATCAATTGCACAAATCACATATGCATAAAAAGACTACCAATTTCACATATGAGAAATTGGCAATAATAACAGATGAATAGATTTAGAACATACGAACTAAGACGTATTCTTCATTATCCTTTTGGAAATATACAAGTCCAAAATCCTTTCTATACATAGTGCAAATCAAAATGTCATTACAGGTTTCTCCTAGAATTCCAGTAGAGTTTTTCCCTCTGTAAAAAGTCTCTTTTTTCTTTACATTACAAATAGCCTTGTATTTATAGGATTACCAGAATAACCGCCTTAATAACTAACTTTAATCTTGGGTTAATAACTAACTCTTTTCTGCGTGAATTTCAATGAGTTAATAACTTACCCACTTATGCATAGAAAAAGTCAATTTCCTAACCTTTGGTTACAATAAGTGACATAAGTCACTTTTTACAAAAAGAACAACTTGAAACTTTATGATTTTGATGAAAAACAAAGTAATAAGTTATGTTGAGGTACTTCTTTGGCTTCATCCACTTCATTTGGACTTTCAATATGTCTTTCCATTTGAAAGGAAAAGACAACCTTGAGGTTCTCCATAAGAATTTAAGGGATTGATTATTGCAATGCGCCCATGCATTGATAAAATGATCATTGACACGAAGAAATATTTGTCCACCAATAACCTGTCTTTGAGGAGATTCTCTCCAACCACCTCTACATCTACTAAGTATCTTCACTTGATTGTTATCACTTGACTTTATTCAAATCATCGCGAGTTGGTGTTTGCCATCATTAGAAGTCTTAAGTCTTATTTGGAACAAATTTGATGTTCTTCATAATATAGAAAGTAGTGTTTCTTTAATGAATCCCTTTTCAAAGCATCCCACTTTGTCATTAAACCTCCATTCTAAAATATAAGAAATTACAAGAAATTTGTTGAGATCTTTGATATTTAACCAAGGTAACATTGTGAGATGCCATGAGTATACAACACTTTGCGAACCTATCATGTGATCATATCTCTTGTGACATTCCATCGAACAACTACTGTGCACCTTCAACAATCTGGATACATGTCTACCAGAGCATTTCAAACTATGATATCGAAATGGACCTCGTCTATTGCGTATGTTTCCACATTTATTATTAAGACAATCCACCCAACAAATTGCACACATCCTTATACCTTCAATAAAATGCAATTACAATATGTTTCTATGCCTTGCAAGCAGGTAAAACATAGTGTGAGTGATATATGAATCATGTATCACCAATAATCTAATGCTCCGCTTCCTCTATTTGTCATGTCCATTTCTCCAACTTTGTGCAGCTGGAAAGAGGATAACAAAGGTTGATGAACTTGGTTTTTACACCTGCCAATTGCACTTTCTGAAAGATTAAAACTTAATAAAAAATCTGCAGATCTTGCATTCATCGCATTCCATGAGACCACATTTCTTTGAGGGATTCTGACAAACAGTTTACAGGCGCTGCCTGTGCATTCACTATGTCATGAGACCACATTGCTTTGAGGGATTAACACCTGCAAATAGTTTACATGCGTGGTCATGCGTTGTTTACATGAGACCATGTTTCTTTGAGAGATTCTGACAAACCATTACATGCGTGGTCATGCACATTCACCATGTTGTGAGACCGCCTTGTTGGAGTTAACGCCTACCATAGTTTTCATGTGTAGATGAGACCACGTTTCTTTGAGGGAGTCTATCAAATAGTTCACATGCGTTTTCTAGGCTGCCATGGTGCATTCGTGTCCATGGTGATTCATTCAAATAGCTACAAAGAAATAACATTAAGACTCGTCAACAAATCAATATTGTGCATTTCATGCAATCATTGCATTCCATCAAAACACATCGGCCTAAGACATTCTGTCAAACAATATACGCGCCTTGTCTTTCCTTAATCATTTTACTTGCATATCTAACTGAGTATATTCGACTATGATTTTGTGGAATCTAGTTTCATTTTACACCTACGAGAAGCATTTGCTGAAACTTCTAAAGACTGTTCAACATATACATAATCATGTGTACCCTGTGATCATACATTCCATACAACCACATTTCTTTGCGATCAACGTTTGCCATGAGATAAGTTTCTTTGAGGAATTCTGACAAACTATTCACATGCGTTGTCTGTGCTTTCCCTATGCCCATGATCTGCTTCCATGGTTTGCAGCTTGGGTGACATATTCCTTGGTGGTGACTTGTCAAATAGTAAATGCCTTGTCAATCCTTCCATTATCACGTTTCACGTAGTGTTTTGCCAAACACTCCACGTGCATTAGCTATACCTCCATATTCAACATACAAACCGTTGCAGGCAGCTGCATCTTCTATCCTTTGTGCTATGATGAATGTCGTGGCATATTTAAAGGCATACATTTAGGGTATAATACTACAATGGCCAAGTCAAAACTTCCACATTCTGCATTATTTTAACCAAAATTTACATGCTTGGGTTACTATGTAATTCTGTCAAACAGATTACGTGCTATACATCATTCCCTGAGATGACAATTCATTGAGGCATTCTGACAAATGGTTCACGTCTTATCTATGCCTTCCACATTTCGCATCCATATTCACATTTCAGGCATGCCCATGCTCCCTTATCTGAGGTTTATCAAACATGTCAATGCATTGTTTACTATTATTCATTCTGCAAACTTAGCAGCCAGGGCTGTTAGAACATATCCATTATACTTTGGTGCCTGTTAATATCCCTTCCAAAATTTCCATTCCAGGAAAGACAAAGAGAAGGTTGACATAGTTTGCAGAGTTTGGCTCTTATAAACAAATGGCTGCATTTACTTGAAAATTTCTAAAGATTCCTCGTCAAATCCATTTGGTGCATATGGTGCTATCTTTAGTGCATTGATAACCTGCTACTTGAAGCTCTCTTTTCTTTTCTTTTCTTATGAAAAAGAGTTAAGAATGCTCATTTTTTGAGCATTTCTAACCTTTTTGGCAAAGTGGGACCCACAAGGTTAATAAACGAGGTTAGAAATGCTCAAAAAGTGAGCATTTCTAACCTTTTTGTGAAAGGTTAGAAATATAGGTTAGAAATGCTAAAAAATTGAGCATTTCTAACCATTTTGGCAAAAGGTTAAGAAATGAGGTTAAGAATGCTCAAAAAATGAGCATTTCTAACCTTGTGCTTCACGAACTATCTATAGATAGGAAAATGGAATGCATCAAAGCAATATTAAACTAGCTCAACCACAAAAAAACTAGATTGCATTGATAAGAAATCCTAATACAATCAATAAAGGCATGAAGATGAAATACTAAAATAAAATGCAAACCAAAGCATGTATCTCCTTCATTGTTCCTCCATTGTTCTTCTTTCACCTTCAAATTTGATGTGGATCTCACCTGCAAGTGCAAAATGCAAGTAGAAAGCAAGTTGTTGATGAAATTTGTAGTATAAGTTTACTCGAAAATGTGATTGATTGATTGATTGAAGAAAATCATCCAATTTATAGACAAATTGGAGAGAGGACAAGATTAGCATGAAGAGATTTGAAAGGAAATTCAAATCAAGAATGACAAATTATGCACAAATTATGACAAGATTGACATGCAAGATTGATTGACAAAAATTATGACAAATTATGACAAGATTAAAATGCCATTCCCATGACAAAAGGGAAGAGAGAAAATAGCCTCCATGATTGCAACAAATGGAAGCATAAACATAGGAGAAAATGAGGGAATGAAATTAGGGGGAAAAATTAGAGAAATTGAAGAAAATAGGAGAAATAGAAATTAGGTGAATTAATTAATAGGTTTTCATCCATTAATTAATTCATGAAAGAGACCTAGGACTAAATAAATTAATTTATTTAACCCACCAAGAAGAAGAAAAGGATTAAATGAACAAATCATAAAACCCTATAAATAAGAGGACAAGGAATTAGGTCAATACAACAAGAAATTAATGTAGGTTCGATGATGATTTTGATTGACAAAGGACCAATGTTGATAAATGATTGAGACTGGTTGACAAAAATCAATGACAAATTGACCAAGATTGACAAGGAGATCAAATTGATAGGCGCCAATTGACGAGGAACAATACTAATTGATCAAAATTGACATGATTGAAAAGGACAAGGATCGATGACAAATCGATCACAAAATGACAAGATTAACAAGAGGATAAAACCCTAATTCTATCATTGATTAGGATTGACGATGTCCAAAATGATGATAAATGAGCAATGCGCAAATGTTAAAGTATGACTCCACAAGCGTTGACCATTTTTAGACGTCTACACTATCCTTTATACCTTAGAAAACATTGATCATAGAGAGGAAACAAGGAAGAGTGCAACCGATGCTTTTGAACAACTTTTTAAGCACAAACGATCAGACATATTAAAATAATTTAAAATATTAAATTATTATTTGAGAAATAATTTAAATATTTTAAATATATTGCTTTGGCTAGACAAAAATGGCGTAACTTTCAAATGGTAGGGAGTTAGGTCTTAAAATTCAAAACACATGTCAATGAAAGGGAAAAAGGTCCACACAATTATTTACACCTCATGACAAAGCCTTAAATGAGATATTTTAATCATTCGGGAGCAACAAACACCAAAAATTGAAAGTTTAAAATATGATAAAGTATGAACTGGGTTTAGGTGAAAGTTGGACATGTGATACGAAATGATGTTTAGATCCTGACTATCAATTGGTTTCCCTCAATTTGTGGTAATTCTCAAAATTCTTTCATTTTTTAGATTTTGACTAGTAATGACTTTGGACAACATGCTTATTTCTTATGCATAAATACTCATTGGACCTTTACTCAATCGACACTGAGACTGACACTAAGACATATATGTGTGTGTATATATGTATGTATATGTATATGTATATGTGTGTTTATATATATATGTTGGAAGCATGTGTTTTTGTGGTTGTCATTGATGTTAAACTTGTTGTTTCAGATAGTTGTTGGTCTAGAATGCCTAGATACCATGTTGTGTTGATGATGTAGTTATTCTATTGGTTGTTCCGAAAGTGTTCAAGTCTAGAAAGTGTTGCTGATGTTATTTGATGTTGTTGTCTTCTTTGGTTATTTTTTTGGCATTATTGATGAGTTAGTTTTGTGGTCGGGAAATATTTTGTGTCCTCTAGAAGTTGTGGTATATTTCATATCAGGTTGTGATATTCTATGTTAAGCTTATCTTTGAGTCTGTATTTGATTTGTGGAAGGTTATTTGATATGTTATGGGTTTCACCGTAGTGTGTGGAGATCTAGATAAGAGTAATTTGCATTGGAGAGTTTGTTTTGGTCGTTAATTGTCTATATGGATGCATTGCGTGTTGGGATATTGAAGTTTTTGATTTGGTGATTTTAGATCGGTGGATTGATCTTTAGAAGATGTGTTTTGGTTACCTCTTTCTCCTAGAGTGGATTAACGTGTGTATTTTTGGTCCAGAAGGAGTATTGTGTTTTAGGTCAACCTGGTTCAAGCTTTGATAATCTATCTTGTATATTGTTGCCCCATATTTGACATACCCAAAATTTGAACTTCAAATTGGTCTCAATGTTGAACGAAGGACCAAATATGTGTCTATACGTAACAAGTGAGCATGTGATCCAAGGTTGTTGTCAGTCAAAATGTGAAAAATGGATGAATTTTAAAAATTATAAAGAATTGAGGAAAATTTCTTTGTGAACATATCCTAAGCATTGTTTTGTGTCATATGACCAATGTTTGCCTGAACCTAGTTCACAATTTGCCATATTTTAAACTTAAAATTTTTGATGTTCCTCGCTGTAAATATATTAAATTTCCACATACGATGTATCTTCATAAGGAATAAATAATGGTATATTCTTATCCTCCTACCTTGAAGGCGTGTTTCAAATTTCAGAGCCTAACTCCTTACCAATTGAAAGTTGTGGCCATTTTTTTCCTGAATCGAGGCATTAAAGTCTTATGGTAAATATTTGAATTATTCTTTTAAATTTTTATTTTATTTTATATTGTTTTCAATATATTCCTCATTTTGATCTTTTGAAGTGAAAGAGAAATTAAAAGTCCTTATGTAGGTTCAGATGAAATAAATCTTTTGCTCAAAGCCCTTAATTGCTCAAAAATTTCAAAATTCTAACCTTAATAGGTTAAAAATGCTCAAAAAGTGAGAAAGCCTAACTTATTGCTTAAAAGTTTCAAAATCCTAACCTATTGCTCAAAAGTTTCAAAAGCCTAACCTATTGCTCAAAAGTTTCAAAATCCTAACCTATTGCTCAAAAGTTTCAAAAGCCTAACCTATTTCCTTGAAAAGTCAAAATTCTAACCTTGGGAGGTTAGAAATTCTCAAAAATTGAGCAATCCTAACCTAATATGCTCAGTTGCTAAAAAATCCTAAATTTCTAACCTCTATTTGAGCATTGAAAGAAAGTTAGTTATGTTCATCCTATTGGCATATGGACACTCCAATGAGACATTGTATGTGATTGAAGGTTTTGTCATTGATGGCAGCCTTGCAATCCTATGGCACCGACAAGACATCATACCGGCAATGGCAACCTTGCAATCCTATGGCACTGACAAGACATCATACCGACAAAGCATTACACAGGCAAGATAGTGCACCGGCATCAACAAGATCACTCTACACTGGCACTGACACTGGCACCGGCACAAAAGAAAAGATGTATACCGGCATAGAGGCCGACATGATTTTTGATATGTAATATTTTGTTTATTATTGTAAGCCGACTTGGCAAATTGTAAAATGACTCTTGTATATAAAGGAGATCATTGTAGACATTTAGAGAGGTAATGTAGCAAGCATAACGAAAATTATTAGGCAGACCTAATGTGCGAATTATAGGTCAAGGGTATATGTAAAGAATAGAGTTAGAACCAGTACTGAATCTAGCATTGGAGATGCTATTGTAAAGTAGTACAAGTCATTGGATTAGTATAATCCTCATTGTAAGTTAGTGTGACTTCTCATTGAGCAGTGAGCTCTAGGCAGTTGGCCTTCCTGCATGTGCAGACCCCTATAGTAAGTAATATTCTCTTATTGGCCAGTGAGTGAATATTGTGGGTCACAAATCCCATCGAGGTTTTTCCCACACTAGGTTTCCTCATTAAACATCTTGTGTTATGGTGTTCTTTTCATGTGGATGTTTCTGATTCTATTTATTGCATTAATTCTTGCATACCGGTATACTGCTATTTTATGTTCTGCATGTTTCAAATTAAGAAATACTCATTACTGGTTAGATACTGATTCACCCCCCCCTCTCAGTATCTGTGGGAATCCTAACAATTGGTATCAGAGACTGGTCCTCTATTTTCAGAAGCCTAATAGCTTGAGGAAGATCTTGACACCGGTAAAGATGAAAAATCTGATGAAGCAACTTGAAGGAGCTCTTACTGACTATGATGCAGAGAAGTTGAAAAATATCAAATTAGAAGATGATTTAAGAGCATCTCAAGATATCATTGAGGCACTTCAAGAAAATCTAACTGTTGCAAGAAATAAGAGAAGAGAACTTTGTGAAAAATTGCAAAATGAAAATGATGAAAAGGAATCTCTTAATGATATGATAAGAAAGCTGAAACAAGAGATCATGACAACAAAAAATGAAATGGAGGATATGACTATGAGATTTTGCAAAGAGATTGAGGATAGAAAGAAGAATGAAGAAGAATTGACCAGAAGGCTAAGTGATGCAGCAAATGAGAACACTAGACTTAGCTATGAAAATGACATGTTGAAGACAGATCTGATGCATACTCAGAATGACTCAAATGAACTAATGAGACAAAAAGAAATGTTGGAAAGGGAATTGGAAACTGCAAATCAACATAAAGAAAAATTCAAGAAAAGCTCAGAAGAACTTGGTACCTTATTGAAGAATCAAAAACCTAAAGGTGACACTTCTGGAATTGGCTTTGAAGTTGGTGAAAGCTTCGGTACTGCAAATACTTAGGATCACAGCAAACTGGTAAGACCACCTAGTGTGTATAAATTCAATGGAAAATGCTTTAACTATAATAAGTATGGTCATAGGGCAAATGAATGTAAATCTAGGAATTATCAGAATATCAATACACCCACCGGTCAATGTTCCAAATGCAACAAAGTTGGTCATAACTCTAAAAAATTGCAGAATGAATGTGAGATGTTATGTTTGTGGAAGATTTGGACATTTATCTAATCAATGCAGAACACAAACCGACATAGGTTATGGGAAATCTATTCAGAAAAATAATGTAACTTGTTATGCATGTAACAAGATTGGGCATATTGCTAAATTTTGTAGAAGTAAAGGTACACGGGTAGACAACAAAAGTGCTAGCTTGAAAGGAAAAGAAAAATTTGAAGAGGTTAAGAAAGAATTCTCAAAGCAATGGATTAGAAAAGCTGATCTAAATATTGGGAATACTCCTCCACTGGTAGAACCAACAAATGCTTCACCGGTAGGATAGAGTGATGCTTCACTAGTAGGATAGAGCAGTGCTCCACCTGCAGGAAGTTCTTCATCTAATTGAAGAAAATTGCCTTGAGGGTTTGACAATCTAATGATACATATGCTATTATTCCCTTGGTTAGAGATAAGAAGTTGAAAATTACTCATTATCGGCAAACAATGTTAAGTGAATACTTAACCGGCATGCAATTAATGTGGTAGATGGCAAAAAGACATTATAAAAATAAGGTTTTGGCTCCATTTCATTTCACCGTGATTTCAAACTTTCAGAGGGCGCGAAGATTCTGAGCTAAGGCATTTCAAGCAAGAAGCAAGCACACTCTAAGCAATCATCCATCCAAGATAGAAAAAAAAAGGTATTTAGTCATGGCATCCACCTCTGCAATTGAATACATAGCAAACCCTACTATTGTGGAAGTAATTAAAAGACCTAGGCCCGTATTTCAGTTAGTCCCCAAAATAGCAAAGAAGGATGATACATTAGGTGCATTTTCTCAAATCCTTAAAGGTGTTGTATATGCTGAAGACCCTAGAATGTACATCCACTACAACATTGAAGAGTTAGGAGATGAGGAAATCAAAACCATGTATAAAACTGAGATATGTGATGATACCAGCAATGTTAAAGCTGAACACAAGATTATTGAAACCCTAGGATTCACAGAAATCCTTAGTATCCCTGAATTTTCTAATGATGTGATTAGGATAGTGTTAAGCAGAGTTCATGGAGAATTTTTCTGGTTAGATGCAATTCATAAGATCACCAAGGAAGTCCTAAAGGCTGTCATAGGGTTACCAGCCACCGATAAAAGACCAGACAAAAACAAGAAGGTTTCAAATGATTTAGTCATAGACCTAAAAGGTGCAACATTTGATAAGAGATCTCTAAGGGTTAATGATGTAAATGATACAAATGTGAGATTCATAAGCATGATATTAGGTTACAAAGCCACTCATGCTAATAGACTTAACTCAGTTTCAAGTTTATGCATTAAGAGTGCTTATGATATGATAACAAACAATACAAAAATTGACATCTGTGAATGGTTAACGGATGAACTGATAGACAACCTTGGAAAGATAAAGAAGGATAAGAAAGGAACTTTCAGATTTGGAAATCTATTAGTATGCCTAATGCTTCATATAACAAAACAGCTTCCCGGTATAGGATATAAAGAACTAGGATATGACATACTGGTAGGAAAGCAATTGACATAACTGTTTAATTCCATGGGTGAGAATAAGGAAAACAACATTCATGACTTTTTCCAAGCACTGAAGACAAAAATGAAGAAAAGGATAAGGTTATCTCAGAAAATTGTAGATAAATACAAAGATGATATATGCTTTGTTATTAAAAAGGATAAAATATGGATGGAAGGAGTCATCCCAAGGACAATCTGGGTAACCAAAATGGGCTATGAGATAGATGACCACATAGTTGAAACTTATGCCAAAGCACTTCTAGAAGCCCCCAAGGAACTTAAGGAAGAAGTATTTGGTAGTGCTGAAACCATAGAAAGCCAAATACAGTCCAAGAAAAGAGTGAAGAAGGTAGAGGCATTTGTGAGGAAAGGATCCAGACAAGAAAAGGCCATTAAGGAAGATGTATTAAAGAAAACTGACATAACATAAGATGAGTTGGCAGCCCCACAACCTGAAGCTCATCTATCACTGGTAGGTGCTTCTTCAGAAGGTGACATGCCAGCAACCTTTAAAAGAGTTGTTAGGAAAAGAGATCCCTCACTGGCAACCACTCCTTCACCTAGAAGGACAAGGCAAAAGCAACAAGCTATGAGATCTCCAATTAGAAAGGTCACACCTAAAAAGAAGCTAACTCCTAAGAAAAAGAAAAAGAAAAAGACAAAAACTGACTTGGCACCTCTAGACATATTGCTAAATGAGATCACAGAGGAAGGAAACCTGAAAAACATAGGGAAAATTTATGACACTCTATCTGCTGATGAGAAAGGGCAAGTTGAAGAAAGTGTAATACTACATATGGACATGTACAAAAAGTTTTTGATGGAAGTAATCAATGAAATTCCTGATGATTTGTACAAAAGACTTGAGGCCAAAAGACAAGGAGTGATTGAATTAGACAAGAAAATAAAAATAGAAAAACTACTTGCTGTATATCCAGTAAACTCTCCAAAGGAAATTGATGATTTGATTGCTCAGGCAAACTGAACAGTTTTCTCCATTGCACACCGACATATTTCACTGATGGCAAGAAGAGTTACAGAAGTTATAGAGGAAACAAAAGATGGTTGGGACATATTCCTGGTTGAAAAGGAAAAACAAGAAGAATACAGGAATCCCAAGCCTATTAAGGTATATCAGAAGGATAAGGACAAAGGGAAAGGCAAAGTTGGTGGACCTCCAAGCATAAAGGTTAAAGACAACCTACCTCCACCTGTGAAAATTACAACCATTGAAAACCAACCGGCAGCAGAAAGCATGGATGTAGAGGATAGCAATCCAAATCACGAAGTTCTATACACTGTAAATGTTGATACCCAAAAGATCAACATAACAGTTGATAAAGATACAACTGAAAAGTCAGATATGGCTAAAGAGCCTCCGGTAATAGGAGATACAGAGAAACCGATAGAGGATACAGGGAAAAAGATGGAATCTGAGGCACAAACAGAGAAACCAACAGAGCTAAAGGCTTTGGACTAGGCTCATAAGGAAACAATGCCACCGGTAAGCAATGAAGTAGGAAAACTAGTGCTAAAAGAAATGCAAACACAAACTGACCTGCTAGAGGTCAATACAAGTATGATTATTTCCACCAGCACTCAGACTCTTGGATCATCATCAACATTCAAGTCAACTAATGTGATTGAGGTATTACTTGAATCCATTAAGAAAATAACTGACTGCAGTTCACAGGCTTATAAAGCAATAGATGATTCAATACCAATTTTGAAAATAATTGCTCCTGATTGTAATATAGATAATAAAGATTCTTTAGGACAATTGGATACATTATGTAAATACATTTCTGGAAATATTGAGAAAATAAAGGAAGAATCAGTAAAGGACATGGTAGAAAAGGAGAAACATAAATTCTTTGATGAAGAAATAAAGAAGTGTAACAAAGACTTTGACACACTTCTACCGGAACTATATAGTTTGTTGAAAGAGTATAAAAATCTATATAAAGACACATGCAAAACAAACTTCTTGACTGTAGATATTGACAAGAAAATAAGCAAGACACAGGATGAGATATATAAGCTTGTAGACAATTTTGTCAACTCACCGGATTCACTATCTGTTTTTGAAGATAAGTTAGCAAATTTTGAGGAAGAATTGCTTAAACAGGAAAGAGAGAAAGAGAGAATAATAAACAAGGCAAAACACTTGAGATCTAAACTAAGTCCAAGATTGGACTATCTAGCATCTCTGTGGAAGGAAATCTCAGAGGCATTAGCACAGGGAAGTAAAACACCAGCAGAGCAATTGCAGCATCTCACCGGTATTGTGAAGAGGACTGAAACAACAATAAAAGATAGCAAAAATTTTATGGATAGTATAAATTAAATTTTGGGTGATCTTTTTCAGATAATAACTACCCAACTATAGGGTTGAAGATATGGATAGATGTAACTACAAACTCTACTACCATCTTGACAACCTTTGTCATTGATGCCAAAGGGGGAGTAGTAGGATGAGAAAGTTCAAAGATAGAAATCATATGCTCAGGGGGAGCCCTTCATATTTTTGGTAAACATTCTTTTTGGTAAATTTTTTTTTGGACTACACATTTTGGACACTTTTTGAAATTTCTCATGAGTGTTGCCATCAATGCCAAAGGGGGAGATTGTTGGCATATGGACACTCCAATGAGACATTGTATGTGATTGAAGGTTTTGTCATTGATGGCAACCTTACAATCCTATGGCATAGGCAAGACATCATACCGGCAAAGCATTACACAGGCAAGATAGTGCACGACATCAACAAGATCACTCTACATCGACACTGACATCGGCACCAGTACAGAAGAAACGATGTATACCGGCATAGAGACCGACAAGATTTTTGATATGTAATATTTTGTTTATTATTGTAAGCCAACTTGGCAAATTGTAAAATGACTCTTGTATATAAAGGAGATCATTGTAGACATTTAGAGAGGTAATGTAGCGAGCATAAAGAAAATTATTAGGCAGACCTAATGTGCGAATTATAGGTCAAGGGTATATGTAAAGAATAGAGTTAGAACCGGTACTGAGTCTGGCATTGGAGATGCTATTGTAAAGTAGTACAAGTCATTGGATTAGTATAATCCTCATTGTAAGTCAGTGTGACTTCTCATTGAGCAGTGAGCTCTAGGCAGTTGGCCTTCCTGCATGTGCAGGCCCCTATTGTAAGTAATATTCTCTTATTGGCTAGTGAGTGAATATTGTGGGTCACAAATCCCACCAATGTTTTTCCCACACCGGGTTTCCTCATTAAACATCTTGTGTTATGGTGTTCTTTTCATGTGGATGTTTCTGATTCTGTTTATTGCATTAATTCTTGCATACCGGTATACTGCTATTTTATGTTCTGCATGTTTCAAATTAAGAAATACTCATTACTGGTTAGATACTGATTCACCCCCCCCCCTCTCAGTATCTGTGGGAATCCTAACACATCCATCTCTGAGAGTGAAATGAAATGATTGCAGAATACAACCAAATGGATTTGTTGAAGAGGCTTTAGAATTTTTCAAGTAGTTATGCAATTGACAGACTGAAGCCAAATACAACCACCTTTGCAATTGTTTTTCATGATTGCACTAAGGTAAAGGCGTTGAAATAAAACATGGACATTGCAACCGAATTGCTCAGTAGAAGACCTCAAAAGGATGTATCTCATGGGATGCAATGCTCATGACATTGCATAAATGATTTGTTGAAAGGATTTGTAAACTCTCAAGTAGATGCAAGATGTGGATTCAGGTAGTGTTGGATAAGCATCGGCAAGGCAAGTGAATCGTTTAGAAAATTGCTCAAAGTAATGTGGTCTCATAACATGACATGGCCACATCATACACAAAGCGACTGAGTTGTTTTGACAGCACATCTCAAAGAGATATCTCCTCATGGAATGTGATGACTATGTAATGTTTGACAAAATTCTTGAAAGAAAATGTGATCTCACGAGGACATTTAAAGACAAAGCATACAAGTGAAGCCAGTAAAGTAAATGCATTAACGCAATATGCAAACTGGCATAAAGTTCATGAAAATTATTTTGTACAAATGCCTCAAAGAAATGTGGTCTCATGACATGCCATCCACAAGAAATTGATGAATTGAGAGTTATAGAATAAAATATGGAAAACTACCAAAGTGTAATGAATTTGACATTCTTGTCGGATATTTTAATCATGTGTGTGAAGTATGAAATCATAAGTAAAGTGAAAGCATAGTTTGACATGGTTGCCTTAAAGGAATATAATGGATTGCAGATCATGCCCAAAATGGATTTGTTGAAAGGGCTTTAGAAAACTTCAAACAAACACAATATGCCAGCATAAAATTCAAGTTCATGAGAGCTTTGGAACAGGTTCAGAACATCATTCGAAGCATAAAGAGTCAATAATTTTGGCTAGATGTTATAGTTAGAGATGCTCCTATGGATTCACATGTGACGTTGAAGAATAGACATGAGAACATGAACTTTTGATAGAATACCACAAAGAGATCTGGTCATTTGGAGTGCCATGATGGCAACATAGGCGCAAAAGTTGCACTAATTGGAATTGTTGAAAAATGATCTAAAAGTTTTAACACAAAATTTAGATATTAGAGTTAGAAATGTGTTAGAGATGAATGCAAAATGTAGAGAATTCAAGAAAGGTGATAGACAAAATGCCCCAAAGAGATGTAGTCTCATCAGCCTAATGATTGAAAAGTTTGTAGAAAATGAATTCAATGAAGAGGTTTTAGAAACTTTTAATCAAATGCAACTGTTGACTATGAAACCAAACCCTTTTCTAGAAAATTATTTGTCTAAAATAATATGTGAACTCTGGGATAGGTTATCGACATGCATCAAAACAGAATGCATGGGAAAATCTTGTTAGATATTATGGCTGCAGAATCCAAAGCATGGAAAAGGTGTATAAAATGTTTGACATGGAGGCCACCCCGACAAATCCGACATCAATTTCTTACTTCAATGAAATGGGTTTGAAATTATGTTTGTAAAAGTGACTTATGTCACTTATTGTAACTAAAGTTAGCTTTTTGACTTCATTTTTGTAAAAGTTAGGTAAATCCTAACTTGTCTCAGAAAAAGGTAGTTACTAAAAGTAAACACTTAGGTAGTTATTCTAAGTGGTTGACTTAGCTAGTTATCCTAAGTAGTTACCTCAAGTGGTTATTCAAGGTAGTTATGAGGTGTTATTCTCTCTAGCCTATATATACAAGGCTTTTGCATTGTAAAAGGGATACTCTTACATGAGGGAAGATGCTGGAGAACTTTTGGTTTTTACATTTTTGTACACAATTCTTTTGAACTTGTATATTTTCAAAAGAACAATGAAAAATGCATTGAGTTTGTATGTCTTGAATGTATTCACAATTTATTATTACTAATTTCTCTTATGTTAAATTAGTAATCTATTTTGTGTATTGGTGCAATCCATTGGTTTTGAATTCCAAAATATATGCATTTTGATGAAACACATCATTTCCTGGTATCCTGAAATGTATGTGTTAGTACAACTTATTTCTTCGTATGTTGAGGTTCGTTGTCTTTCTTTCATCAACATATCGTATCTAAAACATATCTCATTCTTAAACCCATTTTGTAATTGCTATTCATTGTGAATCTCAAATGGTATTCGTATGTCTGTCATTGGGGTTTTTGTTATTCACCTTTCTTTAGTTTAGTTTTGTCTCCTTTTTGTACTTTCAGGTAAAAAGTACATAAAAATCCTAAAAATTCCTCCATCATATGAGGGAGCTGCCCCTCTCAAGCGTAGAGGAAGATTCTGGCCTCACCACAATCTCTCTAGCCATTGGGACAATTGTCACTGCTTTTTGGGTGAAAAGGGTCAAGTTTGAAGGATAATTCATAGTGACAAATCTATTTACCAACATATATAAAAGATGTATGTGATTAAGTTGTGTGGAGGAAAGTAAGAGGATAAGAGGAAGTATGTGATGTGAAGATAATCAATGAAATTCAGAGTAGAGAAGAATAGTTGTGTTCGAATGTTATGAAAGCTATTTGAGACTATGGTAGAGGTATGGGACAAAGTGTTGATAGATGAGGTATAAGTTGTGTGTTTTGATGTTGGTAGGTTGATGCAGAGTTCAAGGACAACTTCATGATCAGTAGATCCTTCTTTTCAAATCATTTTTGT
Organism: Cryptomeria japonica; assembly: GCF_030272615.1. NCBI lineage: Eukaryota > Viridiplantae > Streptophyta > Pinopsida > Cupressales > Cupressaceae > Cryptomeria > Cryptomeria japonica. Next base: position 400,551,953 of record NC_081409.1, read on the forward strand.
ATATTTCCCTGTTGTAGTTAGCATCAGGTTTTCAAGTCCTCTTTTTGTATCCTGCCCAAGAGAAGTTAGCCTTGGTTTACAAGTTTGAAGCAGTAAGCTCATTCATTGTAATCAGATATACACAGTGGATACATTTTTTGGGCAATTTCTCACTGTGGTTTTTCTCTGTGTGGGTTTTCCACATAGAAAATCTTGGTGTTCATGTGTGTTGTTGATTAATTGTTTATGTGCTGAATTATTTTTGTTCAAGACTGATTCACCCCCCCTCTCAATCCTGCCTTGGGTTAAACAATTGGTATCAGAGCAAGATTCCTCTTGAGTAAGCTTAACCACTTGAGGTAGATCCGGTATGGTGCAGGACATGCACTACAATGTTTTGATCTTTGATGGTACAAACTTTCCATATTGGAAGGAGAGAACGAAATCACATTTGGAGACATTACAAAATAGAATATTGGAAATCATTTAGACTAGATATACACCCCTATAAGGTGGTCCTCAAACTCCATATGAGATAAAGTTAAAGGAGACTAATGTGAAAGCTAGAGCTATAATTTTTAGTTGCATAAGTGATTCAGTGTTTGGAAGAGTAAAAGGATTGAAAGAAGCTAAAGCGGTGTGGAACAAGATGTGTTTGGAATTGTAAGGAGATCCAAATTGATAAAATAAGCTAGGATGATGAATCTAAAGCGGGAGTGTGAATATTTGAGAATTCTTGAAGATGAAGGTATTGAGAACTATATCCATAGAGTGTCTGATCTTGTTGATGACATTATAGCTGTCGGTGGACATTTAGATGAATGTCATGTTGTTTAGAAGATCTTGTTGACCCTGACAAAATCCTACAAAGCAACAAGGTATGACATACACGAAAGCAATGATTTAAGTGAATATACTATTGATCAGCTTACTAATAGAAGCCTTTGAAATTTCAGAAATGGAGGAAGAAAAAAGAGAAAAGAAAGAAGAAACATTTAATGCTTCAAGACATGATGATTCAGAATGCAACGAAGACTTGGATGAAGCTGAAGAAAACTTTGTGAGAAGATATTAGTGAGGTAATAGAAAATACAAAGGTAAGTTACCTTTGAAATATTTTTCTTATTGTAGAATTGGACATTATGCTTCTCACTACACTTACAGGGAAGATTATAAGAGATCAGATGATGATGAGAAGAGAAATAAAAATAGGAAGCACAACTTTAACATAAGAGAGAAGAAGGGCTTATGTTCTATAGAGGAACATACATTTGAAGATGGAACTGATGATGACTCAAATGAAGAATCCTTGTTTTTAGCAATTGAAGAAAAGGTGAATGCATTAGAGAAACCAGAAGAGGAGAAGAATACATGGATTATTGAGCCTAGATGTTTAAACCATATGAATGGTGATAAAGACAAGTTTATTAATCTCAAGAGATATGATGGTGGATCAGTGAAATTTTTTAAAGAAGATGGAGCAACTATTTGAGATATTGGAAGTGTTTTTATTGATGGTAAGCATAAAACTAATAATGTTTGTTATGTTGAAGGATTAAGACATAGTTTGTTAAGTGTTAGTCAGATGTGTAGAAAAGGCTATGAATTTTTATTCCGTAGCATGGAATGTGTGATCAGAAAAGAGAAGACTATAAAAAGTGTTGCAAAAGGAATTAAAACAGGTAAAAATGTATACTACATCAAGGATAAGAGAGAAAGCAAATATTTTCAAACACAAGAGGTGGATATTGTTCTATCAATTATAAAGAAGAAAAGTGATGTGGAAGAGAGAAAGGAGAAGGAACCAAATGATGAGGAAGAAGAAGAAGAATCAACAAAAGTTCCTACTAAGTATGTTCAGAAGCATCATTCAGAAAATCAAATAATTGGAGACAAGACAAAAGGTGTTCAGACAAGAAGGAAGATTGCAGAAGCTCAAGAACAAGCCAATTACTATTTTCTATCAATGATTAAGCTGAACACTTATGAGGAAGCAAGTAAAGATGAGAGTTGGGTAAAAGAAACAAAAGAAGAACTAAATTAGATATAAATGAACAAGACTTGGGAGCTGGTACCTAGACCGGTGGATAATAATGTGATATGAACTATATAGGTATTCAGGAACAAGATAAATGAGAAATGACAAGTTACAAGGAATAAATAAAGACTGGTATGTAAAGGATATTCTTAGGTGGAAGGAATAGACTTTGAAGAAACTTTTTCTCTAGTAGAAAGGATGGAAGCTATACGTATGTTTCTTGCATTTTCTGCTTACAATAACTTTATAGTTTATCAAATGGATGTCAAGTCAACATTTTTAAATGGCGATCTAGAAGAAGAGGTATACATTGAGAAACCAAATGGGTTCAGGCTGACAGAATATCTGAATATGGTGCATGCAGACTGAAGAAAGCATTATATGGACTCAAATAGACACCCAAGGCCTAATATGCAAGATTAGACAAGTATTTGTTTCAATAGAATTTTAGGAACGGTACATCAAATAGTAATCCTTATTTTGAGATTGATGGGGATGAGTTATTGATTGCTATAGTTTATGTTGATGACATTATATTCAGAGGAAATGATAGCTAATGTAAAGAGTTTGCCAAAGAGATGCAAAAAAAGTTTGAAATGTCAATAATTGGTGAGTTATATTTCTTTCTTGGGTTACAAGTTATTCAATCTGAAAGTGAAATTTTTATCTCACAAATCAAGTATGTGAAAGAGATGTTGAATAAATTTGGTTTTGATGATTGTAAACTGGTTACAACTCCTTTAACCATTGGATGCAAGACGAGAAAGGATGATGAGTCTCTGGAGGTTGATCAAAAGAAGTGCAAATCAATGATTGATGGATTCTTGTATTTGACTATGTCTAGACCAGATATCATGTAGGCTATGTGTTTGGTGGCTAGGTTTCAAGAAAATCCAAAGGTGACACATGAGCAAGTTGTGAAAATAATTTTTAGATATTTGAAAGGTACTGTGGATTTTGGACTATGGTACAAAAAAGGTGGATAATTCATGTTAAAAGCTTACATTGATGCAAATTGGGTTGGAAGTGTTGATGACCGGAAGAGTACTAGTGGTGGTGCTTTATTTTTAGGAGACAGATTGGTCTCTTGGTTCAATAAAAAATAGGATTCAGTTTCCCTATCTAATACTGAAGCAAAGTATACTACAACAACATCTTATTGTACTGAGGTAATGTGGATGAGACAAACTCTTAAAGATATCAAGGTAACATATGATGAAGAGATTCCTCTTATGTGTGAAAATACAAGTGCAATGAAAATTTCAAAGAATCCGATTATGCATTCAAGGACAAAACACATTTCAATCAGATATCACTACTTAAGGGAGAAGGTTATTAAGAAGGAAGTTCGATTGGAATACATTTATACAAAGGAAAAGGTAGCAGATATTTTCACTAAGGTATTGGAAAAGGATACATTTGAGTTTCTTTAGGAGAAGCTTGGGGCTATTTCCCCTCCTTATAGCTAGGTGTATTATGGAGGTGCATCTTTCCAAGGGAGCTTTCATGCCTACTTCTTTTCTTGGATTGATGCTATGACTACTCTTAGGGGGAGCAGAGGAGTGTGTGGTATTATTGTGGCCTTTTTCCTTGATGACAAAGGGGGGAGAGAGAAAGAGTTGTTTTGAGAGAAAGAGTAGTTCAGTGAAGAGATAAAAAATTTCTTCAGGAAGAGAATGCAGTTTCTGCAGTTTGCAATTTTTCTTACAAAGCAGCGCAGATTAGTCGAGTGTTGGTCGAGTGTTACATTTAGTCAAGTGCTTCCATCAATAACAAAGAGAGATATTGTTGGAAGTATGTGTTGTTGTGGTTTTCATTAATGTCAAACTTATTATCCTGGATAGTTGTTGGTTTGGAATGTATAGATATCTTGTTGTGTTGATGTTGCAGTTATTCTATTGGTTGTTCCAGAAGTGTTTGGGTCCAAAAAGTGTTGTTGATGTTGTTATCTTCTTTGGTTATGTTTTTGGAATTATGTATGAGTTAGTTTTGTGGTTCAAAATATATTTGTGTTTTTTGAAAGTTGGGCTATATATCATAATAGGTTGTCATATTCTATGTTAACCCTATTGTAGTGTCATAAAATTGCACCTCCTACAATTTTAACCATATTTGAGGTCCTCACCTTGGCGATAATACCCTCCTTTCTGACCAAGACCTCTTTCTGCGTTTTCACTCCTTGACCCCTTCTTGTTTGAGCCCTGAGGTAGCCTCAGGAACCTATTCAGGCCCCAAGATAGGGTAGGATAGGGGTGGTGCCCCTATCCCACCTTCTTAGGGTGGCCCCAAGATAGGTCCCCCCGACCCTATCTACACTTTGGGATCCCAAATCTCCTCGATGTTGGCCTTTGGTGAGATGAATTAATCTCCTGAGGCATGTATAAAAAGGGAGTTGGTTTTCTCATTTGCATAAGCAAGAATTAGATAAGAAAGCATAGGTGAAGATATACATCATCAAGCATTTAAGAATTCAATTCCTTTTCATTCATCCATTGGAGAAACATTACAACATTCATTTGCAAGCATGTGTATGTGTTAGGGTTTTTTCATGTTATATGCCATTTCATACAACACTTGTGATTACATTCAAGAAGCAAAGCAATCATCGAAAAATTGCAGATCTACAAGATATACATTTCCATTGTTTACATTCAAGCATTTGCAATTACTTTCTTTAAAGGTTGATTCCTCAACCGAGGTTTGATTGAGGCAAACCTCTACTCACTACCTTTCTTCCCCTCTTTTCTGTGTGTAGGTTGCAGGTGCACAGTTGTAATTGCAGGTTTGGGCTTCATTTGTAGAGATGAAAGAACCCTTTTTGTTTTACAGATTTTGTGGATGACCATGTACATTCCTACCATGGTCCTGACAACTTTTCTCCAAATTTTCAAGGTAGTTTCGTACCAGTCTAATTAGCTGATATCTAAAGTTACAATGCAATCCTGAACTGGTAGCTCTTCATTTCACTCTTTTTCTCTCTTTTTTCCACAGAGTTAACAAGTCAACTTTCTCATTTAGAAAAGAGGGTAAATCACACTTCAACCCTTGCAATCCACTTGGAATTCACATCCTTGTTTTCCTTGGATTTGGATCTAGTGGATTCAAGCCCCTCTTTTGAATGTAAATTTCCTCCAAGTGAAAATCATCATAGTGGCTTCCTTTCTCTCTCCTAGGTGGGGAGTCACTAGGATCCAATTTCCACTTTACATTTTGGTGAACCCGACGTCTTACACATTAGTTCTGATTTCTCATTATTAGATCTAATTAGTTCAATTTGGATTTGAAATTTTCATTTCCAAGTTTGATCTATTTGCAAATTTTAGAGGTTAATTGCATAAAAACCCTAATTTTTCATTTTGAGAAAATTAAGCATGTGAAGTGTAAAATTTTAATTACTTATTTCAGATTTGATTTCTATTTCAAAATTACAATTCAAATCTGTCTCTTTATTCTGAAAAATTCAATGGTTAAATCATAAAACCCTAATTTTTAAGATCTTTCTATTTTTGACCTTTGATTACAAATTTGACCAATCTAGACATCTCCAAATCAGCTATTTTTTTGGATTCCGCAATATCATAATACCTATCATTGCTGAAATTTTTTGAAAAAATTTGGTTAGGCTGTGTGCACTTTCGCCACGATCCTTGACTTTTTTCCAGAAATTTTAGGAGATGAAATTGACTATTTTTTTCTGCTTAAATCCAAAAAGTTGGTGCACTTTATCAATTTTAACACCCTCCAAGGTCGAACACAAATTCAAATTTCACAAATTCAAATTCAAATCTCAAAATTCAAATTTGAAGTTCAAATTCCATTTTCCCTCCTTTATTAAATTTTCTATGCATGTATGGGGTGAACATTATTCTTGTTTGGTCATCAATGAATATGGTGTTCTTATCTTATTTTGCTAATTCAATTTCGAGTTACAGTAAAAATGTTCATGATGTTCCCTTTCATGCATATGATGATAATTTAGTTCTCCCTTTTATTCATAGTTATGATTTACCCTCTCCCAACATTAATCTCATTAATGAGGGCACACTGGTGCAAAAAGGGAATATGGACACTTCTTTCAAAGATCTCCCTCCTAAAGATGAATCTTTGGAGAAATGTGTTCCTTCTTCTCCTACAAAGTACCTTCCTCGTAAGGACTATTTGGTGCAAGAGGATGATATTATGACTACTTATCCTAGTGATACCATACCTTCTTTTCATGATCTTCCCTCTAAAGATGAATCATTAATTACATATGATAGTCCTTTTTCTAATGAGTGTCTTGAACATAAAGATACCTTAGAACAAGAGGATTATATTATTTCTCATCATAATGCTCTCTCTCCCATAAGTCAAGAGCCTGGAAAAAATCAAATCAATGTCATTCATGTTCCTAGGAAACCAAAAATTCTTCCTGACTATCATGTTGTGCCTTACACATATACTAATGAGGTAATTGACGAGAACATAAGTGAAGCATCATATGCTTTCTTAGTTCCTACAATTCTCTCTTCAATTCACTCAAATACATCATCTCCTACCAAATAAGTTCTTAAAGAAGGACTCTTAGAGGATGATTAGGGGTCTTTAGATTTCTCTCCTACCTTGTCTAGAAAGTTTAAGATACCTGAATTTCATATTCTAAATTTTTCTCTTAACATAAATCTTGCAATTGATTTAGGAATCTTAAAAAAAATAGCTGACAATGAATGACATGTTCATCATGATCATTTAAAATAACATTCAAGTTTCTATTATGTTTCTCCTCACTATGTGACATAGTTACCCTACTTATTGGGGGCTCTTTGTCATTCGTGGTGGTACAATTTTAGGTGAAATCATACTTAGTGAGCAACATAATAGTTTATTTAATTTTGCCTCTCTACTTGGGGGGCAAGAACATTTCTTTTCCTCTTTCTAAGATTTCACTGTTTTCTTTATGGGGTACATTATTCATAAACTTGATGTCCTTTCTTGCATGGATTTCTCCTTCATGCGAGCGTATGTCTGTTCCGTGCTTAGGATATTTTGCTTTCTTGAAATGGTATGTCTATTATGAATAATCTCTCCTTTGAGGACTTTTGTAAACCTTCTTCTTCCCCTTTCTCTCTCTTTGTAAATTAACTCTTCTATTGTGTTATTCATAACATGATGTCCTTTCTTGAATGGAGTTATCCTTCATGCGAGCGCATGTATGTTCCTTGGTTAGGATGTATTCCTTTCTTGAAACAGTACATCTTTTCTGAGCAATATCTCTCTATAAGTTGTGTAATTCTTCTCATTGTCCTACACTTGGAGGGCAATGATCTCTCTCTGTCTCTCTTTCTCTAAGGATCCACTTTTCCCTATTGTGTGGATGGTGTGAGTTTATTACTTGATGTCATTCCTTGTGCAAAATTGTTGGTTGTTTTCTCAAGGATTCTCTCTTATACAAGAGGTGTAAGTCCTTGATTACAACCTCTTTTCCACTTGTTAATGTACATCTATGATAAATTCACCCATCCCTCTTGGGGCTAAACACAATTCATCCTTCATCAAGAATCCCTTTCACCTAGCAATAGGAGGAAGGATTGCATTCTTGTTCTCTTCTACGCTTCATTCTAGAAGATGTTACATTTGTTTAAGACAACTCCTCTTGGGGGTAGATGTCTTTTGAACAAAGATCTCTCTCCTTCAAGGATCACCTTTACACTTACAACAAGATATATCTTTCAACTATCTTATCCTTGCTTGAAGAGTATTCCCTCTCTTGCTTGGATTTATGACATTTTTGCATATTGGATATCTTCTTTGTGATTAAGGTAGGTATCCTTGTTCTACTTTCCTTAAGATATCAACATCAACCTATGTTGACATCGTAAGGGGGGGGGGCACCCACACTGCTCCTTTGTACTATACTTCTATTATGAATTGTAAAGTGGGACATTCTTGGAACTAGAGGGAAGCCTCTTAGAGAAAGGTGTCATCACTTTTCTTGTACAGTGAGACATTCTTGGAACCACTGGGAAGCCTCTTAGAGCAAGATATCATCACTTTTCTCTTGTACAGTGGGTCATTCTTGGAACCAGAGCACAGACTCTTAGAGTGAGATGTATTCACTTCTTCTTTTCTTATACAGTGGGTCATTCTCAAAACCAAAGCACAGACTCTTAGAGCGAGATGATGCCACTTTTCTCTTATGCAGGGTGATTTTCAGAACTAGAGCACAAACTCTTAGAGCGAGATATCACGCCTTTCTTAACACATGTACTATACATTCTATATAGGTTGTAGCATACTCGGGAATAGACTCCTATGAGGCACTTTGAACCTCACTTGCACACACACACGCTTTAGGTTGGGTGGAACTAATGGTCTTCCCACTCTCCTCCCTTTCATGGATCACCCAGATAGGCTCTAGGGGCTAGATTTCTATGTCCTTCTCTCCATGGATCACCTAGTTTTAGGGGTGAGATGTCCATGGTTTCTCTCTTGTTCGCCTTTCTTCTCATGGATCACCAAAGTGTGTATTCATGTCCTATCTCTTCTTCCTCTCATGAACCCATAGTTTTTATATTGATGATTCATGGATGATGTCATCTTTTCTCTTTTATGTGATTGCTTGTGTTTATGTGATGGCATTGGTCTTTGTGTCCTGATTAGTTGTTGAGACATTTGAGTATCGAGGTCTCTTTGGCTAATTGGTTTGTCATCTTGTGTCTTGTTTTTGTCATGTGTCTTTTGTGCTTTGTTTTTGTTTTGTGCGTCTTTCTCCTTTTTGTTTTGTGTGCTCTTGCATATGTTTGAGTGAGTTAAGATCCTAATATTGGGGGCTTGGTTCCTCGAGATTAGGGACATCTTATACTCCTTGTGATCTTTCTCCACATCTCTCATCTTCATCTCTCTTTTCTTCTACTTTACCGATAGTATTGACATAAGCCATACTCTCGCTAAAGTGGGAGCTAAATGTAGTTTCATAAAATTGAGCCTCTTGCAATTTTAACCACATTTGAGGTCCTCACCTTGGCAACAACACCCTCCTTTCTGACCAAGACCTCTTTCTGCATTTTCACCCCTTGAACCCTTCCTGTTTGAGCCCTAAGGTAGCCTTAGGGCCCTATCGGGGCCCCAAGATAGGGCAGGATGGGGGCATGGCGCCCCTATCTGACCCTCTTAGGGTGGCCCCAAGATAGGTCCCCCCGACCCTATTTGCACTTCAGGATATGAAATCTCCCCGATGTTGACCTTTGGTGAGATGAATTAATCTTTTGAGGCATGTATAAAAAGGGAGTTTCTTTTCTCATTTGCATAAGCAGGAATTAGAGAAGCAAGTATAGGTGAAGATATACATCATCAAGCATTCAAGCATTCAAGTCCTCTTCATTCATCCATTGGAGCAGCTTACAACATTCATTTTTAAGCATGTTGATGTAGTCAAGGCAGTGAGATCCAATGAAGGACAACCCAACCTTGTAGCTAAACACATAAACCATGCAAAGTATACTGGTAATCGGTAACAAGATGCTAGAAATAGTAGAAAGAACAACCGGTAACAACACAAAACAATTAATGGGTAAACAATGTGAATGAATCTTATTACAATTTGGAGAATTATACATGCCACATGCTGGATTGCAGTCTAGGATACAAAAAATGCTTATAATGGAATTACAAGATTCATAGATCATCCTCATATCAAATTGGCCTTCGGTAATAGTCTACTGGTTCTACCCTAATCCAGACCTTAGCTTTCCCGCCTCAGTCCTACTGGATCAAAATCTCACTGGTTCTACATCTTCGCTCAATCTTGAAGATCTATCATCGATCTTCTAACTCTCTATTGTTTTCAAATGATTCACAAGCTTCCATTTATAGCATCTACAAATAATTAAAACTCAATCAAGTCGGCCCAAAGACCAATCGGTTCATGAAACGTGCAATGGTAACATGTTGGCTCAAATCACTAAGAACAATCTCCAAATCATAAAATGATGCACCAACTTCTGGGAATACTGGCCAGGACCTAAAGAAACACCTCCAATGCTCCCCAAGTCATGAAGATCAACCGCAACCCAAAATCTTCTTTGCTCAACATACAACCAGGCTAACCAGTAAGAACACATCAATCAGGAGAATACCAAAATCCACATCTCACTGGAAACAAAGCCAAATGCTATGAAACTAAAACATGGCAAAGAATATTAACACAAGGGAATAAACCCAAAACCACAATGCTAAATACTCAAACATGAAGAAATGCCATACTCTCAAGCAATTCCATAGAAAACTTCCCAACCGGTAAGAACTAGACCGGTGCTCCTGCATTAGACTCTCAGGGTTAATTGAAAAGTGAGTCCCATCACTTTCTCTGGTTCGACGATCGATCAGTAGGTACTTGTAAATTCCTCAGGGATTCGATGATCTAACCACAACTCCCAATTGCCTCTCCATGATGATCTACCGGTACATTACAGCCTACCTCAATCGATGATCTGTCCAAGTCTCCACCCACTAAGTGCCTCAAGATCAAGATCTAGGATTGGCGTTCTACCTACAAACCTTTCTCTGCCTCACATTTGGTGATCTTAACAAGTCCACAAGTTGCTTCAATCTTCTCTCCAACCAACCGATGCACAAACAACACTTTGTCCAACAACAGGTTCACAAACCAGCTCTGATACCATTTGACGCAGTCAAGGCAGGGATATCTAATGAAGGAAAACCCAACCTTGTAGCTAAACACATAAACCATGTAAAACATAGTGGTAACCGGTAACAAGATGCCAGAAATAGTAGAAAGAACATCCGGTAACAACACAAAACACTTAATTGGTAAACAATGTGAATGAATCTTATTACAATCTGGAGAATTATACATGCCACATGCTAGATCACAGTCCAAGATACAAACAATACTTATAGTGGAATTACAAGATCCATAGATCATCCTCATATCAAATCGGCCTCCAGTAATAGTCTACCAATTATACCCTAATCCGGACCTCAGCCTTCTAGCCTTAGTCCTACCAGATCAAAATCTCTTCGGTTCTACATCTTCACTCAATCTCAAAGCTCTGTCTTCGATCTTCTAACTCTCTATTGTTTTGAAATGATTCACAAGCTTCCATTTATACCATCTGCAAATAATTACAATTCAATCAAGTCGGCCCAAAGACCAACCGGTTCATGAAACATGCAACGGTAACATGTTGGCTTAAATCACTAAGAAGAATCTCCAAATCATAAAATGATGCACCGACTTCCAAGAATACCAGCCAGGACCCAAAGCAACATCTCCAACGATCCACAAGTCATAGAGATCAACTGCAACCTGAAATCTTCTTCGCTCAACATACAACCAAGATAATCGATAAGAAAACATCAACCGAGACAATACTGAAATCCACATCTCATTGAAAACAAAGCTAGATGCTATGAAACTCAAACATGATAAAAACCATGAACACAAGGGAATAAACCCAAAACCACAATGCTAAATACTCAAACACGAAGAAATGCCATGCTCTCAAGCAATTCCATAGAAAACTGCCCAATTGGTAAGAACTAGACTATTACTCCTGCATCACATGTGTATGTGTTAGGGTTTTGTCATGTTACATGCCATTTCATACAACACTTGTGAGTACATTTAAGAAGCAAAATAATCATCATTGACAAATTGCAGATCTACAGCATATACATTTCCATTGTTTACATTCAAGAATTTGCAATTACTTTCTTTCAAGGTTGATTCCTTAACTGGGGTTTGACTGAGGCAAACCCCTATCCACAAACCTTATTCCCCTCTTTTCCATGTGTAGGTTACAGGTGTGAAGCTGTGATTACAGGTTTTGGATTCATTTGCAGAGATGAAAGAACCCTTTTTGTTTCACAGATTTGGTGGAGGACCATTTACATTCCCGTCATGGTCCCAACGAATTTTCTCCAAATTTGCAGGGCAATTTCATACCAGTCTAATTAGCATAGATCCAAAGTTACAACATGATCCTGAACTGGTAGCTCTTCATTTCACTCATTTTCTCTCTCTTTTCCACATAGTCAGCATGCAACTTTCTCATTTACAAAAGAGGGTAAATCAAACTTCAACCCTTGCAATCCACTTGGAATTCACATCCTTGTTTCCCTTGGATTTGGATCTAATGGATTCAAGCCCCTCTTTTGAATGTAAAGTTCCTCCAAGTGAAAATCATCCTAGTGGCTTCCTTTCTCTCTCCTAGGTGGGGAGTCACTAGGATCCAATTTTCCACTTTACACCTATCTTTAGGTCCAGATATGATTTGTAGAAGGTTATTTGATATGTTATGGGTCTTACCATATTGTGTGGAGGTCCAAATAAGAGTAATTTGCATTGGAGAGTTTGTTTTGTCTATTAATTGTCTATATGGATGCATTGCATGTTAGGATGTTGAAGTTTTTGTTCTGATGATTTTGGATCGACATATTGATATTTGGAAGATGTGTTTTGGCCCTCTTTCTCTTAGAGTGGATCAACATGTTTATTTTTGGTCTTGAAGGTGTATTGTGTTTCAGGATGACTTGGTTCAAGCTTTGATGATCTATCTTGTATATAAAGGATGCATGTGATTAAGTTGTTTGGAGGAAAGTAAGAGGATGAAAGGGAGTATGTGATGTAAAGATAATCATTGAAATTGAGAGAAAAGAAGAAGAGTTGTAATCGAATGATATGCAAGTTGTTTAAGACTGTGGCAGAGGAATGAGACAAGGTGTTGACAAATGAGGTCTGAGTTGTTTGTGTTGATGTTGGTCGTTTGATGTAGAGTTCAAGGACAACTTCATGATCATGAGATCCTTCTTTTCAAATCATTTTTGTATCTTTCCCTATTGTGGTTAGCATTAGGTTTGCAAGTCCTCTTTTTGTATCTTTACCCAAGAGCAGTTAGCCTTGGTTTGCAAGTCCGGAGCAGTGAGCTCATTCATTGTAATCAGATATACATAATGGATATATTTTGTGGGCAAGTGCTCACCGTGGTTTTTCCTTGTTTGGGTTTTCCAGGTAGAAAATATTGGTGTTCATGTGTTGGGTTTGTGTTGTTGATTAATTATTTATGTGTTGAATTACCTTTGTTCAAGACTGCTTCATCCCTATCCTTTCAGCCCTGCTTTGTTTTCAACAATACAAACACACACATGTACATATATGCAGGAGGTGTTTTAGGCTACACCAATAACCCGATGGGAAAGCATTCTATTGGGAGCGCACCATCGGCCATCAGTAAGAGTGTTTTAATGCTACTTTGATGACCCGATGGAAACCAATGAGGAAGTGTGCGACTGGTAAAAAAGTCACCAGACATCAGAGTAAGTGTTTTGAGGCTTCTCCAATGACCTGATAGAAAAGTGAGTGAGTTGTAAACTGCCATCAGACATCGGTATAAGTGTTTTGGTGCTAACCCGATGACCCAATGGAAATCAAAATTAGTTACAGTCAGAAACCGAATTGTGTTGAGTTGAATCTCATCTATTAGGGATGATTCAAGGCATGTATTGGAGGCTATAAAAGACCCAATGGGAATTTTGTATAGAGGTTAGAAGGAGGTTGGATAGGTGGAACGAAGAACATCTTTTGAATAACAATTTGAATACCATTTTCTGGTTTCTTTCTCAGAGTTCAATTTTTGGTTGAAAACTATAAATAATGGCTTAAATCTTTAAATGTCACTGTGATATAGTAGATGTTACTTTTCTATGTTTTGTGAGTTCCAATTTTGAAGTCATGCCAAGCTCGGCTCTGTAGATAAAGTTATCTTTTTGTTTTGTGTTTTCTTTGTTGGTGACAAGCAATTGTAAACATGGATCTATCTTCATTCTCCACCATGGGATCCACATGACTATTGGAGGTTGTAAAGAAGAGCCAACCATGTACTATAGAGTTATTTTTGTAGCAGACCAGGGAATGGCATTAGCCATTTCAACAAATTGGCCCTAGGCGAGCTTGATGATAGCCCGACTAGGTATCAGTGACCAAGAGGAATCACTTGTAGGGTAGGTTGGAGTCTAGGATGTTAGCCTTAGACTAGGAGAAGATGGGATCAATAGGAAGAAAGATCCAAGCATGAGGAGGAAAAAAACTTAGGAGAAGTTTTAGGTATAATCCATGGTAGAGCAAACCCTGCAAGGTGTCTGGTGAGATCCGGTGGATTAGTGAGTTGGTGGAGTTACACAAGTGAATTCACAAAGAGCAGAGTATCAAACTTCGATAGTGAGGACCTAGAGTGGATTAGGGGAATAGAGAGGAGTATTCTCAGGTTAGGCTAGGAAAACGACCTTGGTGTGAGTAAAGATGACTCAAGCAATCTAGGGTCCTCCCTATCAGATTGGTATCAGAGCAAGTTAAAGATTTGGGGTGAAGAGTGTAAGACTGATCTAGTATCAGAAGAAGGAGTAAATATGGTGACCAATGCAGAATTGGTTAAGTAGGTCGCTGACCAAGAAGATGAAAACCGATTGATCAAGGAAAGGATAGAGTAGTTGGAGCAGAAACTAGGTGTAATGGAAGTCATGACAACAGAAGTGAGTGGGAAGATAGAAGAGAAGGGTAAAATGTTGGCAATAGAGGATGAAGTCCCTGCCCCAAATCCTGTTATTGATCAGGAACCATTCTTGAATGCTTTGAAGGCAATGAGTGGAAAGTCTTTGGAAGGAGTACCACTGTTTAGCGGCAAGATGAAAGTAGAGTCGGTAATGGAATGAATAGAGGGTATGGTAAATCATTTTGAGTGTGAAGGTGTGACTAAGGCCCAAAAGGTTAAGGTGGCTAAGTCAAGAATGAGAGGTACTATCATTACTTGGTGGAAGTTTATACAAAATGAGAGAGAAAGAGAAGGTAAGATCCCCATCTCTAATTGGAAAGGGATGGTAAGAAAAATCAGAGAAACTTATCTTCCTAAGGATTATGAAGTGCAGTTGCATAGGAAAAGACAAAAGCTAAGGCATAAGGAGTTAGATGTAAGTACCTACACCGAAGAGTTCCAGAAGTTGTTTTTAACGTCAAAAGTGATGGAGGATGAAAGAATTAGAGTATCAAGGTATCTTAACGGTCTAAGATGGAACATACAAGAGGAATTAAGTTTGTTGAGTCCAACTACCACTCACAAATGTTATCAGTTGGCCTTGAAAGTAGAAGAAAAGAATAAGAAGAAAGATGAAAGCAGTAGTAGAGGTAGAGGTAGAGGCCGAGATTAAAAAGGTTATAGAGGAAGCTACAGTGGCAGAGGAAGTGAAGTAAGATCACAAGGAGAGTCAAAATTGACTGAGCAGACTAATGAATCCAGTGGAAGAGGAAATTATGGTAGAGGAAGAGGTCATAACAGCAACAATAGAGGTAGATCTGGAAGTTCTGGTGGAGGTTCATACTTTGCAAACATGAAGTGTTACCATTGCAGTAATTTTGGTCATCCTGCCTATAGGTGTCTAGAGAAGGCAACCTCATCACATAAAGATAAAAGAATCAATTATGTGCAAGAGGATTCTAGTAGTGTGAAGTCTCCTGAAGTAAACCTTGACTCAGAGAATGGTGATAATCTGATGGTTAGAAGGGTACTAATCAGGGAACCGGTTAAGGAAGATGCTAAACAGAGGAAGTTTTTTTTAGAGTAAAGTGAAAGATACTTGGTAAGGTCTGTAAAGTGATCATTGACTTAGGATCAATGGACAATATCATCTCCGAAGAAGCAGTAAGTAAACTTGGGTTGAGTAGCATGCCACATAGTCATCCTTACAAGGTCACATGGTTGAATAAAGGACAACATGTGTTAGTAAATGAACAAGTATGGGTTGAATTTGCGATTGGGAAGTATTTTGATAGACTTTTATGTGATGTTCTACCCATGGACGCTTGTCATTTGTTGCTAGGTAGATCATGGCAATTTGACAGAAAGGCTATCCATGACAGAGAAAAGAACTCTTATGCATTCACAAAGGGGTGACATACATGATTCAATCTTTGGTATAGGATGAAGGAACCAAGACTAGTGGTCCTAATGTGTTGTTGGCCGGAGGAAAAGAATTTCTGAGAGATCTCAAGAAAGGAGATGGAGAATATTATTCTGTCTTAGTGAAACCTAGTCAAGAAAAGAAGATTGAACAAGAAAGTTTACCTAAAGAGGTTTAGCAGTTGTTAGAATAGTTCAAGGACATTGTGAGTGATGGAACACCCGCAATACTACCTCCTCCTAGAGCAGTAAGTCACTAGATAGAATTTATACCCGGAGCACCACTACCTAATAAGGCTGCATATAAGATGACTCCTAAACAAAACAAATAAGTTGCAAGAAAAGTACAAGAGATGCTTGATCAAGGTCTAATAAGAAAAAGTATAAGCCCATGTGTTGTGCCAATGGTCTTAGCAACCAAGAAAGGAGGCAAATGGAGATTATGTACTAATTCTCGGGCAATAAACATAATCATCATAAGATATAGATTTCCTATCCCTAGAATTGAGGATTTAATGGATTGTGTTGGAGAAGCAAAGTGTTCTACTAAGTTGGATTTAAACAGTGGATATCATCAGATCCAGATTAAAGAAGAGGATGAATGGAAAACAACTTTTAAGACTATAGAGGGGTTATATGAGTGGTTAGTTATGCCATTTGGGCTTACTAACGCCCCTAGTACCTTCACGAGGTTGATGAATGAGGTGTTGAAGGATTACATAGGTAGATTTGTAGTGGTATACTTGGATGATATCCTTATATTTAGCGAAACAAAGGAAGAGCATCTTGAACACTTGCAGACTGTATTGAGGAAATTGCATGAGGAACAGTTGGCAATCAATCTTGAAAAATGTGAATTCATGAAACAAGAACTCATTTATCTGGGTTTTGTTGTATCCCAAGGTACTTTGGAAATGGATCCTAGCAAGATGGAAGCAATACAGAGTTGGCCTACACCGAAAACTACTACTGAGGTAAGAAGTTTTCATGGACTTGCCTAATTTTATAAGAAGTTCATTCAAGGTTTTAGTGAAATTTGTGCTCCTGTTCTTTATACAATTAAGGGTCGGTTGAAAAATAAGTTTAGGTGGACTAAAGAAGCTGACCAGGGGTTTGAGTTTCTCAAAAAGAGGATAGCTACCCAACCTATCCTATTTTTACCAAGTTTTGATATGTTGTTTACCCTAGAATGTGCTGCTAGTCATATAGCAGTAGGAGCTGTTTTAAACCAAGAGGGAAGACCACTAGCATTCTATAGTGAGAAATTGAATGAAGCTAAGAAGAGATACTCATTTTGTGACTTAGAATTTTATGCCTTAGTGCAAGCTCTTAGGAAGTGGAGGCATTATCTTTTGCCCAAAGAATTTGTAGTGTTTACAGATAACCAAGCCTTGAGTTTTATCAATTCTCAAGAAAAGTTGAGCAATAGACACATCAAATGGATAGAATATCTGCAGGCATACACTTTCACTATTAAGCACAAAAAGGGATAGCCAAACATGGTAGCAGATGCCTTAAGTAAAAAACTTCTCACTATCCAAGAAGTGACTTTGCAGAGCATAGATGTGGAGAGTTTCAAGGAGCTTTACAAAGAACATGAAGACTTTTTTGAGGTATACAAGATATGCAACGAGTTTAATAATAATTTCAACAACCAGTATGCAGATTACACATTACAGAGTGGTCTTTTGTTTAAGGGATGTCAGTTATGCATGCCAAGAGGATCTATGAGGGAAAATCTCATACTAGACAAACATAATGGAAGTCTTAGTGGACATTTTGGTCTGAATAAAACACTTGAATTGGTGCAAAGATTTTATTATTGGCTGAAAATGCATAAAGATATCAGGAAGTATGTCGAGTAGTGTATTGTGTGTCAGAGAGCCAAGGGTACTAGTTCAAATGCTAGACTATACCAAACTTTACCAATTCCCAAAAGATCGTGGGAGTGCGTCAACATGGATTTTATTGTGGGTTTGCCAAAAACCAAGACTGGCCTGGATAGTATTTTTGTCATTGTTGACCGGTTTAGTAAAATGAGTCATTTTGTTCCATGCAAGACTATGCATGACATTGCATATTTATTTTTCAGAGAGGCAGTAAGAATTCATGGGTTGCCTCTCAGTATAGTTTTAGACAGGGATGTGAAGTTTATCGGACACTTTTGGAAAACTCTGTGGACAAGACTGGAAACTAACCTTTCTTTTGGTTCTGATTATCATCTGCAAACAGATGGTCAAACTGAGGTAATTAACCGAGTATTGGGTAATCTTCTGAGGTGTCTGACAAAAGAGTATGGAAAAATGTGGGATCAAATGCTACCACATGAAGAATTTGTGTATAATGATAGTGTCAACAGAACTATAGGTAAGAGTCCTTTTGAGATTGTTTATGGACTCCACCCACATGATGTTTGTGAACTTTGAGATTTGGGAAGCCTGGAAGGAAGAAGTGGACATGTAGAGGATTTCACTCAAGTCTATGAAAGAGGTGCATGAGCAATTGCAGAGAAAATTGATCGACACTGTGCAAAAGATTAAGGCTAAAGAAGATGAGAGGAGAAAATACATTCAATTTGCAGTAGGAGACATGGTTATGGTACATCTAAACAAGGCAAGATTGCAGAAGGGAGTCCCTAGTAAGCTTCAGATGAGGAGAATAGGACCTTGCAAAATTTTGGCTAAGTATGGCTCCAATGCTTATAAGGTAGAGTTACCCTTCGATTTGGCATTGTCCCCTATGTTTAATGTCCAAGGCTTGGTTTAGTTTAAAGGTCCCGTAGCAGTGCCAGATGGACCAAATCCAGAAGGGGAAACTACTTTGAGTGATATTCTAGTACCACCCATTTCTAAACCATAGGCGAAACAGATTTTAGATTCAAGGGTGAAGAAGCAAATGAGGCATGGCATGTAAATGGAACACTTAATCAAGTGGCGCACCTTACCTGAAGCCGAAGCCACTTGGGTTGCAGAATCCGATTTCAAAAGACTGGGCATTGATGTCACCTTGCTACCCATAGGGGGGACTTGATTTTTCATGTGGGGAGTATGGTGCAAGAGTACCTAAGGGTGAGCAAATAACCTTTCCAATTTTGGCAATTTTGGCATAAGGACTAGTTCTAATCCATTAGGTTGTCTGTTTGGAGCTTGGAGTGCATTTTGACTTCTTTTGAAAATTTCATGTTTTGGCTATACTTATCCCGATAACCTGATGAGGTGCCATCAGCTATCAGCGGGACTATTTTCTACCTACCTCGATATCTCGATGAAGTCGCTAGTGGTTGGAGCGAGTCAAAGTGGAACCATTGACTATCGAAGGAAGTGTTTTCCACCTACCCCGATGAGCTGATGAGGTCGCCAGCAGAGTGGAGTGAGTGGAGTGAGTTTGGAAGGAGCCATCGACTATCGACATAACTAGTTTTTGTGCTGGCCGATAACCCTATGGGAAAGCATACGCTTTGGAGTGCACCATCGGCCATCGGCAGGAGGTGTTTTAGGCTACGTCGATAACCCGATGGGAAAGCATTTTGTTGGGAGCGCACCATCGGCCATCAGTAAGAGTGTTTTAATGCTACTCTGATGACCCGATGGAAACCAATGAGGAAGTACATGATTAGTAAAAAGTCATCAGACACCGGAGTAAGTGTTTTGAGGCTACTCTGATGACCCAATAGAAAAGTGAGTGAGTTGTAAACTGTCATCGGTATAAGTGTTTCAGTGCTAACCTGATGGAAATCAAAATCAGTTACAGCCAAAAATTGAATTGTGTCAAGTTGAATCTCATCCATTAGGGATGATTCAAGGCATGTCTTGGAGGCTATAAAAGACCCAATGAGAATTTTGTATAGAGGTTAGAAGGAGGTTAGATAGGTGGAACAAAGAACATCTTTTGAATAATAATTTGAATACTATTTTTTGGTTTCTTTCTTAGAGTTCAATTTTTGGTTGAAAACTATAAATAATGGCTTAAATCTTTAAATGACAGTGTGATAGAGTAGATGTTACTTTTATGTGTTTTGTGAGTTCCAATTTTTTGTTCGTCCAAGCTCGGCTCTGTAGATAAAGTTATCTTTTTGTTTTGTATTTTTTCTGTTGGTGATAAGCAATTGTAAACATGGCTCTATCTTCATTCTCCATCGTGGGATCCACACGACTATTGGAGGTTGTAAAGAAGAGCCAACCATGTACTATAGAGTTGTTTTGTAGCAGACCAGGGAATGGCATTGGTCGTTTCAGCAAACTAGCCCTAGGCGAGCTTGATGATAGCCCGACTAGGTATCATTGACCAAGAGGAGTCACTTGCAGGGTAGATTGGAGTCTAGGTTGTTAGCCTCAGACCAGGGGAAGATGGGATCAATAGGAAGAAAGATCCAAGCATGAGGAGGAAAACAACTTAGGAGAAGTTGTAGGTATATTCCATGGTAGAGAAAACCCTGCAAGGTGTATGGTGAGATCTGGTGGATTAGTGAGTTGATGGATTTACGCAAGTGAATTCACAAAGTGCAGAGTATCAAACCTCGATAGTGAGGACCTAGAGTGGATTAGGGGAATAGAGAGGAGCATTCCCGAGTTAGGCTAGGAAAATGACCTTGGTGTGAGTCAAGATGACTCAAGCAATCTAGGGTCCTCCCTATCATGGCCGCTTCACCAACAAAGTGTTTTAACCATGACAGTACACATCTGAAGACTATATATCAAGATATATTAATAAATGACATTTAGGTCTATTTTTCCTTTTATTCAAGATGGATTTGTAGAGATGAATATGGATAATGGTTTCTTTAGTAGAAAAATGATTATATTATAATATTAGGTAAAATTTATCAAATTTATCAATAATGAATGCTTGCTACTTGCATTAAATTGTTTGTTGATTTATTGATAAATTGTTTGGTAGTGTGAATGCTTTATGTAGAGTTTTTTTTCCTTTTTTCTATCACTTAATAAATAAAATTTGTTCTTAAGGATTATATGATGCATTTCCATTTGTTTGGGATATTAGATGGCAAAAAAGCATTTAAAGTGTAATTACTCACTAATTCTTTAAATAAAAAATTGGAATTACACTAGAGGAAATGGATACATGCCATTTTTGTTTGGTGAGGATATAGATATTTTGAGTTGACTAATTTAACAAAGAGAATAAATTAGTCTTAGGGGTTACCAATTCCTAGATTATTTTTGGAAAGATTAGTCTTAGGGGTAACCAATTCCTAGATTATTTTTGGAAAGATTGATAAAAGAAATAAAAATCTAGACTATTCTTTAGATTTTCAAGAAGAGATTTGTTCTTGAGGAAGTAATCTAGGTTTGGGAAAGAGATTGCAAAGAAAAATGAAAATATAGGAGATTGGTTAAATAGGAGTAAAATAACTTCAAAATATTTAATGCTAATTTGTGAAGAGATTATGGTTTTTTATTTTTATTATTTTTTAATTTTGAAGAAGTTGTCTACCATTGTTGTGTAATGCCCCACCAAGAAACCCTCAAGGAAACAAGCCAAGACCTAAAATATATTTTTTGAAACATTCTACATAAGTTAACAACTACAATGCCAAATATATGACACAAGATGTCCCACTTGCTTGATAACATGTACACAAGTGTCACAAGAGAGACTATGACACACAAGATCAATTACACTGGACCTCACCATTATACATGCAAGGTAATTATGCTGGTCATAAAATTAGGGATTCATTAATTAAAATAATAAAACAACTAATCTTACTAAGTGACCAAAACATTAAAAGATGGGTAAATCCAATAGATTTAGCCATAATTCTATTAGGAAAAGGGCTGAAATTTTCGTTGGATTTACTTGTTTGTTTGCCACCTCCTTTTAGTTGAAATTCGATTTGAATTGTATGATTTGGGATGAGTCAATGAATAATTGGAGTGAAACAGTTTTAATAGATTGTTAGACATAGCCATAGACTAAGATCTGGGTAGGAGAAGCGGATTAGAACTTGTTCTTGAAAGTTTGGACTGAAATGTTAAGATTGGGATGGTAGGTCACCTTGGTCCTTTAACTTTGAGATAATGGGATATTTTATAGATCAAGGAGATGCATTGGATCCATTATTGGAATGTAATGCCCGCCAAAATACCCTAGAGAAATAAACCACCTAACTAACAAATAGAGATTTTTTTTTTTAACATCATTAACTAATGCGAAATATATAGCAAAGATACTCAAATGCATTAAACATCCATCTATTAAATATGCACATATTCAATTTAAGCATAATCATAAGAGCACATTATACAAGAAGAAATAAATACAGCTCATCAAATGACATTCCCTAGGGTATCTCAATGCAATTACTTAAGTAACACTAAGAACATAGAAAATATGTTTATTACCATAATCTAATACAATTTGATATTTCCAACCATTACTTCTTACAATTTCATAAGAGAACATCTATCAATCTCAACTACCATAATTACGTTAAATTTCAATACAAATGCCATTAAATCCCTTTAGATTCATTTTAAGAGCACTGATCCAAATGTTCCTAATTCTCATTCTCTTATTTACCAAGATATCATCATTGAACCATCACTAAACATCTCCTACGACATATCTAATCCATTTCCTTTAATATCAATAGCCTTATTCATCACCATAATTCTAAATGGATAGTCATATCCAAGAGATAAGTACAAGAAGGAAATAACTTCTTTTCCAACTAAGAACATGGACTCTAATCCATCCAAGACTAATTGAAAGACATCTTAACATTAATTATGAATTCAATTCCTTTTCCATAAATGCTCAATATCTGGGATGCAACATAGATTCAATAAGAGTTACAACAACATATCCTATTACAAATATCACGATCTCAATCTTCTACATCCTTTTCCATTATATATGAATACAATATTCCTTTACATCAAGATACATAGTTCGCAATATACAAATACAACTCTCATGAATCTTACTAACATAAATACCACATGAATCTTATACATCAATCTTCTTTAAGAATCCATCCATAAACTGAAGAGATAAGGAATCCACACACAAGAGAATCTAATGAGAAACATCCCAATGGAAGAAGACATCAAATCTTCTGACCATGTGGAACCATAAGGAACCACCCCCCTATTCTAGGAGGTGACAAAAGGTCCCACACACACTCTAGACCTAGGATGACACCTGATAACCAAAGAGACCTCAACAATACAAACACCATAATTGAAAATCAACCACATAGACAATAAGACAAATCATAACACAAGGCTAAATTGAAAACATAGAACTCCTAGAGGCAACTCAACAATCATGGCATAAGGAATGAGGACACATGTAGGGAAGTGTGTTCACATTCTATCCTCACTTAGAAGGGAAATATATATAAATACATCAGGATCTCCACCCGACACTATGGAATCTCCACCTGTCACCCTGATAAACATGTGGAACCATCTCAACCTTTGAGAGAATTAAGGGAGTTTAGTTATGTCATCTCCACGACCTTCCCATGCTCATCCTGAGTCTCCACTCAAGGGATATGAGGTGGGGAACCAAAATCCATTTTATTATCTTTTTTAGATGAATCCTAATTACCCAAACTATCTAATTAATTATTATAGTTATCACTTGTTTAAATCAAGAAAACCTCCAATGTGTTCCTGGTGGTCTAGACTCCAAGAATCCTTACAAGGAACCTCTTGGTAGCCCATTCTCTCATGAACCCGACCATCAGATGGAAGCCCACTTCCCCTAACCATGTTCCAAGACCTTAGTGTAATCACAAACAATAACAAAATGAACGCTCATCCGTAAATACAAAGTAACGTCCACATATACAAAATGCAAAAAATGATACAATAGACACAATGCCATAGTCCACATCATATAATAACAAAGTGCCTCAAATAATCAAATAAAAAAATTAGAGCAAGGAATATATCTTCTTTCTCATTCATAACAATAAAATCCTCTACAACAAGACATACAACATCTTGCTGGAGCTATAGCCAACATATCCCTCTACAATAAGGCATACATCATCTTATTGGAGATATCATATAAATCAATATCCAAATTTGAACAATAACCACTTAGGAAATCTCAATAATACCAAAAAAATAGCCTTTCGTACAAATAACCAACTCTACAAAAGTCATCATACAAATTCAAATGACCAAAATATAGAAGACAGGATAGTTTAGTGCATTTTAAAATTAGTATAGGGTATTTGCATGATAGTTTAGTGCCTTTTCTCAATAGTATAACGCATTTGAAAGACAATATAGCGCCTTGAAAGGTACATTAGCATATCCACCAAACAAATTGGTACGTTTACATGGAGAACCAATACATATAGGGCATACATTAGAACATACACATGAAAGGATGGTACATATATGTAGAAGAATAATGAATACAATATTTTAGCGCATTCATGACAAAGTTTAGCACATTTGAACTCAAATACAAAAAACAAAAAAAATAAATTATGACAATGCTCAAAAAAATACATAAGTATAAATATGATGTGGGAAACCAACCCAGATTGGGTGCATGAAGAATGGTAAGCCAAGAAATATAGTACTAAGGGAAATGATCCAACAAAGAGCATAATATGAACTTCCGGGAAGACATATTTTGACAAATACATGGATTAACATGATAGCCTTGATCAGAAAGCAACAAGGTCTTGACCATAATAAAATAGATATATGATAAATCCAAAATGCACTGATCACCAGCAAGCCAGAAAGACTCCAATCTATTCCAGACATACATCGACAGAGAACAAGGACATCCTGATAGTCACAGGAATTGCGACAAAACCAAACATGGGAATACACCAATAAATAAAACCATAAATTACAATAATTTCCCCAAAGATTATTATTATGTATACATTATGATAATTTTACAACATCTCCCAAATTCCTCCCACAAACAGTCTTTTCATAGATTCTAGAAAGAAAAATGTGAAGAAGTAGAAATTCCACCATCCTAAAAAATATAGAAGTTATGGCAAATAAAATTCAAAGTAAAACAAACTAATCCACAATCCAACCAAGTCAAAATCCAAGCTCCAAGAAAATCCAAATCTCCAATAATACATAAAATTACTCCAGAAAGCCAACCCACGACAATGCTTAGAAAATCAAATAAATAATATTTCATTCAAAACTATGCAATAATCTCCACCAATCAAAATAAATGAAAATACAATATGTCTTACAAACCATATCCAAGTTCGAGGTAAAAAAAATAAAATAAAATTATTTAACTTACTCAAATCTCTCAACCAATAGTAAAATAGGGTAGGTAGGATAAATATTATTTAGTTGAACATCTCTTATATTCACATCGAAGGTGAATCGGCTAATATTATCAATTCTTGCATAAAGAGAAATATTGACAATTGGGAGATAAGATATTTTCTTGAACAAGCATGGATACTTATTGATACATTTGTAAACTTTACTATTTCACATGTGTATAGAGAAGGAAACCGAGTTGCAGATCATTTGGCAAATATGGGAAGTTCCAAGGTGGAACTTAATATGATGGGTCCGAATTGTGATCTCAATTCTTTTCCAATCCTTAGAAAAATAGTTTTAGAGGACATGGGTACAAGATAATATTGCACATGGTTATGCAGTTGTTTTCATAATGATTAAATTTGGTATGTGAGGTATTATAATTGCACGGTTCTGTGGTTGTGTTGTATCTGAATGATGTGAATGGATGTCGATTTGGGTATCTATGAAGCGAGGAAGACTATGGACTGCTATGTAAATGTGTACAACTTTCATGATGTTTTGGTTCGGACTTCATCTTGGTCAACATACTCCAGAAAGCATTCGATACTTGGGGATGATTTGTGGCATTCGGTAATCTGGACATTACGAGATATATTGTACGTTTTTGGCATATTAAGGATTTAAGTTTCACAACCTTTCTATGTAATATCGAGCAAGGATCAAAGTTTTTCTTTTTTGATTCTTTTCTCTGGGAGCTCTTTGAATCAGCTTTTGTAAAGAAATATATAAATAAAATATATTAAGTGACACTGCCACCTTTTAAAAAAATAAAAAAATAAAAAATTAAATAACCCAAATGAGTAAAAAGGGATTAAATAATAAGAATGGCCAATTAATTCAAATAAACCATATGGGTAATAATAAATAAATACCTGATTAAATATAAAGCTACAAAACATAATACATAAGCTCAATAATAATTAAACAATAAATAATAATAATAATAATAATAATAATAATAAATCAATAGTCCAAGGGGTTGAGCTGAACTGGTTAAAACACTGGGTTCTCACTATGGAGACCCAAGTTCAATTCCCAATAGGGACATCTGAAGTGGAATTCTAAGTTGTGACTCTTGGCCTTCCATAGGATGGAGAAGGTCTTGGAGTCAATCTAATCAAACATAATAATAATAATAATTCAAAGATATGTGCCCCCACGGGTTAGTAGAGTTGGTCAAGTCTTGGGTGTTCATGCCTAAGGTCTTGGGTTCTATTCTCTGGCCTAAAATTACCCCGTCACGGACACTTGGGGGCAGTGTTGGTTATCCCGTGGCCGTAGGGACTAGTCTCGCCCCACCGCTCACCCCATAAAGGGAAATTGCTGGGCGGTGAGTCACGGGGATACCCTTCGAAATCAAAAAAATAAAATAAATAATTCAAAGATATGCAATGGGGATGGGGCCCCCTACTGTGTCCCCACTAGTTCATAGCTCCAGTCAAAAGCTATTCAGGCTTCGGCCAATTACCGATAAAAAATAATAACAAATCAATAAATGAAATCTTAATACAAATTAATCAAAATAACATTAATAAATATTAATCCTCAATAATAAATCACCCAATAATAATTAAATATCAAAACAATAAATTAAATTAATTTTAATATTAATAAACTAGATGAATCAATTATTAATTAATTAATTAAATAACCATAACATTGCAAGGCACCCAGACATAGGGTCAAACAACACATCGCAAGATACTAACAAGATGACTCACACCAAGGCACTAGACTGACAAGGGTATCAAATTAAGCCTAGAGTGTGTATAAGGAACTCATGCCACCCCCAATGAACTTGCCATTGGGATAAGACACACTCATATGTGCAAGACCAGGTGGAGTCGATGTCTAGTGTCTAGAATCCTGCAACCACCAATATCCATGAGACAACATATACATTTCACATATCACAAATAATCAAACAAGTGAAGAGAATCACAACATCATATCATGCTCGTAATGAGTGGTATGACTTTGTCTCTATCACAAATACAATATTAAGACAATCATGACATCAACACATCCAATATAATCATGAAGTGGGGTTAGCACTAACAAAATGCCATCATATCATCATTAGCTATATGATCCATCTCTAAATAATGAGTGCGTATAGATCACCAAATGTAAGTCCATCCATCATAGTAATCCAAGATATATCATCATCCACAATAATCATCATATATCAAATGTCCATATAAAATGTCTAGCATCATCAATAAGCATCTGAGATATAAATAAATTCATAAGTATCAGTCAAACATCATCAAAAGATGAACTAGGGAGGGACACTACATGGAAGCTCAAGCAAAATTTTTGGGACCAGGATGGTAGGTTGCCTTGGTCCTCCGCTTTTCACTTTGTCAAAATCTGAACTTGTTTGTCATCATCAATGCTATTGGAATTTTTTATTACAACTTTTGAGTCAATTCCCTGCACACAAAAAGAGAGGAAGAAGGTTGTGGATAGGGTTTTTCCTTAGGTCAAAGCCTAGTTTAGGAAATAACCTTTAATTGAATAATGTAAATACTGAAGTAAATGCTAGAAGATTACCTCAAATCTATAATAGTTAATAAGAAGATTGATGATGCAATGCTCTTCAGATATGATCACAAATTTTGGATGCAATAGCGTGAAAAAAACATGAACTTGAATGGCCTAATCAAACACACATGCTTGCATGAATATTGATATGAATTTTCTCCATGATGCTTGAAGGATGAAATGCTACCTTGAATCCTTGATGATAAATGCTTGACAAATACATGAATGATGGGGTATGTGTGTAATGCAAAAATAAATTGATAGGATGTCTTTATATAGGATTACCTAGGTATATTAATGATTAGGCTGACCTCCAACGATCAAGTTGAGCCATGGGAACCAAAATCCATTGGGGAGGGAGAGAGTCGACCCAAATTCAAATTGGGTCCTGTTTATGGGGGACCAAGGTGATGGGTTCCCTGGTTTGAGCAAATCAAGAAATGGGGGCTAGAAACTACAAAATGAGGCCCACTCAGAAGTGTCAATAGGTGACATCAGATTTGGAGTGAAAAGAGGCCAAAACGGGCCTAGGCGGAATAGAGATGGGATTTGATAAAGAAGGAGCACAAATATGAGGTGTAAATTATACTAGTTACAATTTATAATGCTACAGTAACTACAATGGAAAACTAGTAATAAAATCAGTTACCACAAGAAATGACAAAATAGAGGGAGAGGAAGGACAACTCTAGGCATTCTATAGTCCATTTTGGGCACAAGTGTCCCTAGTTTCTAGAAACTAACATAGATGTCTTGATTGATAGGTGAATTGAAGCTAGGGATTAGCCTCTCTGACACCCCATACATGTTGGAGTAGAATAAAGGCTTTGAAAACACCAGAGGAACACAAAAATGCCAAAAGAGACTAGGGGATGAAGTATGCAAACAAATCCCCTAGACACTAGGCACCATCGACACACGAAGGAGGGGATGGGGAGGGAGATAACCACCTCCACAACACTCTAAAATATTTCCCAAAGAAAAAACACAAGAACCAAAATCTATGATACTTGCACACTAATACAAAACTTTACAAGGCACTCCAAAATGCTCTAAATAGTCTCAAAACCATGCTAAATGACTCAAATTATCATTAGGAGGTATGGAAACTTTGAGAGGGGACCACAACACCCTCCAAGATGAATCAAAACACTATTAAGTTCATTTGAAACTCAAAGGAATTAACCTACTCATTAGCCATAAACCCACATTGCAATGAAAGGAAAGAATACATGTCAACTTGTGCCCAATACCAACACTAACATACACAAACTACACTAATCCATTTACATTATCAATTAATTAGAATATCCTTCATTAGAAAATTCTAATACATGCTATACATAGTAACATCATTAAATTAATTAAGATTAAAATATCTGTAAGTTTACATTTGCAAGAATAAAAATGAGCATACGAGCATAAGAGAAGATGAGTAGAATGAACTCGATGTTGAATTTGTTTAGATGGTTGGAAAGAGATGAGATCTTATTAAATTAAGATTCAGATTTATTTGCCATCCTCAATAGAGTACTTGAAGAAAAACACATGTGAAACTGAATAAAAAGAAAATAAACACACACACATATGCTTCTTAACAAGGATTTACCTCCATTGTTATCCTACCAAATCAAGATCTTGTGTTTGCAATAATGGTGCTCTGAGAAGCACGTGCACAAGAAGCTATGATGGATGAATGATTCAAAGAAGAGATGCAAAGGACAAGCTATGTGAATCAATGAGAGAATGCACTAAAATGCAAGAAAGAGATTTTAGAATGCAAGTAGACAAAACAACATTACGATCTCTCAATTATGAGAAAATGAGAGAGGCTTAAATGAGAGGGGATAATTCATTTATAGATATCCTCATGAAGGAAACCTATCATGGGAGAAATGTGGGATTTCAAGAAGGTAATTATAAATGAGAAATTATCCCACATTCTCCAAGTGGATGAAATTGGTGGAGTGAAGGGATAAATAGAGTGGGTTAGTGAAATGATTAATGAATATGTGTTTGTAAAATGGTGAGGATTAGGAATTCATAAGAATGAATTTATTATTAAAATAGATTTCTGAAAGAAGAGTTTAAAGAATTGATTAAAACTAGAGAAATATTAAATGATATCCATTTAATAAATATAACAATTATGATAATGTATGAGGAAACTGTATTGAATTTTTTTTTATGTGTCTATAGAACTCAATGCCAAGATATTTAGTCCCTAATGGTGGTTATATACACCACCTAACCATGTGGAACCCTTAGGTCCACCTCATGGTGCTCATGAATTTAATTATATTGCTCAAACACTCAAATAATGAATATACAAGGAGAGATAGGCTTACTAACACACACCAAACACAAAATATACATGTCATATAAGATCATAAATTTAGTGTCATAAATTATACTCTATGTAATTCTATGCTACATAAGCACCTCTCCTTTACACTGATTGGACATCTTTTTCTTCACCTTGTCCTTTTTTCCATCTCACTTGCCTCCTCAACCTTTCCCTTGTCCTTTTTCAACCCGACTAACTATTTAACTCATAGACACTACGGTGTCGTGAAGACGTCCACATGTTATGTTGGTGTCTTGCGAATCTAACTATATGAAGGTGGTTGTTTGAGAATCATGGTTGCACATGGAAGATGCCTGTAACATCTCTCCACAACCATCGATGTCTATTTTTGTCCTAGCATGTCTATCTTCCCTTTTGGAGCTCATTTCGGCTCTCTAGTTGCTTCTCTAAATCTCTCACTAGAATGCTATTGGATTTAGTCTTGTTCATTGTCTCATTTTTGAAGCTCTCTCTCTAATTGTGTCCTTGGCTTTCATATATTGGTACCATTGTCATGCTTCGAGGAGGACCAGTTTCTTCTTCTTCTACATCTAGTAGGCTTCTCAATTTGAGTGTGTAAGGGGAGCCTTCTTCTCCCTCTATCTTTTATTATCTCCCTAGCATATTTGTTAAAATATTGTTGTTGTATCTTTTATCTATTATTTCATCTATCTATCTTGGCTGTCCATGGAGGTGAAAACACCAAAGAGAGGGTTTGACTATGGCAGGCCTCTAAAAATGTAGCCACAACCTTTTCATCCTTGTTTATCTTGTGTGAAGATTGTCGAGTAGATTTTAGGAGCTAGCTATAGACTTCAAGCATGGACCACCTGTGAGCCTACATCTTAACCCTCTTGCATTTTCATTACTTAATAAATAGTCGTATTTGCCTTTCTCATTGTTATTTTGCTTAGTTTTTGTTATTTGGGCATATTTTCATCATAGTTTGTTCTTTGTATGGCCTCTATGACTTTATTTGTACAAGATGCCAATGTGTCGCATTGTCATCTTAGGACCGCATGTGCGTCCTCAGATAGAGTGTCACTAAGTCATGTCAGTTGGTCTCTATGACACATTCAATGTCATCTAAGTTTGTACCGCATCCCAAGTGGAGAGGTTAATTATTGAGTCCCTAATAGGTGTTCACCCACATGTTAGAGTGGTTCACTTTTTCCCCTCTACATGTTGTTGAACCCAAGTGAGCTTCATCTTGTATATCTTTAGATCAGTTTCATCTCCTATACCTTTTATTTGTAATTTTATCTCTTTATCATTTTCGCATCATTAGTCCCCGAGTCAGGTGGTGACCCCTTTGTCAACATGGTCACTATCATTGCTATCTCCTCCCCTAGGCAGAGGGTGCAAAACAAAGAAATATCATTCACACCTCTAAACACATCTTATAGAAGGGAGCCTATTTTGTTATATATCTTGGCTAAGATCAACAATTACACTGTCATAGGTGTGATGGTATATCCCCCATGCCAAGTAGATGTTATCACGGGGGAGGCCTTATTCATTAATGGATGACATAAGGTAAGATATGATGAGTGTCATGCCTTGGTTCATACGCGTGATAGGATTCTTGTTCAACCTCTTGGTAGTACCACTTTGATGGTCCAAGTGGGACCCAAAGTGGTCTCAACCACTTTTGTTGTTATTCCTGAATCAGATCTATTTTGGGTTAAACTAGGTATTTATTGGATAATCTCCATAGAATCAGTATCCTTGGTTGCACATAAACATCTAGAGTTTCCTCATGAGAGCACTATGTACACAATCCAAGACATTGAATTTCAACCATCAATTGCCCATGGGGAATTTTAGTTAGATTCTTTTTGGCCTGCTCTGGCTAGGCCCATGACCCCCCATGGAGATCTGCTATATAAATCATATTACAAGTATAAGATGAGAGAGTTAGCTTCTTCATCAGCTTAGCCTGCAATCTCCTTGCCTCCTCTTGCACCCATCTCCACTCAGTCTATTCTTGTGTTGCAATACCTTTTTCCCCTTCCTCATCAGGGGCTAAGATTAAAATTGTTCCTCAGAGTAGACCTCCTTGCCCACCTAGAACCATGCAACCTCTAGTGGTATCTTCCATTTCTACGTCTATACCTAATACAGACAAAGGAAATGCATCCACATTACCACAATCCATATCTCACCCTCCCTTTGAGCTTCCCATCCTTGTTTATATCATTCACCTCATGTTCACTCATCTCCACTGGCTCCCACATTATAACCTCTGAGGGTGACTCCTATTCCTCTGACTGATCCTCAATCAAAATGAGGAAGGGTGCCTGTACTTGTGGGCATGAGACTTGTGTCAGTTACACATCCTGCTTCATTAGTTGGGCCTTCTCCCTCTCCCGTTATAACTCTGGAGGCATGTCCCATGGAGCATGATGCTGGTGAGCCTCCCTAGGATTCTATTCTTAGACCCCATTTATGCTATAATCAATGAGTACATGAGCACAAGTGTCATTGACACATGCTGGCCTGTGAACATGAGGCCATTTCGAGGGCTACGAGTGAATTGATGGTGTTCATCCTTGCTGCTTCCATACCTTCTTTTGAGCCTGTTGATCTTGTTCCTACTCTATCTTCTATCTTATTGCCACTCATTCTAGGGACTATTGATGAGACTCACCCTAAACAAGTACAAGTTTTCATCATCCCTTCCTTGGAGCATCCCTTGATCACCTCCTTGCTAGATGTTCCTTCATTTTCCTAGCCTGTGGATATAATTCACACACAAGTAGTGCCCAGTGCAGTCTTGTCTTCTCTACTCTCTCCACAACTACCTTTGCATTAGAGATTTCTTAAGGTACTCAAACCCACTATAGTTGATCAAATACCTTCACCTTCACAAAAACTAAAGTGAAAGTTTGAGTGGGGCCCCATGCTTGAGTTTCACTGCCGAAAGTTAGCATTGGCGCCTTCGATTTTTATTTCTTTACCTATTGTTATTTCAGTTTTATTATATTTTTCTATGTGTTTTATTGAGGAGGTTTTGCCTTCTCCATAGTTCATTTTCACCCCTCTTTTAGAGTTTAGTAGTGCAACTCTTGTTCTGCCACCTTGATATGAGTCACCCGCCTCTTTTGATGAAAGGTGTATATTTGACTTTTTAGAGGATATCAAAACACTATTGACAATCTTTACGTGATCATTAACTCTCTCCTCTCAGGGGTTGTTGGACAAAAATGTGGAAGTTGGCTCATCCCTAGCTCTTGCTGCTGGAGTTGCGCCTGATGCCGCACTCATGGTTGTCCCCCTTTGGTCTCAACCTCCCTCTCTGTATGATCAAGATTGGGAGAACGATGACCTACTAGTGGATGACTTATAGGATGATGCCTCTTTTATTTATCTTTTATATTAGAGTATGCATGTCTGTGTTCTCTCGTGCTTGCTTTATATGTTTGTTCCCTCCCAAATGACCCAAGTCACCACATTGGTACTTGGAAATGGGAGGTTATTTGTTTTTACTTTGTTAGCACATATTTTTACAAAATAGTATGTGATATTTCTTTAATGTTTTATATATAAATTTTCATCATAAGAGCATTTATTGTTTGATTGTATGTGCAGGATATGTGCTGCAGTATCAGAAAAAATCCCTCAGTGACCTCATTTTTCAGAATTGGACAAGCACCACTAGGGCATGCTAAGGGTTGTCAATGAGTAGGAGCTACATGAGGAAATTTCAGCATGACAACATTAGGATCCTTATAAGGCATTCTCTGGGCCTATGTGATAGTCTTTGTCATCTATTGGCACATGCAGAGTTTTCTTAAAAGGTTACAAGTGCAAGTAATATATGAAGAGGATCTTAATTTGCATAATTATCAAGTTTTAACTATTGGTGTAAGTTACCCTAATAAGACCGATTGGCATAAATAATGAGATAACTTATTGACATGACCTAGACTAATCACTTCGAAGGAGAGCCAAAAGGAAGCAAAGAAGAAGGTTTTCATTGGCATAACATTCACTATTGGAGGCATGAGAAAAATGTTGTGCCGATAGTCGATAAGGTGATCGGTATAACCTACACTGATGAAAGAGAATGTGAAGTAGATAGTAGATATCATCAGGTTATCGAAAAATGATATTTTGTGCTACTTCGATACCCAATGGGCTAGATGGCAAAGGCGGTGTCATCGACATGACTTTATCTGATGAAGCAATACCAAAAGGTGGGAATACTAAGCCATCGGGATAACTCAAACCATTAGTGAAAGGAGTTTTGGGTTACACTGATACCCGATAAGAAAGACAAAGCTGAGCACAGAGGAGGAGGTTATTGGTATGACTTATATCGACTAAGGAGAATGTGGAGCGGATGTTTTGAAATCATCGGGATATTGGACAACATAAGAAAAAGCTACCCCAATACCTGATAGGGTAGATATCACAATGGATGGAAATGAGGTTTCATCGAGATAGCCTACATCAAAATAAGTGACTAAGAGAGTGACAAGGTAAAGTCATCGAGATGACATCGACCCTTTGGAGGAAGACATTTTCCGCTACGCCGATACCCGATGAGGAATCTGAAGTGGTTATTGGGAAGGAGACCTCATCAGGGGAGCATAAGCCGATGGATCTGTAAACAAATAGGTTGGATCCTGATGTCATCGGGTCATTAGAGAAACATAGGAAGGGTTGTTCGGACACCCGATAAACTCTACAACACGATGACCAAAGGGAGGTTTCATTGGGAAATCATATGCCGATAGACCAGAGAAGTAAAAGGGAAGCACAAGCATGAAGTAAATGTCATCGGGTCATCGAGGAAACATAAAATAAGTTGTCCTGATACCTGATAAGGTGACCCAATGTAACGAATGAGATATAGACTACCAAGGGGGATTCATTGGAATAACTTTTCACTATCGGAGGAACATATTTGGAGCTATGCTGAAACCTAATGGACAGAATGCCACGGAGGAATAAAAGGAGGATGTATCGGAATGACATACGTCAATGTGATATAAAGGTGAAAGAAAAATATAGCTAGGAGGCAAAATGATCGGTGAGACTTATGCCGACTGAAAGGATGGGTGGTGCCAACTGGTTGAATTATCAAAAAAGTTATGTCGATTAGCCGTTGCAAAATCTGATTACAAATGGATCAACCCACCATTATTAAATGTAGAGAACGGGTAGATTGGTGTTCGCACGAGACAAATCATAGCAGGATTTCAGTTGAGTAAATGCTTTTAATCTGTCCAATCCATATATGAAGAGTTGATACAAGGATTATGCATAATAGTTTGAACCTAATAGAGAGATTGAAGCAAAATTAAACTACAGAGAATAAAATTGCAGAAAGCTTGAAAGATTCAAATATGGAGGGTGCTAGTTCCAAGGGCAAGAGGAAGGTCATAGAAGTCTCTGAAAGAACTTCTAAGAAGTCTAAAGGGGGAGAGGGTGCACCGAAATGAAAGTTCAACCAGGATATGATTGATCAAATGAGCTCACTAGGAGCCAAATCCTAGAGATCAAAGGTTAACCTACCCGTTTGTGACCAGTTAGAGGATGATTTCAAAGAAATTGACGATGTCTGGACCAGGATCAGAGGTCATGAATTGTTCTTGTATCATTATACAAGGAGAAATAAGCCAGCCCCAATTTCAAACCCATGGACGACTGGATTGGCTAAGCTCATAGTCCCTAATGTCTTTGTGAATGTCCAATTGATGAAAACATTGGCTAGGGCTTACAATGTTGCAAAAAGATGTATTCGGTTACCAAATGGCAATGCTTTTATCCATATCTCAGTAGCCACTATCAAGGAGGTTTTTGGTCTAGGTTTTGAATCTAATGTTCCTTTGTCTTTTGAGAAACTAGAGGAAGAGTATACAAAGATGGACATTGTGTACAATGGGTGGAATTTGGCCATTCATAAGGCCGAAAAAGGAAAATTGACTGAAGAGGATGGGCCCCCATTTGATATCAATATCTTCAGGTAGTATATGCAGTATACCTATATGGTAGGTGGTCAAGTGGGAGGAGTTGAAGTCCTAGATATAGCTTGGATAGGACCTCTGGTCCTTGCTGCCGACACACAAATGCATGAGCCAAGACAATTCTACTATGCTACTTATATTGTTGAGAAAATACATGAGGGTTTCTTAAGCCTTCAAAATAGCCCTGAAAAATATTTTAAGTTTTACTCTTTGTTGATGCATGTTGTCTTGTTTTATGGACGACTTAGGGGAATGTGGCCTGAGGAGATAAAGTTGAATATTGGTGGTAAAGATGGAGAGGAGCAACCTGTACAATTATGGTGGTCATTGTGGGATTCACGTTTCATGAGATCCCACTATATCAAGTTTATAACAAAAAATGGATGAGAAGAAGCAAGAGCTACAGGAGATAGGAGAGGAAGAAGAGGCAAAGAGTGAGTTAGGAGAAAATGAAGCTATTTCAAGATTTAGGAGGCCTGAAAGGGAAGAAGAGCCTGAAGCACAGGACATAACTATTGCTACGATAAAGGCAGATGTAGATGTTAGAATAGAGGAGCATACCTCTTTTGTGTCTTATGATGAGTTCATCAAATCAAAGGAATTCAAGTCCTTCTTGTATCACTTCAAAGGGAAAAGGCTAAGAGAAGCAATGCCTGACATAACACCAGAGAATGAGGCAGAGATGCTTAGGAAACTGAAGGAAAATATTGATGCAAAAGTGGAAAGCATGACTCCTCAAAGGGGGAGGCAACTTCTTGTAGAGGTGGGGATTATCTTGTTTCTAGGCTAGGATCTTAGTGCATCCTTAATTTTTGATAGCCTGTTACATTCAAAGAAGAAGGATTTCAAATTAGACATTCAGGGCATGAATGACATCTTCATCGGATCAAGATATGATCCAGATGATGAGGATATGCGGTTGTGGGCTCTTTATCCCCCAAATAAAAGGCCAAAGATCATAGATGTGGACAAGGCTTTTGGACCCATGATGAAGTTGAAGGTTGGAGAGGTTATTCCCATGGTCATAGAAGATATGGGAGTTGATATCTCAAAATTAAAAACAACACAAATGAAGATGTTGATGAAAGAAGCAGGAACGTATAAATCATTGTATGAAGAACTTTTGAGAAGTAGGGGCCAGCCTGTACCTCAGATAGCAGATGAATCCAAATTGAAAAATAATTGTGAAGAACTATACAAGGAAAACAAAAAATTGAAGGAAAGAATACAGAGCATAAGGATAGACACAAAATGTGTCTTATTGTGAAAATGATTTGAAAATTTGCAGAAGGTATTGGAGGAATTCTGGATTGTTTACGAGAAAACCATGGATAACACATTATCGCACTAGAGGATCCTTGATAGGCTAAACATGCTACTACAGGATCAGACATTGAGTGACAAAAGGATCAATAAAGTCAAAAATCTAATTGACACTCATCAAGGATTCACAACAGAATTAAATACCGAGTATGAGGAGTGTAAAGGGATCATCAATCATGGATTTCCAAGTGTAGTGGATGATGCAGGGGTCATGAAGGACAAGCACTAGTGGATTACCGAATGCAGATCTCTACTCAGTTTAGCCCTTAGCGTTGCCCATGCGGATGTGTTGGACATGAATGAAACAGGGGAGCAGGTTGAAGGTTTTGTTACAACAGAGATAGCGGTTAGAAATATTATCTTCAATGCTACTACATATAAAGAGGAAAAATATCTTCAACATATCCAGAAATATGGTCAGCGACTAGATGGAAAAAGTTAATCTATGTTATTGTTGTGTGTTTTAGTTATAGCAGTTAAGAGGGATAGTTAGGAATTTTGTTAGTCTTTGCTTGTACAAATGAAAGGGTGTGTCCTTTTATTCATATCGTTTGAGTCATGTATATATAGAGAGTCAATTTGTATTCTAGAGGGATAGAAAGTAAGTAAGATTATGATATTTTCAGATTGTCTGTTGGAACCTATAGTGTTATGTAAGATAAGTTTGTAGAAATGAAATCTATTTTGTGCAAACAAGTGTAATCATGAAGTATCTATGAGTCTATAGTTTTTTAACACCAATTGTTCCTAGAAATCAATATACAAGGTCCGTTGTTTTCATCTTCAGATCATTTCATGTCATATGATGTTAATGATTTAAAATCTTTCGGATAAATCTAAAGAAGATTTGTTGCAATGTTTTATCATCTATTGGTATAGAGATAGAAGAATTGTTTTTGTTGTTCTCATAGCATACATTGTGGATACTGCAATGATAGTTTGTTTCTTCACACTGTCTCCAAAGATTACAAGTATTTGTCCATTAAGTGACATGTAAACTGTCAGATAAGGCACTGGTCTATTTCTAGTTTCTTTTGAATAGATTAAGTATGCACAAAGTCTTCACTAGAGAAATATATTACTAGTTTTTACTTGCCTTGTTCTTTCATAATTACTCTTAGTTCCAACAACATTCTATTATAACTTTTATTCATATTCAATTATACTCAAAATCTCAAAATTAAAACAAGTTAAAAGCATATCAATAAAGCATAGTTGCAGGAAATTGTTTGCCAGTCCTGTAAATAGCTAGATTAAATAGTTTAAATTCACTATAGAGAAATATCTTTATGCTTTGGAGATTGGGGTATATCCACCTAGGTCTAGTGGAGCCCAAAGTGCAAAGGAATTTGGTCTTCGACCATTCCTGTTTGTTGGCCAAGGTTGATTGAGAAATCAGTAAGAGATTTGGCAAAGCTATCGGATTTCCAATCTGTGGTTTTGGGAACCAACAGATTGGTGACTCTACTAGGGATTTGTAATAAGAAGTATTCAGAATCTCTGGTGGTTTTGTTTCACACTCTGTTGGAGGAAGGAGCCCGGAAGATTAATAAAAGTATAATTTCTCATAGGAGGTGGCGACTCTAGATTTAATATATGAGTAATAATTGGTATGTCGAGAAAGTAAGGGAAACCCCTAGGAATTTGTCAATAAGATTTATGCATGGGAGAAGATCTTTGCACAAGGGACAAGATAATCTTGTTCAGTTGAGTCCAAAAAGAAGAAACAAGGAAAATAAATCAGTTTCAAATATGACATTTGGGGGTTATAAGAAGTTTCCTCATAGAGAGGATGGTTCTCCATCTGGTGATAAATTTGAAAATCTTGAGGAAAATCCTTTTTATAACTTAAATACAAAAGATAATAAAGGTGGTCATGATGAAACCCTAACCACTAAGGAATAGGAGGACAAACAGTTGGATGAAATTATTCTTAGAATGGCTGATTTAAATGGAAATGAATCTAAAATGGCAAAGGCTCTTAAGAGACAACCAGATTGGGTATTGCAGAAACTTGGATTAGAAAGAGATGGCATTCAAAGCCCTAAGTCAAACATGGTTGAAGAAGAGAAGGGAAAATGTGAAGCAACTAGACTAACAACCCCTAGGTATAGTCCCCCTCACATGAGAAACTTGGAACAACCACTTAAGGTCTATGATAATCCATTGTCTGATGTTTTGGATAATAATTATGAAAAAAGGGATAAATAAAAAATACACCCTACCATGAAAATAAAAACCAGTATAATTATAAACAATACAATAATCATAATGGTGAAAGAAGAACTAATAGTGGGGAAATTACTTGTAACTGGAATAATAGAGATAGGATCAACAACATAAGCAATAATGGAGGAAATCATGGTAATAATGGAAACTATGACAACAATGGCAATGGGGACAACCGAAATGGAAATAACAATAATGGTGGAGGTAACAATGGAAACAATGGTAATAATGGAGGAAACATAACTTATCAGATTAACAACTATGGTTGCAGACCACCTATGACCATTGAGAGGTATAAATAGTTGGATTTGAGTGGGATAGTTGGATATCCAAATCAGTTTGCAAACAATTTAAGATCAGCTATTCCTAAATGGAACTGATTCTGCAGAGCAACATGTAATAAATGTAAAAAATACCATTGAAGAGTTTGAAATCTCTCGTGAAGATGTTTTTATGAAACTATTTGTTCAATCTCTAACAAAGGATTTAGGAGAATGGTATAAGAATCTTCCTGATAGATGCATTAGTAGTTGGCAAGAATTTGTGACAATATTCTTGGAGGAATTTGGAGAACATAATGACACTTCATTTGCATCTC
The DNA here is from genome assembly GCF_030272615.1 of Cryptomeria japonica. Taxonomy (NCBI): domain Eukaryota; kingdom Viridiplantae; phylum Streptophyta; class Pinopsida; order Cupressales; family Cupressaceae; genus Cryptomeria; species Cryptomeria japonica. The sequence continues at coordinate 400,592,237 of NC_081409.1, forward strand.
ATGAGTTGAATAGCATAAAGAAAAATTAGAATTAATTAGTCTATGAATTTAATAAGAGGTTTAATAAAATACTTAATAGGATACCAAGAGATATTAGACCCGTTGATTCATTTTTGATTGATTTTTATTTAAGTGCTTTTGACAACAAGACTCATTATGAGATCTTATCTCATAAACCTACTACTTTGCAAAAAGCTTTTAAAACAACTAATACCATTGAAAATAATAGAAAGGCTGCTAGGAGAATTTGCAAGAGAGATGATCCAAAATTATATAATCGTAGAACAACAAAAAAGGATGAGTTTTGTCAAATAATGGAAATGCTAAAGGACATGAAGGGTAAGCAAAATCACAATGAGAAACTGCCCCCATATAGAAGTAACGAGCCTATAAGTTACAATAGACCAAGATTGCATGACATGCCATATAATACAAACTGGAAAGATGGTAAACCGATGAATGCAAATCTAAGAAAAGAAATTCTCGATCCATTGAAGAAGCTAAACAATTTTGTTGAAGAATATCCATGGTGTGAAATATGCAATTTACCCCATGTTGTAGAACAATGTATGATTTCTCAAGGTTTTGCAAAAGAGAAGGACCATGAGAATGAATATGAGCCCAAAATAGATGTCAGATCCATTTTGGGGCAGGGATGAGGATTCATCTGAGGGTGAGCAATCATTAGATGTACAATGAAGAAGAGAGAACCAGCAACATAGTGTACAACAAGTTTTTACTGATGAAGAAGCGAACATCCCATCCTTGAGGAGATTGTTCCGTAATGAAGAGCCAGTGCATTCCTTGAGGAACTTAACAAATGAAGAAAAGAAAGACTATACTGTGGTAGCAGTAGCTCAGGCAAAAAGCAATTATCAGTTAAGAAATAGAATAGTGAACCTAGAACAAGGTAAGCCATCTGGGATATTTGCAAAGGTTCCTAAAGCTAGTGGAAACAAAGACACCATCACCAACAAGGAAAAGGAAGTTGCAATAGAAAAGGACAAACAAATGGAACCTCTTAAATTAACAAAGCCAATTGAAAATAAACAAATTAGTAAGCCACTCTCAAATTGTGGATCATTTATGTCTCAGCCTTTATCACAGGTGAAAATATTTGTGCTCTTGCTTGAGGTAATGAAATTTCTTGATTACAAACATGAAACAATCAAGAATTTTTCTAATGTTGGTGAAGTAAATAAAGAGGATCATATGCCAAAAGTTGGAGATCCACTTGTTGTCTATTTGGGAACTTCTATCATGAAGAATCTTACCTAGGTTGATCCTTTTTATTTGACTTTGATGATTAACAATAAAATGATTAAGAATTGTATGATAGATTCAGGTGCAGTCGTGAACATAATGCTAGAAGATGTCATGAAAGAAATTGGAATGCATGTGGACACTCCCTATGGGAAATGCTATGCTATGGATAAAAGATCAGTCCCAATTGTTGTAATTATGAAGAATGTGGAGTTTTGATTTCCAACATGCCTTGATATGTCATATAAAACATACATCACTATTGTGCAAGTTCCACCAAATTATGGGATGTTATTATCAAGGAAATGGTCAAGTTTGGTTGGTGGACATGTCCAGCTAGATCTTTCATATGCAACCATCCCATTAAAAGGGGCCAATGTAAGGATTGACAGAGAACCGAAATCATTCTACCTGATAGAGGAGGTTGATCTGAATGAGACAACATGTTTTCTCCAAACAGATATAGATAACTTTCAAGTAAGTATTTCTAAACCCATCCAATACAAAAATGACAAGTTTGAATATACTATTAAATTGCATGAGGATAAGATTTGGAAAATGTATTTTGATGGTGCTTGCAGTAAACAAGGAAATGGAGATGGTGTAGTTTTTATTTCTCCTAATGGAAGATCATTCAAATATTCTTTCTTGCTATCTTTTGAATGTACAAACAATGTCATTGAATATGAAGCACTCTTGTTAGGCCTTAGGATGGCAAGCAAATATGACATTAAATTACTTACAGTTTATGGTGATTCAGAGTTAGTCGTATCTCAAGTAAGGGAAAGATTTGCCACTAAAAATGTAAGGCTTCAAAATTATAGAAATGAGGTGTGGGATTCAATTGAATTTTTTGATGCATTTTCTATAACATGGATTGAAAGATCTAACAATAATTTGGCTGATTTTATGGCTAACTTAACAATTAAGCATAATGATATTCCTTTTGATGACATCACCCAAGTTGAAATAAAGACTAGACCTATAGTACCAGATAACATAAAAAATTGGCAGATATTTGATGATGATAGGGATCATCTGAAATTCCTATTTTGTGAGGATCAATATGAAGGCCAACATATGGATTGGAATGCATATGTGGAAGAGGAGAATGGTAAGGAGTCTTTGTTTGGAAAAAATATCTTGCAACTTAAGACAAATAAGATTCCAAAAGGGTTGGTGGAATTAGAAAGGATGTTTGACAATAATGACATGACAAATTTCAAGCCCAACACTGGAAGTTGTGAGGAAGTAGAAAAAATAAATTTGGGAAGCGAGAACAATCCTAGAGAGGTTTAAATTGGGAGGAATCTTACATCAAAAATTAGGACTGCATTGGTAAATCTTTCAAGAAAATACAGACATGTTTTTGCTTGGTCATATGATGATCTCAAGGCATACATAGAGGATTTGTTCCAGCGTGAAATCCCACTGAAACCAGATGCAAAACCATTTAGGCAAAAGCAAAGGCCTATAAATCCCACATTAGCTCACAAAATGAAGGAATAATTGATGAAGATGAGGAATGTGGGGATTATAGAGCCTATAAGGCATTCCACATGGGTGTCAAACCTAGTGCCTGTTAGAAAGAAAAACAGTGATATCAGATTGTGTGTGGATTTTAGAAATTTAAATATATCATCCTTGAAAGATAATTATGCCCTACCAAATATGGAAGCTCTACTGCAAAAAGTAATAGGAAATGAATTACTTCCTATGATGGATGGGTTTTCTGGTTACAACCAGATGAAGGTTAAGGAATTGGAAAAATACAAAACAACTTTCACTACACCATGTGGCACATATGTGTACACCAGGATGCCATTTGGACTTACCAATGCTGGAGCTACTTTTCAAAGTTTTCAAAGGGCCATGGATGTAGCTTTTTAAGGTCTCATTGATTACATTTTGGTTGTATACAAGGATGATTTGACTGCATACTCCAAGAAAGCAGAAACACATTATAATGACTTAGAGAAAATTTTCATCAAAGCACTAGAGTATGGTATTTCTCTAAACCCAAAAAAGTGTCACTTTGGAGTCACTAAAGGTAAATTGCTAGGTCATATTGAATCTAAAGACAGAGTAAGGATTGACCCTGAGAGAATTGTAAATATCAACAAAATTTAGATCCCTAAAATAGTAAAAGCTATTCAATCATTTTTTGGACAAATTAATTTTGTTAGAAGATTTGTATCAATTTTTTTTGAAATTATCAAACCTATTGCAAAGATGTTAAAAAAGGGTGCAGAGATAAAATGGACTAATGAAGCAATTGAGGCCTTTGTGAACATTAAAAGGGCCATCAAGGAAGCACCTGTACTTAAGTCTCCCGACTTCTCTAAACCTTTTCAAGTATTTTCTTTTGCTTCATTTCATACCATTGCTGCAGTTATGTTACAAAAGAATGATGAAGGTCATGAACATCCAGTGGCATTTTTTAGCAAGACACTACAAGCCTCTGAGTTAAATTATGATATAAATAAGAAACAAGCATATGCTCTAGTAAAAGCTGTAAAATCTTTTAGACCAAATTTAGTGGGAGCTAATGTCATTGCATATGTCCCTAATGCAGCAGTAAAATATATTTTCAGATAGATTGAAATTACTAGGAGAAGATGTAGATGGATCAATTGAATTCAAGAATTCAACATTGATATCCAAATTACTAAATTGGTAAGAGCTCAAGGATTGGCTAAACTAATGACAGAATCAAATTTGGAAGCAACACAGATAAATAGGATAGAGTTAGAGGGGGCTCAAATAAGCATTGAGATGTGTCCTTGGTATAAGAATGTTGTCTATTATTTAAAATAAATGAAATGTCTGAAGGAGTTGAATGAAAGTAAAAAAGAACACTTAAGCTTCAGGCATCTAGGTATGTATTGCTTAAAGGTGATTTGTATTGGAAAAACAGGGATGGTATCCTCTTGTTTTGTTTGGATGTTTATCAAGCTCAATTTATTTTAAAAGAATTGCATGAAGGTGTATGTGGGGGGCATTTTTCAGTGAAAACTATTGCCCATAAAATACTCAATGCCGGTTATTATTGGCCACAAGTTTTTAAGGACTGTCATACTTATATTAGAAGATGTGAGGCTTGCCAGAAATTTTCAGGAATACTTAAATATGAAGGAGCTCTTCCACTCAGACTTATGCAAACTGAAGAACCTTTTCAGATGTGGGGTGTTGACTTCATAGGAGAAATTGTAAACAAATCTAGTGGAGGAAACAAATGGATTTTGGTAGCCACTGATTACTTTAACAAGTGGGTAGAGGTAGTTCCTACAAGGCAAGCAACAAGTAAGGTGGTAACAAAGTTTCTTTTGGAAAATATATTGACAAGATCTGGGGTACCCCATAAAATTGTTGTAGATAATGGGATGTGTTTCAGATCCAAATAATTCGTTGACTTTTGTGAAAATTATGGAGTTACATTGTCATATTCATCACCTTATCACCCCAAAGGGAATGGACAAGTAGAATCTAGCAACAAAAATCTTATTAAAAATCATTAAAAGGATGTTAGGTGACAACAAAAGGGCATAGGACTCAAAGTTAAATTTGGCAGTATGGGTAGATAGAGTAACAATCACGAAATCCACAAGGTTTTCTCCGTATTGGCTTGTTTATGGTAAAGAAGCATGATTACCCTTGAACAACTTGCTCTCAGTGTATAAATTTGTTTCAGAGGAATATTTAGAGGATGTTGATTTTATGGAAGATAGGCCAGTACAATTGGTCAAATTGGATGAGTACAAAAGAGAGGCTCAAGAACAAAATATACATAAGAAGAAGATGGTAAAAGCATTACATGATAAGAAAGCTTCTATTAGGACCTTTGAGGAAGGAGAGTGGGTGCTAAAATGGAATGCAAAGGATCAAGATAAGGGCAAGCATGGAAAAAATTCATTCTTGCAAGGCAAAGCAGGAGAGGATCATATTCACAAATGATGGTGAATGAAGAGTTCATTTGTGTGCAGGAGAGGAGATTTGCAAGAGGAGGAAATTAGTTTACAGGTGAGAAATCACTTAGCCTCATCTTATGTGCATTTCAAACATAATCAAAATTATTTGTTTCCCTTTTCAATGATCTTCTAGGGTTTTTTAGGGACTTGTTCTTGGTATTGCAAGGGTTTGTATTCTTTATGAAGGATTTGAAGGGTGTTCTTTGAATGTTGGGATTGTGCCGAGTACTTCTTTTCTATATGGACAATAAATTGAATATTAGGGGAATACATTGTATGTGATGTGCAAGGCGACCAACACGTCTTGTCACTAGGAACCTTAAGCGTACTGGAAGATCAAAACTCAGATATGTATTGCAATTACATTTTTTTTTTTTAATATTAAGTGCTATCAAAAGGGGATAGCTCCCTTACATCCCATATGTAAGCTACATAGTAGAAAAAATAGAAAAAAACTATTCTAAATAAGGAAAAATTACAGCGAGCCTTTCACCAATGTCCACCATATACACATCTAAGGCCGCACTAAGCCATTTATCATTTGAGTTTAGGAATCTCCTGAAGGGCCCCAAGTCATGGTTTTTGACACCCACCCGAAACAACTCCCAAGCCCCTGCCATGAAATTCTTCTTCCTTTCTTGTATAGCCTTGGCCTCCTGAGCATCCTCGTCCTCTTACTCAGAGTCTTCCTCTGGTGGATCCAGTATGTAATGTTTTGGATTGGAGTACACGCCCAGAACTCTAGTCTAGTAGCCCGAATCTAAGTCCAAAATAGCACTTGCTATTACCTGCCCATCAACCAATCTTATGAAGCCATTGATCATCTATATGCATGATTTCTTGGAATCAAGGATGTCAACCATTGGGCACAGAATCACCTCATAGACAAAACCATCACACTAGTGCCTGTCCCCACCCAAAATAGCCCTAGCCAGATGCCACAATGCATCCCAAGTGAGCTCATCATAGTAAAAAAGTCTCTTGCATTTCTACTGAAATGTCTCCTCCGCACATAGGCAGCTCAACCCAAAGTGATGGATCATTTTCCCTTAGTTCTCCTCCTACATTCATTGCTCAATCTTCCTTCCTATTTAACCTCAACCTTATGATTTCTTGTCCTTATCAAACATCAGGCTCTCTCTAAAGAGAAAGAAATCTGATATCCCATGAAAACCAAATCCATGTTTCAATTTGAAGTGTCCTAATCTCTTGCCACCTTCTCCCAATGTCCCTTCATTCACAATAATTAGAGCCTTATTTTCATCTATCATGATCACCTCTATCACTCTGGATCCAAATTTGTGCTTTGGAATCCAGATCAGTATCCTCCCTTATTGGTACCTATCCAATGCCTTCTTTTTTCTACCTCCACGAGGCTTCATAGTCATCCACTAGAATCTGTTCCAAATCCTCACTCGGGATTGCCTCGAAAACCTACCCATCCTTTGTCCTTAAATTTATTCCCATGTTTTCCATGTGTAATCTATAGCCATGTTCGCCTCCCTGAAAACATGTCTGACCTCATAGTCAGAAACTTTATTTAGAGCATCCATAATGTCCCTCAGAATCCTCTATATTTTCCAATTTGGTGTGGCACTATTCTTAATAGCGTTGATAAGTATCTATGCATCACCTTCTATCAGTATAGATTTCAAACGCTTCTCTACACATTATCTGAGTTCTGTAGCAATATAGTATCTATAGATGATGCTAGGCAAAGGTATATATGGGCCTATAAGATTGCTAGAAAGCAAGGGTTGGGTGTTGAAACAAACAAAGCCAATACAAACTCGATTAGTTGCTTGCTAGACTAAATGAATCGGCTCTATCAAAGCTCTTATGGATCAAACACAACAAATTTGTAAAATAAAATTGTTAGAAAAAATGCCTTCAAGAAATGTAGTCTCATGGTGATGGAATGCAATGATGGTGATGGAATGCCAAAACAATAAAATTACCATGGATTGTTATGGCATTCCATCACCATGAGAACACATTTCTTTGAGACTTTTTTTCAAACAATTCACTGCCTTGTCTATGCAAGGTAGTGAACCATTTGATTGACCTTCATATAAGATGTAAGCTAACATAAGATAAACAAATTACATATGTAGGAACCTGAACCCCTTTGATAAGGATCCTACATAGTCTACACAAAGGAAAGGCGATGATTCTTCTCATGGATTGATAGGTATAAGTCAATACACCCTATAGAAACTATTTATTATTTGCTTGCTTTCTCTTTACACCCATTTTGGAGTGGTTTAATAATAGGCCAGGTTTTAGCAACTATATTTTGTCAAAACTTTGATTTTTTTCTCACCTAAACCACCTTGACATCCACATGGTATAGCTCATTCCAGTTTGTCGACCCTCCTATATGCTTTAAGTGACAAGGAAGACTATTTTTATGAGTTTTTGAAACTTCAAAATTACTAGGAAAATAAGCTTGCTCATTTTTTGAAACTTCCACATTAGCAGCAACTCTAATACAATTATCAACACTTGAGGCCCCAGTTGGCCTTATTCGATTTTAAATCTCAACATCAACTTTAGGGCTGACTTCTTTGTTAAAATTACCCTCAATGATGAATTTGGAGAAAAAGGATGAGCCATTCTTACCAATCCATGTAATTAACCTTTGACAACCTGCCCTCAAATCTATTTGCAACATTTGCAAAAAATCAACAAGATATGGTGAACCATCTATTACAACTTATTGTCGTCTCTCACCATGGAATCCTAAAATTTATTTCCTCTCACAATAACAATCAACCCTCTCCCAACTATCTCTCTCATTTGATGGAGTGCATGTACCACCAAATAGGTATTTGTCAAATGTGTCTTCCTCGAGAGAGGGAAATTCAGGAAGAGAAGAGAAAAGCGAGACATGTAGTAGGTCTAAAAGAGGGAGATCAACTAGAGGTCAAAATATTAGAAGAAAATTCCATAAACACATGAAATTGTTTCTTGCTCAAGGGGGGTCATGTTCTTATGATGACGAGAGCATAGGTGACATCGAGGTGCCCTTGAGGTAAAAACATCTACAGAAACAATGGGTACCCAAGGAACTTCCTCCAATAAACACTGATTTCTGTGTTAACGGGAGGATATATTGCATAGCACCATCATCATTACATGGTTTGGGCCTATTTTCAATGGATAACATAAAGGTCTATTACAACAAATTTGTTGAATTGATGGAGTATGTCGGATCCTGTTACAATTACAAAAATTAGATGCAACTGGTTCAATATACACGAAGTATGCATAGGTATGCACAGTCAGCAAATTATATACAGCTAAAAGATAATGATCAAATTAAAAGAGTGGTTATGTACATTAACGGAAGGCCAAAAGAAACAGGGAATATTGCAGGTTTTATAAATAGTACATGACTTGGGTCAACTTATAGGAAACTCAATTGCATATTCAAGGCACTCGAGGGAAATCGTGTATTCGCATGTGCAATAAAATCAATAAGTGCAGGGGAAGAGTTGCTAATCAATTAAAATTTGAATCGCATAGATACAAACAAAGTTACTATCATGGGGGTGGTGTGTACTTATATATACCATTTAAACCGACCTCCAATTAATGACTCCAATATACCATTTTATTATTAATTTTTTTGGTAAGTCTATTGGTTTCATTTCGGTAATGTTTTTTTATATTTAATTTTTGTCACAACGCGACATTGATCTAACACATAGAATAGACCAGGATGGAGCTCTGGGCACTTCTACCGAGTAGGTAAACCTCATTGTAATTGTACAAATTAGATACAAGCAGAATGCTATATTATTGTGTTCTTTTCTTTAGGGTTTTGGATTAATTTTGATAATGTTACTAATATTCTTGTCATGGATGGATGTTCGGGGAAAGGCATCTATAGTAGCTAAGAACATTGATACAAAGGTGGACTCACTATTATGCGATTATGCCATCACATATTCCACAAACCCTACTGAAATGATAAGAAATATGCAAAAAAATAATAATAAAGAAATTCTTAAATTGTTATTCATAGTCCCTCAAACTTATGAGATACAAGAGAGGGTGAAACAATTGATGGAGAGAGCACAAAACTTGCAAGTAAGAAGTCATGAAATCTTTAATTAAAACATAAGTTCATTCATGGTTTATATTTTATACTCTTTTGTGTCATGATCTAAAATATGTACGTGTTGTTTTTACATGAATTTTTTCGTCTTCATGAAGCTGGTGGCCATGATCAGGGTACTCCAAGTAGTTCAGGTGATGACCATGTTCTATGCATACACCAACTCATATTTTTACATGTTCTTGTCCTTCCATTAATGTGTTATTGCTCTTATATTTAATGTATTGTATATTTAATGTATTAATCTTTAGGTGTTGTCCATGTTCCCATGCATTCACCACCTCATCTGACCCCATCATCAACACCTATATTGCCGACTACAATGTCAACAACACGTAACATGCAGTCATTGAGTACTGCACCAACCTGTGCAATAGGAAATGCACCTGGGGATGCAGAGGCCACTAGGGGTGATATTTTAGCATCTTTTCCTGGATCTTCTCGTATTACTAGTACGAGAACATTTCCGATCACATTTGTGGTGACCGATGATCTTGTTCCCATAAAGATAGAGAAGGTTCCAGGTACTTTAAAATAATAATTATATATAGTCCAATTGTAATTTACTTATTGATCACTCGTTTTGGACTAATGATCCCATGATTTTTTTGTAGGAAATGATGTTTGTAATAAACATCTAAATGATTTTTTTGGTGGAATGCCCAAAATCAACAATTTAAAAGTGAAATCATAAACTGTTTGGTTGTGTTGTTCGAAAATGACACATTCAACAAAACCAAGGTCCTTTCGAAAGCTGGCACATATCTAAAGTATGTGAGGGACCAATATAGGAAACATTTAGAAAAGAACAGAAAGTATGAGCATCCCCCCGTGATTCCAAAGAGGGAGTGGAAGGACCTGATTTTGGATGGAAAGGAGAAAGCTGAAAAGAGAAAAGGAAATACACCATCGGGTGAAGGAAGGTATGTGATACTATTAACAATGTAATTATGTACTAATTACTCTTTATATTTACATAATCTAACATATTTCAAACTTTTCATAGGTTGCCCAACACATCAAAGGAACTAAGGCAAGACTAGAAAAGCATGGGCAATACAAACTTGGCTCTAGTGGTTATATGAAAGTTGTCGCATGAATTGTAAGTATCAATAAATAAAATATCGCATCGAAATAATAAATTGGAAACAATTTTTTTAATCAAACAATAGAAGTAAAATTTATTATATTAAGCAAAATGAAAGGCTCTAAATTCAATAGAGCACCCACAGAAGATGACATGAAAATTGCCTTCCAGCAAGGCTATGGAGCCGTGGTTGAACGCCTAAGAGAATTGAGTGGGCAAACACAAGATTTTGATGCATCTATCACACAAGTAAATAAGCTAAATGAAAATTATTTAAAATTGAATACTTGAGCAATAATCTATTCGATGTTAATTTCCAACATAAAGTGACTATATTTGTTTTAAGTAAGCAAGCAATGATAACAATGCACATGGCATTGGAATGCAGCCTACTAAGGGTGGAACACATCCTGCACATGATGAAGGTTGTGGTGTGCATCTCGGTACTGGAGGTATTCATGTGCTATACACTTTTTTTAATGTAATTATTAATACAATTAAACATCTTTAATTGAAATTTGTGTAGTGATTAATGTAACCTTTTTTGTTTTTATTTTAGAGCATGTAGAGTGTGGTGAACAAGTGGAGCATGATCGGGGTAGACAACATCAGGAACGTGATGTGCCCCAATCAAGTAAAGAGGACCACTGCTATTTCTTTAAACAAATTTAATTGCAATTGGTGTATTGATTAATGTAACCTTTCGTGTGTGTTTCAACTCCAAAGGATTTAGAGGGTGTTTAGCATGTTGAGGATGAGGCTAGAAAAAATGATCAAGAAGATGATGTGGCCCCATCAGGTAAAGACCACCCCTATAATGTTCTTTTAATTAATGAAATACTTTTAACAATAATAAAAGATATTATGAATTTAACCCATTTATTTGTTATTGCAGCGGACCTCCCTTTGCCTAGGTGTCCTTGTCGTGAGTACAAGACTAGGCATACATTAAGATCACAAGCAGAGGGAACAACAACTAAAGAGGGGAAAATGAGGAAGAAAATGATGCTCCACTTATTTTTTACTTAGCTTAAATAAATAAATGATTGTAATCGTATTATTTGTTAATGTATGAATTTTATGTGTTAATGAATGATATGTGAATGAATGTTGATGAATGTTATGTGTTAGTGAATGTTATGTGATAATGAATGAATGTTATATTTTATTAATGGATGAAAAAATGAAAGAACGCTATATGTTAATGGGGAATTTAGAGTGATGTTAGGGGGGCGGGGGCAAATGAGCTTCCACCTTCACATGGTTGGCCCTGTTAATTAGAGAAAAATTAAACTATTCTTGAAACAAAGAGAAGCTCAATAAGGCAACACACTTTTCAATATTTCATTATGCTCCACTGTTAATCTTATTGAATAATATGTATTGAATCTCAATTGTAGGGTCCAACAGAGCCAACACAAACAACAACACAAGAAGTTACTTCATGGAGACCATCAAAGGTAAGGTCCTTGAATGAGATTTTGTTGATTATATTCATATTGTTGATTACAAAAAATAGATTTTGTTAATTATATTCATATTGCTGATTACATAGGCAAATATTCATTTAAATTTTTAAAAGGGTAGTCACCAAGTACACCAAATAGTTGTCTAAGTCTGAGATCAAATATTAGCAATTAGGAGTCACCAAATACACCAAATACTTATCTAAACAAGGGCTAGAACCCATTGTGAAATATAGTTTACACTTATCCTTGAACTGAGAACTTCAACATTTTAATGGACTACATAGGGCACTGCCTTAAAAAATGAGTCGACTTCACATGAAATTGGTCTAAGGTAGAAATAATGGTAAAAGGAACATCTAAGCTTTTAAATTCAACTTTAACTTGAGGGCGATGGAACCAATGGTGGGACAAGTGAAACCATCATGCACCTTAATTAAGACTTTGGATTTATCATAATTGTCTCGATATAATGCATATGTGAAAATATATTCTTTTTTACTAATATTAACCATACGTAGTGGATCAATAAGCACCCTACATGTGGGTTAGTCATTAGTTATAGTAGTAATGAATATTGGTCAATTAGATGTATGCTTTGAGTTACCACTTTGGGTAAAGGTGATATTAGGTTCAATCTTAGGTTTCAGTCTATCTTGTTTAGGAACTAGTTCCATTACGTTCACTAGATGTTCAACTCAGTTGGTAACTCCAAGGGTCACATTTTAATCCTAGTGACTACTTTCAATCTTATGAATATCATTGTCCCTTGATAAGGCATTTTCTTCATTGACGTTGAAATTTGTCCCTAATGCCTTTATCATATGACTGGATTCTGTAATGCTATACATTGTCTTGTGTTTTTTCTTTCCTAACTACCATAGTTGCTCATAAACCTCTTAATTACTTTAATGCTTATATTGGTTCTATGCTGAGGCTTTGAACTATCAATGTAGCTTGATCTTTGACATTTTGTGACAATGACTGCATTCTGCTGTGACTGATACTCTTGATAGTCTATATAACTATGAATTGTCCTTTTGTTTAAATGATGTTACTATTTTGACTGTGTCTTGTAGGTCTATTAGACTTTGGGACTATCAAAGATTTATTCATATTGCTGCTATGATATTATCATGTTCTCATTCATCTAAACCTTATACCCCTTTAAACCTAAATCATTGTAACTACCTTTGGCCCTTTTGGCATTGGATCAAATCCTTACTTGGGTAAAGTTGTTAATTGCTTCTACTCTCTATCATTAACTTGCTACATTTTTTTCTAGTCCAATCCTTGTATATGAACATCTTTGCTTATGGTCTATGAGAGGTCACTTTATGGTTTGAGATCTTTATAATCTTAGTGTGTTGCTATGATTGTAATCTATGCATCCTTTAACCCTTCATGACCTTGTATGTCATCTCTGACCTATAACTAGTCATTATACTATAGTAGAATGCATAATGGCTACCTATCTTCATCGAGGCTTTGCATGTTACTTCTATCATTTTCCTCACTCTCATATCCATGCTTTATCAAGGTCTTCATTACCCAAATAGTCCCTCTTGGTTGTGTTTGTATATTGTTAGAATATATGGGATTGTTGATTTTGTATATTGTTAGAATATATAGTTTACCATAGTTAGTTAGTCATTGAGGTAAGGAGTTATATAGGGGTAGTTCAATATTTGAGAAAGGTTATCAAATCATATTCTATATTTGCAATGCTCTATATTCCCTGATGGCAATTATTTTTATTTTTTAAAAATATAGCCTGTTTGTCAGAATTCTGACGGACATGCCCACCATAGGCCTCGATGAGAGTGTTGTATCTACAATGAAATATTTCATCATAGGCACAACACTCTTGTCAGAGCTTCCTTGCATTTGTTGTCAGAATTTTGACAAAAAAGGACACTATGTTTCGATAGGAATGTTGTACCTGCAATGAAAGGGCACCATTCTCATCGGAGCATAATGCCCTTTTTTGTTGGAATTCTGACGAAAAACCTAGTTCATGATTCATCAGAAAATTGGTGGCTTCGTTGGAATTCCAACGAATTAGACTACCACATTATGTGTCAACTTCCGACAAAGAAGGCGTTGGAATGCCGACGAACATCTGTTTGTCGAATAACCCGATGAAATTTGAGCAACGAAAAACTTTTTGACATTTCATCGGATCTATGACAATAATATGTCAGAATTACGATGATAGTTCGTCAGAAAATGACCCCAAATGTGTTAGTGTATAAAACCTAAAACATATATATTTTTTAACCAGTAATTTTAAAAATCAAACCCCAGCAAAATTTCATAAAACAATTTACCAGTCCAACCAAAAATCAAATTGAGAAAATTTTAACAGCATAACCCCAAATTGGGTAAACATTACAGTTAAAATCCAAGGAATTTTAACATCTCAGATTAACAAAATTTTAACAGCATCTTCATACTAAAACTTTAATAACAAATTATAACCATTTATACTTTCCTCATCATTTTAAAATAGAAGATTCAAGAGGGAAACAAAAAGATTTCATTTTCAATCAACAAACCAGAGATTTTTCTTTTACAATCCAAAATTTACACAAACAAAGATTTTAAAAAGAAACAAACTAACTTGATAAGCTTCCCGGAAGACCAATTTGATGGAGACAACCCAATTCTTCCCTGAGCAATAATTTCTTCAACCAGACAATTTTCATCCAAAATACCTAGACTCCCATATCCGGCAAAACTCCCAACATATAAAGAATTTTAAAAATATATATCTATTAGGTCAAGTTTTTATTTTTCTCCAAGCAAAACTTTACAAATGAAAATTAAAATACTTTCCCCCAAAGTAAAATACTTTTAGGTTTTAAACTTTTGAATTGAATTCAAATTTTTCATAAAGCAAAAGTCAACATGAGAATATATTTACTTTTCAAAAATAAATTTATTTTTTGACAACTAATTTAATTAGCTAGCTAGGGGAATTAATTTAATTGCTTTATAGCATCTCCTATTTAACTCAACAATTCAATTTTTAACTATTCAAATAAATCAATTGATTAATCTATTAAAATATTAAAATACACTTTGCTCGAGCGGGTAACGAATACTTCCTGCCTCCCCTACAACTACTTTATTTGTTGCTTTAAATGTATTAACACACAACAACAAAGAAAAAAAGAAACACAACCTGCATACCAACAAAAAAGAATGGTTGACTGACGACTAACACTGCTCAGTGATGAGCAAGGCTAAGATGAAACTTAGGGCCTTAAGACTATCTCCTCCACTTCCATCAGATTATTTAGGTACGCTCAGACCTGTGGGACTAGGTGAAGTTAGTACCTTGTACTTGCAATTCTTGCATCACCAATTCACACATACATATATATACTCAAACACGGTAGACACACCGGTGAAGGAGAATCATTATGTTACTTGTCTAACCAAAGTGAGTGAAGGAAAATCATCTCCTAGCACCCCATACACTTACACACAAACATGATAACATATACATAATGCATCTCACACATAAAATAAATGTGCTAGTCCATGATCAATAATCCAATAAAATCAACATCTAACCATCTATAAGGGAAATATTGCGTAAACAACATACATTGAAACTCAAATCAAAGTATAACACAACATAGCATCAAATTGAGTAAAATATGACCATATAATGTATCCACTAATATCCACTAAAAAAGTCAACTATAGTCAAAATAAGTATCTAAAATGTCTGATTAAGGGAGGGGTACTACATCCTCCCCCCTAGAACTAGGCTTACTCCTGGAAGCCTAAAACAGATAAGGGTATAGCTCTCTCATCTTCGTTGCATCCTCCCATGTATTCATGGTCTCATTATTTGGGTCCCATAGGACCCTTACCTGATCAATGGTATGACCCCTGAGGGTCAAACCCTGACACTACAGAATGCGCACAAGCTCCATGGAAAGCTTCTCATCCTCGACTTGCAATGCGTTCCAATAAAAAACATGGGTCACATCAGGATGATAAGATCTAAGAACAGAAACATGAAAACATTGTGTATGCGAGATAGGCTAGGTGGAAAGGCAAGACGATAGGCAACAGGTCCTATCCTCTCAAGGATCTCAAAAGTACCAACAAAATGAGGCACCAACTTAGAACCCTTTCCATAACGGATCAGACTCTTTCGCAGATGCACTCTCAAGAATACACAGTCACCAATAGAAAATAGATGATCCACTCTGTGAGCATTGTCATACTTCTTCTGCCTATCTTGTGTTGCTACCAAATGCCCATGAATCTGCTCAACTTGCTGCTCCATCTCTCGAAGCATATCTTATCCTATATGGACCCTGTCCTCTAACCGATCCCAACTCAAAGGAGTACGGAAAGGATGACCATACCTGGAAGGGAGACATACCTATGGAGCTATGATATCCATTGCTATAAGAAAATTCCACAAGATAAAGATATTCCTCCCAACGCGACTGCTCATTCATAACATACATGCGAAGCATGTCCTCCAAAACTTGATTCACATGATCGGTCTGACCATCGGTCTCTGGGTGATAAGATGAACTAAAGTTCAACTGGGTCCCTAAAGCATACTGAAGTGAGGTCCACACTGATGAAGTAAAGACAACATCTCTATCTAAAATGATCTTCCTAGGAATCCCATGAAACCTCACCACATCTTCCATGAAAACTTGTGCCACCACTGATGTTGTATAAGAAGATCAAATAGGAAAAAAATGAGTAACTTTGGTCAATCTGTCAATAATGACCATGATGGAATCATGATGATGCAAAGAAACAAGCACCCCAACTATAAAATCCATGGAAATGATGTCCCAATTCTAATCTGATACCAAATTAGGTTGTAAAATCCTTGCAGGGTGATGATGCTCCGCCTTTACCCACTAACATTCTAAACACTTTGACACAAAATCAGCAATGTCACATTTCATTCCAGCCCAATGATATATTTGTCTAAGATCTGCATGCATCTTCTTGACACTAGGATGTGCCAAATAAGGTGCACGATGGGCCTCAGTCATGATCAAAGTATGAATTCCATCCAATGGAGGTACATAGATCCACCCAAGATGTCAAAGAAGCCCATATATCTCAAGGTTATATCCATAATATATGCCCTATAATGGCCTTCCATTCTCAGTCACGACTCTAACCTCCTGATACCAGGTGTCCTGAGGAAGAATCCCAAGAATTCTATCTCTCAAATCCACCCCAAGGGACAATGTTGCAACCTCATGCCATCTATGACTCAAAGCATCTTCCACTACATTCTCTTTCCCCTAAATATATCAAACCTCAAAATTATACTTGCAGAGGAATTCCATCCATCTTCGTTGTTGAGCATTCAAGTTTGGCTATGTAAAAATATACTGCAAGCTACGGTGATCACTATGCAGCTCAAATCGACGCCCTAACAAAAAATGTCACCACCTGACTAAAGTATGAACTGCAACTACCAACTCTAAATAATGAACTTGATAGTTTAGCTCGTGATCCTTGAGTTTGCGAGACTCATAGGCTACCACACGACCATCTTGCATAAGCATTGCTCCTATACCTTGTAAAGAGGCATCTGTACAAACCATAAAATATCTGGATGGATTAGGAACTGCCAAAATTGGTGCACTAACAATGAGTTCCTTCAAAGTACAAAAAATTGCCTCACACTTTCTTGACCAAACAAACTTCTTCCCTTTTCTGTGAAGAGAAGTGATCGGGTGACCTATCTGGGAAAAACTCTGAACAAAGCGATGGTAATATCTGGCCAAACCCATAAAACTCTGAACCTCAAAAACATTAGTCAGCACTGACCAATCTACAATGGCTTGGATCTTAGAAGGATCCACAGATACACCTTCTCCTGAAACCACATG
Source organism: Cryptomeria japonica (assembly GCF_030272615.1). Taxonomy (NCBI): domain Eukaryota; kingdom Viridiplantae; phylum Streptophyta; class Pinopsida; order Cupressales; family Cupressaceae; genus Cryptomeria; species Cryptomeria japonica. Next base: position 400,610,041 of record NC_081409.1, read on the forward strand.
ACCTAGATAGTTCACCTCAAATTGGAAGAAATCACACTTCGCCAAGTTGGCATAAAGTTGATTCTCCCTCAAGCACTACAATACCTATCGCAAGTGGCCCTCATGCTCTTCCATAGTTCCAGAATAAATTAAAATATCATCCAAGAATACAAGGACAAAATGATCAAGGTAGGTGCGGAAAACCCCATTCATGAGGCTCATGAAAATTGAAGGTGTGTTCGTCAACCCAAATGGCACGATTGTGAACTCATAGTGACCATAATGGGTATGAAATGCCATCCTATGAATGTATGCATCATGAATACACAGCTGATGATACCCAAATTTTAGATCAATATTTTACTTGATCAAAGAGGTCATCTATATGAGGCAATGGATATCAATTCCTTATGGTTACCTTATTCATCTGTAGGTAGTTAATTCATAGCCGAAGAGAACCATCCTTCTTCTTCATGAGGATAATAGGCGCACCCCAAGGAGAAACACTAAGACAAATGAACCCCTTGGCCAACAATTCCTCAATCTTCAACTTCAACTCACTCAACTCCTGAGTGGTCATCTAATATGGTGCTCTCAAAATAGGTTCTACTCTAGGAACTAAATCAATGCAAAAGTGTATATCTTGCTTCAGAGTCATACCAAGAATGTTAATAGGGAACACATCGAAATACTCCTGAAGAAGAGGGTGACTATCAAGAGAAACTTCCCTACTTCTCTCCTCATCCATGTCCTTGAGAGAAACTTTAAAAAACTAGCACCCCTAATGTATACACCACTTAAGCTGCATAATGTAGATCATACAAAGTGATATAGGTCTAGGAATACCAACTATCTCAACTTTCCTGCCATGGTCATCCAAACACTCCACTGTCTTCTGATGATAGTCTACACTAGCACTATGTGATGCTAACCAATCCATCTCTAACACAACTCCATAAGACCCCAAAGGAATGACTCAAAGATCAACTATGGTAGTAAAGGGTCCTAGGTCAAACTCACATCTGGAAATGAAGGAATCTATGGCTACATGAAAACCAATAGCCAACTCTACTTGCCACCTATTTGCCTGTCTAGCAGATGCGAGCCCACACCACTCCACAATGGAGGAAGATATAAAGGAATAAGAAACACCCAAATCAAATAGCACTGAAATAGCTATACCACCCAACACACCTATAGTCTCGATCATGGTGCTCTGGTGCTCTGTGTGGCGGTTATCAACTGCAACGAAAACTCTGTGGGATCGACCTACATCCCCAATTGTAGGCTCTAACACTATCAGTATCTGACTACTAGTCTATTGTGAACATTGTGGATAATTTGCCACTATATGGCCGTACTGACCACGGGAGAAACAAGCTCCCCTGTCAGGTCCTCTATTGTTGAAAACTTCCCCTACTAGGGGCCTGAGAAGAACTCTATGAGGACTGTCTCGGGAAACTCTATCTAGCCCTCTACTAGTTCCTATCCTTCCTAAACTAAAGGTTGCCCCCATGTTGAACCTAAAACTATTTTGGCCTAGACTGAATTTTTTGCTACTGCTACTGACCATATTTAATGGGTGTCTAAAAACTCCTATATGGTGCAATAGCCTGACACTGATTACCCCTAGTTTTAGATCCACTGAAAGGTGCATTGCCAATCTGTACTCCTGGATGACCACCATGTGCACACAAAAGATTTTTCTCTAGTAGCTTGGATTTCATCACAACTAACTCAACTGATGAAGGCTCAAATACTCATACTCCTCCACTAATGCGGTCATTAAGACCTCTCATGAAATGTTGTACCAACATTGCCTCATCATTACCAATATCGACATACTGTTTGAGCTCATAGAATCTATGCTCATACTAGTCAACCGTCATGTCCAACTGGCATAGCTCATGAAACTCATCCATGAGACGCTCTCTCCAATGTACTGAGAGAAATAAAGCTTTGAACCTATCTAGGAATAACTTCCAAGACACTGTACTAATGTCCACACTGATCCTCTGCTCCTCCAACCTCCACCAAGTAGAAGCAAATTCCCTGAGATGCCTAATAGCACACCTTGCCTTGGTGTTACTACCATACGGATGCATGGTGAAACACCTATCCAAGTCAATGAGCCAAGTCAGCCTTGCGTCTGGTACTCGAACCATCAAAAGTAGAGGATGAGATCTTAGCAAGTCCCTCATATGACCAATGGCGACTGCCTCCTGGTCCACTACAACCTCTCTCCTCCTGGGAGACCTCTCTCTCTCTCTCTCCACATGATCCTAAACGTGAGACTCCCTAAGCTAAAAATTACCCTATTGTTTGGCCTCAGGTCTAAGACCAAGTCGAGCTAATACCTCCTAGAACATCTTTCGCAGCTCCTCCCTTTTGGGAACCTACTATAAAGTATGTTGCTCACTATGCTGGCTAACCTCCCTGTGCTCACTCCGCTGAACAGACTAAACCTGATCAACACTCTCATGAGTAGGTTGCGGTAAAGGACTCTGATGGCCTACACTATGGCCATGACCCCTACCTCTACCATGATCATGGTCGCGACCATGGCCTTTACCTTTCCCAGCCATAATCCTAACTATAACACAAGAGAAAAGGTTTAGATCTACAACAAGGATACTAACAAGGGAAACAAAAACACTAAGACTTAGTAATAGGTCTAATTGAATGGGCTCAATCTAGAACTAGAGTACCCAGTGTTGAAACTTGGGCTCTGATACCAATTGTAACGCCCCGCTAGGAAACCCCAAAGGGATTAAACTAAAACACTTGAAAAGAGTGTAAATTGTGTCGACTTGACTTTCATCATCAGAATACTACCTGCAACATGTTAGTTTCACAAAATATAAGGAAATACTACACGAAATCCAAACTCAGCCAATGAAACTACCTAAAATTGATATTAAAATAAAAACCATATTATTACCTTCATGATTTAAGTCTCATGGTGTCCTAACTCCACTGTTCTTGGTTATAGATGATGTGCTCTCAGACAAGCACTAATAGCTTCCAAGATGACATATGAAGAATGGACTGATAACTGATAGTTAACTGATACTATGATATGCAATGCAAATGATTTAAAGCTAAATGAGAAAATGCTAAAATGCTAAATTGTTTCAAGATTAAAACTCACAGATGCATAAGTTTACTCAAATTGTTAACTTGAAGACTAACTCTTTCTCAACTCAAACTCCCACATTTATAGACTTTTGAGAAGATAAGATGATGTGTTTTGGATCAACGGTCATGATCAAATCTGCAAATTTGGATGGTTGTGAGCAAAGATGAAGGTTGAGAGAAAGGGGGAAGGAGAAGACAAGTGTCACTCATCTCACCTTGACTGGGTTGCTGACTGAGGGAATCTAGGGATGGTTGGAGAAGATTTAGGCATGAGAGGACAAGTGGACTCAAGTCCTTCCTAATATATAGGGATGTTGGAGAGTATATAGAAGAAGGTTAGGAAATATGTGTACATACACAATATTTCATTTATTTTGGAAGTTGAAGATAAGTGACTAATAAATGTTTTATTTATTTTAATTTTGTTGAATTAATTTAGCCACATGACGGATGAGTTGGCAAAGGAAAGATGAAGTGGAGAATGAAGGATGAGTTGGGAATGAAATTAAATAATTTAGAAATCATTTGAGACTATAGGATAGAGGAATAACCATTAAATATTAGATATTTAATTGATTGAAGGAATAATTAAATATTAGATATTTAATTAATTGAAAGAATAATTAAATATGAGATATTTAATTAATTGATTAGAAGAAAAGGAATAAATGAATTAATTAATAAAATATTTCAATTAAATTAATTAATAGGACATGAATGAATTAAATAAATTAATCTTTTCAAATTAACTATTTAAATAGAAGAATAATTATTAAATAAATATAAAATATTTATTTAATTGCTCATAGCCATTTTTATGTGTATACATTTTGCCCCTCTTCGAAATGATGTCAAGACAACATTGTTTCAAAGATTAAATAAAGTCTTGATAATGCACCTGATGGAGATAAAAATCTTGATTGTGTGCCCCCTCGGGAGATTGATCGTGAAATTGTTGAAAATTTTGGATAAGCGATTGATCTCACGATAATTGAAAAGGTCCTTCAATTAAATTCATTTTTAAAAAATAAATAAAATTGTCCCATTCAAAAGCATTAATTACCCTTCCGAATGGTAAATATAAAATTAACCAAAATTAATTTTAATCTCATTTGCATCCTTGTCAGCTTGTGGAGTGAAAGGAATTGTCTTGGTGAGGTGGCAAAATGGTGATTTCATTTGAGAACCATCGATTTGAGCACGTTCGATGATATTAGTGACATCCTGACTATGTTTATCCAATATGTACCTTATTCTAAGCTTGTTGTCAACTTGTCGTACAAATTTCCTTGCTTTTCGGCATGTTTTAGGTTGTTTTTGAATTTTTTGATTTTTGACGTTGCATCTTAGCGCTTTCAATTTTTTGGCTGGTACTTTTGTTTTGTATGTTAGCACTTTCATTAAGTTAGTGCATATGAATGTTTTGTTCATGCCTTTGCTTGTTATGTTAGCACTTTTGTAGAATTCACGCTTTCCTTTTATGTGTTCACGCAAATGTGAAAAAGGTTAACGCTTTTGATTGATTTAGTGCTTTTGACGTATTGGGTAGCGCATTTGTTTAAAAGGTTAGCACTTTTATTGCAAATGAATTTGTTTGATTTTGTCCATGTTAAAATTCATTTTGATCATTTGATTTAGGCATTTTGTTGCTCAAATGTGATTGATAGGTATTCGATTGATGTCTTGATTGATAGAAATTTTGATAATGTTGATTGATAGGATAAACAATTGATTGATTTGATTGATTGGTAGATTGATAGATTAGCTCTAAGAAACCGATTCAGTTTTTGATGAAGAACATAAAAGAGTTTGATTAAACTCATTGATTGATATGAAACCATGATTGATAGGTTTAGATTGATTTGGTAGCCTGATTTGCTTCATTTGAAAAGATGTACCAATTGTTGATGTGATAGATTAGTGATCTCTTTGGTTTTGATAGATAGATGATTAATGATTGATAGAGATTAAATTCTCTTGTTAAACAGGAGAAACTCAATGTTCTCTAGTGTTGGGAGAAATTCCCGTCCATGCTCCACTTAGTGCCAGAGCTTACACAGGCTACAGTTAGACACATAGATGCCCACAGATTATGCCATTTGTTGTATATGCCTGATATGACCCATAGTAGGGGATTGTTGACTGCCATAGTAGAGAGATGGCATAGCGAGAATAACACTTTCCATCTTCCCACTGGTGAGATTAGTGTGACACTTGAGGATGTCTACAGGATTCTCCATATCCCCATGACTGGTGAGTTAGTCAAGTATTATTTTCAAGATCGTGGAGGGATAGAGGCTTGCAAAGACGTATTTGGTGATGAGAGAATTTCTAGAGGAGAGATCCGATGGGAGGATGTGATCATGTATTACGAGACTCTCCCCATGATTCTTGTAGGTTTGATTAGGGGATTCATCTATCCATATAGGAGATCACGAGGTTTGGTTGTTGGTTGGGGTGAGATTCTTCAGAGCATGATGCAGCATCGGACTTGATATGCGTGGGATGTTTGCATGCTTGCTCATTTGTATCATGATCTTCATCAGGTTGTTTTTTATGAGAGTGCTAGTCTATCGATAGGATGCACACTTTTACAGATCTAGTACTGGGAACACATCACTATTACTCGACCTATCCATCATAGAGTTCATGGTGAGAGACATCCATATGTCTATTTATATGCAGGTATCCTTACTCAACATAAGCTGGGTAAGATGGAGTATTGGCGTTGGGTTTTGGATTCATTAGATAGCATTATTTGGAGGCCTTATATCGATTGTGAGCCATGGATGGATGATGCACAGACATTACCATATATTATGCAGAGTAGATATCTCATTGGTCGTACTCCATACATTATTGAGTGGCAATTGATTAGTCACATTTTGAGATAGTTTGGTATCATTCAACACATGCCTACTGGTGTTACTATATATGCATGGTAGTACAAGGATAGGCGAGATCAGGGCCCTTCTTTGTCTTTTGAGATAGCATGCACAAAGTTTCTGACTACTCCTAGGGTGGCTTATGATTTGAGATTATACATTCTAGATCATAGGGTGACTGCGGATTATGCTTAGTACATTCTTGCACACCCTTTTCCTCGTATTACTAATCCAATAGACCCTCCTCCCAACTCAAGAGATGAGGAGGATGATTCAAATGATCCCATCATTAGGAGACAGAGACAAAGATGAGCGCTAGGAGCTTCTCAAGAAGCCGAAGGTGATGGAGATGAGGGAGGAGATGGAGGCGGAGGTGGTAGGAGACTCGGACAGAGAGGAGGTCAATTGAGAGTCTGTGGAGGACCATTTGGACCAGTTGGAAGGATTGGGAGACCACTTCCTATTGGTGGGAGAGATGCATGATGGATTGGAGGGACATTGGTAGGGCAAGTATGAGATCAGTGAGAGGATTACCCTCTATAGGAGGAGGCAAGATTACTAGACTGGATGGGGGTTGTGGGAGGGATTGATTTTGGTCAGATTTAGCCAGACCCTAGGATTATTGCAGATCATGGTGGAGAGGAGGAGGATTCGGAGGATCATGTTCCTCTCATTAGAAAATGGGTTCTGAGAGCTACTTGGGCTAAGATTCCAGCAGGTGGACAGGGTGGTGGAGATGAGGGGATTCAGGGTCATTTTCCTCAGCAGGATGTGTCAGAGCAGGATACCTTGGATAGTCTCAGAGCACAGATAGATCAACTTAGAGCACATGCAGAGACACTCATGATAGAGAGGGACAAGGTTTCTAGGAGACAACAAGATACTCAGGGTCTTCTTGATCACATTGATCAGGTTGGATCGAGCACTCTCTTAGTTGATACCGTTAGAGCACTAGTTTGGGTCGGGAAGGAGACAACACATTGGTGACGATTATATGAGGATTTAGTCGCAAAGAGCCAAAGGGCGGATAGCTATCATACCACTGTGAGGATGGATACTAGAAATGGTAAAGTCATGGGACCTCCTCAGAGGAGTGGTGATCATGTGAGCTAGGCATCTGGAGGATCTTCTCACCCACAACCACACAGGTGGATAGAGTCAGGTGATAGTGGCACAAGATAGCCTTGACTTGATTTATATTGATGAGGCACTTGTATTTTTTATCTGATATCATTATATACTTGGACTTTTTATTGTTTTATGATGATCTATATGCAGACATGGACTCTATATGATGATCTTTTATTATGCATGTTACTCTATATGATGGTAATCTATATGCATTGATTACATGGATGAAATTATAATGATCTTTTCTTTTCTTTTCTTTTCTTTTCATCATGATGATGTTCTATATGATGCAAATGATGATGAAATGAAAAATGCTTTTGATTTTTGATTTTGATGCCCCTGGATGCAAAATGAGAATGATTACTAACTTTAAATGATGCAAATACAATGATGATTTTTGTATATTTTGGATGTGTATATAATGATTTTTAAATGCAAATGATCGACATGGAATGTTTTTTATTTCAAGTTTGATGATTTTAAATGCAAATAATGATTATGAAGTGCAACTTATGGATGTTTATATGTAATGCTTATAATTATAATGAATCTAACTGCAAAGATGCAACTAAATGATCTTAATTTATAAAAAGAATAACAATGATAATGACCCTAATGCAAATAATAATGATGATATACAAATGATCAATGAAATGCACTTAATGGAATGCAAACTAATGCAATGATTGAATGCAACTAAAATAAGATGAAAGATGGTTGAAATGATTCTAAAGATGAATGCACCTACAATGATCAAATGCAAATTGTTTTTGTTTGTCCAAGTACTCAATCTTTATTTATGACTGTTGATCTTTGAATGAAATGAAATGCTTATAATGCTTATAATGCAGATGAGTAATGAGCTAATCTAAAAATGATCTAACTTAAATGATTCTTCCATTCTTCATATGTTGTCTTGTAATAGTGCTTGATTTCATCATTGAGCTTTAAAATGTTGTAAGAAAATACAATCAACTTGACATAATTATTCAAGCTGACCTAAGTATTTGTTACATCGATTTTGATATAGCAAGTTTATACAAGCAACTTGATATAATGAACCAAGCTGACCTAAGTATTTCTTGCAGAATAGACAAGGACTATCTCCTTTCATGCATGACTCAGAACATCCTCCTTGATCTTTTGCCGATCATATCCTTAGACAAGTACATACCTTAATAAGAGATAAACCATAGACAACAATAAAAAGAAAATAATCATGCCCCATCATAGCTTCTCTAGTCATGGACATCCTTGAGTCGCATAGAGTACATGATTAGCAATAAAATTGAGATATAAACACTGAATCTTGTATGTCATCCACATGTTCTTATGGTCATTAACTGATATAATCATCTTGATGAATGATCATTGATAATCCTTTATTACTTGCTGGTTGATTGTTCATTTCCTGAGTTTCATGATTCAATTGTCATTAAATGCCTTGATCTTCATTGCTTTGTTGCTCGTTATCTGTTTCAAAACCCTAGGTGTTTTTGGTTTTTCTAAATTTTCTGAATGTTTTAGATTTTCAAATATTTAAAAGATCACCTTATCAAAAGGATTTAGGATTTTGCCCCCAACGAAAACAAAACTTTATTATGGATGTATGAAAAAAAAGATCAAGATCCAAACCATGGTGGGATTCAAATGCAGATTGATTGATTATGATAAAATCTAAGATAGTGACTATGACAAGTATGTCAAAGATTTATAACTGTTGGTAAGATGCATATTTTGTGCTAATGGTTCAGAGCAATGGATGCGAAATATGAAATGGATGAGCTAGGATAGATGGAAGTAGTAGATGTGATTAGGATGGAGTGGATAGGTGCACAAAGGGATCTCATAGATGGAAGAACTCACTTTTTAGATAGCACTTGTTTACTAGGTTTTCACTATCTAAATTTATTGCATTTTTTCCATATTTTGATTTTTTTCTTATTTTTTGTTTTCGTTGTTTTATTCTTTTTAGGTATTTTCTGCTTTTATTTTTTTTTTTATTGATTTCTTCAGGACTTTATATGCTTTTTATTGATTTTTTCTAGGACTTTACATGCTTTTTATTGATTTTTTCCAGGACTTTACATCTCAAGCATAGAATTTTTTGAGATGGATAGAATTGATAGGTTCATCAAACCAATCACCTTCAGGAGTAGATAATGTGTATTCTCCTGAGCCACATGCTGCTACTATGACAAAAGGACCTAACCAATTTGGTTCAAATTTACCCTTCTTTTCTCGATCTTGCTAATTTCTTGGATTCTCCCTTAGAATTATTTCTCCAATTTGAAAAATGTGTGGCTTGACTCTATGATTATAACTTATTTCCATTCTCTATTGATATACCTTCAAATGATCTATTGAATTTTGGTAACGTTCCTGAATCAACTCAAGTTCTTGAAATCTAGAGACTCGTTCTTCTTCTTCTGGTATAAGACCTTTGAAGGAAACTTGTAGAGAAGATATCTCTACTTCTATTGGTAATATGGCTTCTGATCCATAGACTAAGCAATATGGAGTTTCCCCCATTGGTGTGTGGATGTTGGTTTGGTATGCCCAAAGAGTAAGATTTAGCTGAATGTGCCAGTCTTTTCTAGCTTCATTAACTATTTTCTTCAATATTTTCAAGATAGTCTTGTTTGATGCCTCAACTTGACCATTTCCTTGTGGATAATATAGAGTAGAAAACCTATGTTGGATATGGAATCACTCAAATAGTTCCTTCACATCTTGATTCTTAAATGATCGTCCATTATCAGTGATAATGGTCATAGGAACTCCATAGCGACAGATTATATAATTCAAGATGAATGATGATATTTGTTTTCCTGTCACTTTTGTCAAAGGTACTACTTCAATCCATTTAGTGAAATATTCAGTAGCAGTCAAAATGAACTTATGTCCATTAGAGGATGAAGGATTTATGTTACCTACCAAATCAAGGCCCCGTTGAGAAAACTGCCATGATCCTGCTATAGGATGCAATTCTTGTGCTGGTGCATGGATGATATTCCCATGGATCTAATATTGTTTGCATTTCTTAGCATATGTGAATGAATCTCTCTCCATAGTAGGCCAATAGTAACCCATACGAATAAGTTTCTTAGCTAGTGTTAATCCACTTGAGTGTGTGCCACAAATACTTGTGTGAACTTACTTAAGAACTTTCTCTGATCCTTCTTGTCCGATACATCTCAATAAAGTGCTATCTAGACCTTGACTATATAAGATATTAGCAATAATAGTATAGTGGGATGTTTGACGGATAAAATTTCTTCTTTGATTGTGGGATAGGTCAGGAGGAAGGATATTCTTTTTAAGTATAGATAAGTTTGGTCGTATAAGGATTGACTAGTTCCCGATATATGGGAAATCATGTAGGTATGCCCAGATTGAATTGTACGGGTTAATATATCTTCCACCATGAATTCATAACGCTATTGATTCTCCAGATTCTACGAGAGAGATTCTATTTTAGCCATTGCATCTACTGCTTTATTCTCATTTCTTGGGATCTAAGTGAATGATACTTCTTCAAATTGTTCTTTAAACTCTTCTACCAACTGTTTGTAGGGCATGAGCTTGTCATCCTTAGTTTGATAATCAACATTTATTTGGTTGATGATACATTGTGAATCACCATAGACATGTAATTCCTTGATATTCCATTCAATAGCCATTTTGAGCCCAATAGTCAATGCTTCATATTTTGCAGTATTGTTTGTGCATGGAAACCACAGTCTATATGATTTTGGAATTGTGTGTCCCTGAGGTTGATGAACAAAATTCCTGCACCTGATCCATATTGTGTATAAGAACCATCAAAGTACAACTCCCAAAATTTTGTACTTATTTTTAGAATGTCTGCATCAGGAAATTCAATGTGCAATGGTATGTCATCTTGTAAAGGTGCTTCAACTAATTGATCAGCAATGACCTATCCTTTGATATCTTTTTGATCAACATATTCTATATCAAACTCACCTAGTACCCTAACCCACTTTGTCAGTCTTCATGTCAAAGTTGATTTGTTCAACAAATACTTTAGTGGATCTATCTTTGCTATCAGTTTCACATAATGAGTCGGCATATAATGTCACAACTTCTGAGTTGCAAATACAATTGCTAGACATGTCTTCTCTATTGGTGTATAATTCAATTCATAGCTGACAAGTGTTCTACTAATGTAATACACTGCTCTTTCTTTTCCTGTTTCATCATGTTGTGCTAAGAGAGCTCCTAATGATACATTTGTTGCTGAGATATAAAGTAACAATGGTTTCCCTTTGATTGGTGATACAAGTACTGGAGGATTCATGAGATATTATTTGGTTTGCATAAAATCCTCTTCACACTTTTGATCCCATTTGAATGGAACATTCTTGTGTAAAAGATGAGTGAATGGATGACATCTATCTACTAATTGAGAGACAAATCTTCTAATTGATTGCAATCTTCCTTGTAAAGAATGCAGTTGACTTATGTTCCTAGGTGACTCCATTTCCATGAGAGCTTTGACTTTTTTTGGATCTACTTCAATTCCATGACCTGATATAATGTACCCAAGAAGTTTTCTAGAGGTTACTCCAAATGCACATTTCTTTGGATTTAATCTTAATTGATATCTTTCAAGCCTATCAAAGATCTTGCCCAAGATGTTCAAATTTTCTTTTCTTGTATGATATTTTGCAAGTATATCATCTACATAATCTTCCATAAATGTATGGATCATATCATGAAAAATTGTTGTCATAGCTCTTTGATAAGTTGCTTCTGCATTCTTAAGCCCAAATGGCATAACATTCCAACAGTAAGTACCCCATGCATAGGTGACTGCTGTCTTTTCTTGATCTTCAGGGGTGATTCTCATTTGATTGTATCCTATGAATCCATCCATTAATGAAAACATATCATGTCCTGCTGATAAGTCCACAATTATATCAATGTTGGGTAGTGGGAAATCATCTTTGGGACATGCCTTGTTCAAATCTTAGAAATCGGTGCAAACTCTTATGCTTTTATCTGGCTTTGACACTGGCACAATGCTTGAAACCCATTCTAGATAGGCAACATGTCTTATGAAACCCACATCTAATAGTTTCTTTAGCTCAGCCTTTACAAGAAGAGCGATGTGTGGATGCATCTTCCTTAGCTTTTTTTTAACTAGTTTTGATTTTAGATCCACATTGAGATGATGCATGATAAGATCTGGATTAAGTCCTGGCATGTCTACATAGGACCAAGCAAAATTTATCTCTTTGTCTGAATAATTCTATGTATTCTTTCCTCTCTTTATCTGATAATGATGCAGTAGAATGAAGTATCTTGGGATCCTTTGGTGTGCCAATGTTTATTGCTTTTGTTGGTTCTATTAGAATAGCAGATCTCTCTTGAAAATATGTAGGGAGGATGTCAAAATTTCCATCTTCTGGTGCCTCAAAGAGGTTTTCAACATCAGATATGTCCTTTATTTTACCTTTTGATTGATCTAGTGTTTCCATGAAATGGTTTTCAGCACTAGGTCTTTTTCCTTGTTTTATTTCAATTTTGCAACTAGAAAGTTTGGCATTCTCTTGGCTGCAAGAAATGTTACTTGATTTCATGATGGAAGATATCTTAGGTGTTATGGGTTCAACAACATTAAGATACATAGCTAAGTCATGGTCATTGGAAAAGACATCCAATTCAGGGTTTTCTAAGTTATCCCAATCAATTAGTTCTATACGAAGAAGGGCTAAGTCATAGTCATCATCATTGTTAGGTGCTTCAAGGTTCATGACATAAGAGTCATAATTTGGCATAGAGTAGGTAATGTCATAGATATAACGCTCTTGAGGATAGTCTCTCCCAAGTGTTCTCCAATCAGTTCTAACAAAATCGGTATTGGCATTTTGTAGTTCACACTCAAGTGACTCTTCATCTAACGTTTTTCCCTCAAACAAATGGATTATATCAACACACACATCTTTAACACTTCAAGTTCCTTCTTGATTAATTTCAATAGATTCATTTTTATTTTGAAGTTGACATACTTGTGCACATGATATAGAGGATTCTTTTGCTATTTTATGTCTTCTCTTGAACTCGGCTTCTTCTAAACTAATAGTCAATCCTTCTTGACTATCTCTTAGTTCTTCCATGGTTCTTCCATACCTTGGTACATCTTGTTCATCATTTGATAGAAATATGATATTTCCTAATACTTGATCAATAGCTATTTGTGTTTCTTGTGGCATTACTTCTTATTCTTTTTCATCTTCTTTCTTTTGTTGTCTTGTATATGCCTCTTTTCCTGGATTCTGAGTTCTTCTTTTCTTCTTTCTAATTCTACCCTTTGTTTTGTAAAAGACAAGTCTTCATTTGTGATAGCTTCTGGCTCTTCATTCTTTTCTTCACTTGATACACTAGATGATACATCTGGACCCCATTCATAGTCATTTGAATATGTATTTGAACCATTGTCTAGGATTACACCACTGTACCATACATGAATATTGTATGGTGCAAATAGTTCTCTAATTTTGGCCATCTCTTCTTTTACTGTTTCTGGAATACCTTGTTTAGATTTAGCATTTGGCCGTGTCCCTTGAACTTTTTTACAAGATTCTTCTTCTCTTTTGATTGCAAGTTCTTCCTATTGTTTCTCATTTTCTTCTTGTTTTTGCTTATTGGCTACTATCTTTGCTGCTTGATGTATCTTTTCTCGCCATTGTTCTTCTTTAGGGATTGATTTCTTTCTCCACTTTGGCCATTGATAATTATGTTGCTTTTGATTTGATTTTGGATATCCAAGTCCTGATTTATCTTCTTTAGATTGCGAGTGAGGACAAATAGGTTCTAAAATACCTTGTTGTTGCTTACCAATTGGTCCTTTTCCTTCATATCCCATTTTTTGCACAATCTTATAACCATTGCCATATTTCTCTATGGGAATATTCACTTCTGTAGCTATTGCTATAGTTTCATTTTCATCTTTGTACAACCAACCAAGAATGTCCTTGTCTTCAGTTTCTTCTGCAAGTATTCCACCTCTAACAAATGTTCCATTAAACATTTCTTTTGATTTTTCTGAGATCCGTGGTTGAACATTTGTAGGCTTTCCATATGATTTAGGTGAAAGTGGAAAATTATGCAAAGAATATTTTCCCATTCCTTCAGCATTTAATTTGAGTTTTTTGTCGAAGGTTTCCCATAACTTTTCTTGAGTTTCTTTGGTAGGATATACTGATTCTCTGTTATGTGGAACTCTTGTATCTTGTGTTGGCTTCATATTATTGCAATATTGGCTGGAGTTTGCAATTATAGTGACCTCTTGTCCCTCATGAGGAAACTTTACACATTGGTGATATGTAGAAGGAACTGCTTGCATGTTGTGAATCCATGGCCTTCCCAGAAGAATGTTATAAGAGAGGTTCAAATCTAAAACCTGACATAATGTATTCCTTTCCATATGTCCTATTTTGATTGGTAACACCATAGTTCCTTTAGAAGAACACTCTTCTTCATCATATGCCTTAATGGTTATTTTCTTCTTTGGATCTACAACATTTTCTGAATATCCCAAAGCCTTTATTAAACTTAATGCACAAATGTTTAAGCTAGCTCCACCATCTATGAGTACGCATTTGACTTGGGTTTTATTAATGGTGACTTCAACATGTAAGGGAGCACTATGAGGATGTTACAAGGATGCATCATCATTTTTAGAAAATGATAAGAAATGAGGGGCTATAAGGTGCCCCGCCATGTTTTGGAACTAATCTACATCCAAGTCTTTTGAAACTGTTGTTTCCGTTAGAAATTTTTCCAAAATTTCCTTATGCATAGGTGAAACTTTAAGAAGTTCCAAAATTGATATTTGAGCAGGTATTCTTTGCAATTGTTCCACTAAGTTATATTATCATGAAGTGGATGTTGATTCATTTGTTATACTTGGAAATATGACCTTCGCTTTGCTTCTTGTAGTGACGTTGATTGGTTCTGAAGGTATGTTATCTTTAATGATGATGACATTTACCACATAATCATATGTATAAGTGTAGTTCACTTTGGCTTTGCCTTTGTCATCTTTTGATTTAGATTGTTCACCTTTTTCATAGATTGGAAGCAGAGTTTTGAAGCCTATATGTGATTCATTTGTCTTATGACTATCCACTGTGATAGTTCCATTATTGATTAAATCTTGGATAAGGTGCTTCAATATTTGACAATAATTAGTTTGGTGTCCTTTATTTTGATGGTAATTACAAAAATTATTGTCGTTCCACCAATTAGGTTTGATTTGTGGTTCACCACTTCTTACTTCTGGTAAAATAATCAGTTTGTTCGCAAGAAGAGTTTTCAAAGCTGATTCCAAGGGTTCTCCAATGTTTGTGAATTTCCTGCAAGGATTGGAGAAGAAAGACTTGGATTTATTATTTTCTTGATTATTATTGCTTGGGATTTGACTCGATAGATTAAAGATTGGTTGTTGTTTCGTAACATTATTGTCATCATTTCCTCCATTGATGACATTCCTATTCTTTGACCAGAACTTGGGTTTGTCATTGTTGTTGTTGTGGTTGTTATTGTAGGAATTATTGTAAAGTTTTAGCTCTCCTTTCTTTACCATTGCGTATTCTATTTTTAGACCATTCTCAATCATCTTGGCGAAAGGAGGACATTGCATTTTTAGACGATAACTCATTTCACTGATAAGATTATCAATGAATATGTCCAATTTTTCTTGATTACGTACATCTCTTGGATACCTATTAAACATTCATTTCCATCGCTGCAAGAAGATCATGAATTCACCATTCTTTTTCTTTACATTGCATAAATCTAGCATTCTTATCTCATTTCGTACATTGTAGGAGTATAGTGAAATAAACCTATTCACAAGTTCTTCAAAAGATTTGATTCCAAACGGTAATCTTGAGAACCATTCCACTGATTATCCATTTAAAATCCAAGGGAATATAATAGACACATTAAGTAATTTTCGTCATGTGCAAATTCCATACTCATAGTACAAAATTCCCTAATCCGATCTTGAGGATCAGATTTCCCATCATATTTATCATATTTAGGGATTTCACAATGTTGTGGAAATGGTATCATATTCAAACTTTTGTCAAAAGGATACGGATAGATATCTTCCAATGAATACTTCTTGGAAGTTGTTCCATTTTGCATATCTTGTATTTGTTGTTGTAGAGTTTGCATTTGCTGAGTGAGATTTAACAACGAATTATCCATACGGTTTGTCCTTGTCTCTTCATAAGTTCTTCTATCACTATGCTCTCTTCTTGTGTCATCATGTTCTTTTCTTGTTGTATCTCCCCTTGTTTCTTCATGGCTTTCTTTATTTATATCTTCGTTATTTGGATCATCTATTTTTTGATTGTTACCTATCTCCGCATCTTATTTCAAGCCTTCTATGTTAAAGTCTTGTGGCAATTTAGCTCCTGATTTTGCCAACATCAAAAGATATTTTTCTTTTTGCTTTGCTAATAATTTTTCCATTAGTCTATCAAATTTGAAATCTTTCTCAAGGCCTCTAATGGTGTTATTGACCTCTTCTTCATCAACAGTTGTATACCCAAAAGTTTGGAACGTTGAATTATCTTCTTCTTCCATTTGTTTTTGTTATTTTCTGAGTTGTTCGTATTGAGATCTAGTCCAAACTGGCATGTGATTGTTTCAAAATTTTTGAAGTTTTTGACCTTCTAAAGATAACTCAATAGGTGATTATTGGTTTAGGAAGGTATGCTTTTTTGATTTTACCATTGTTGTTGGTTCATTGTGATAAAGTGTCTCTTTGTTGAAAAGCACGTCCTTCCAAAATTTCTCTGTCAAATTCTGTTCCGCAACCACGTAAATAGTGATGAAAATGGTGTAAGAATGTCCTATGTTTTAACAAGATCTTGCAATTGATATACAAGAATCTTATCCCTTTCTTAGTAGCTTTATAACCGGGCTTTCTTTTCTTAAGGTGATACTTAAAAGTCATATAAGCATGTGATAGTTTACAAGTTTGCTTGATTCCAATGTGAGTGCAATTTTGATTTTGATATAACCTAGGTTCAAAATAGGAAAGATATATCCAAGATAATGAACACAAGGTAGATTGATCAAGTTTCGTGATAGAGGATTTGATATATCCTGATGAGAAACTGATAATGATGTTGATTTTTGTACTTAAGATGTTTGAATCACTAGCTTGTTGAATGTTTTATGCTTATGGAAACCTTTTTGGAAATAGCCTGTTGGATTGGTAACCCAGTTATCAAACTAGTTTGATAATGTGTGATAGTTTAAAGACAATTCTACTCAATAATTGTTTTGATACTGACTTTGAAAATTTGGTTTGATATGCTTTGTCTCAGATGTGAGAAAGCATTTGTGCTAACTTTTGGTCAAAAGTGCTAATGCGCTATTTTGTTGCTTGAAAGAACTACTCTGACTATGTTTCAAGGATTCTTTTCAATTTTTCCAACAAGTTGTTGGATTTTTGCTCATTTTTAGATGAGCATTTTCTTCAATTTTTTACCATTCTAAGCATGTTATAGACATAGAAGACACAATGTTTGAAAAACAAAATGCACAAGCAAGTACAAATCTTATGGTAGGTTGAGACAATAATTGTTGAATCTCACATGGGGTCTCCCTCTAGGCTATGCTATTCAAAGAGGATATTTAGATTCTTCACCCCACTGGCTCCACCCTCGACATTCACTTCTCCAGGGCAGCCAAGCACCAGTTCCCATGAAAACTCCCCATGAAAAACTTTATATCTCTACTAAGAACCATATGTGTGTGAGTCACTTCAGAGGTCCGACCTCCTGTGCCAACAATTAGAAGGATTTTGACAACTAGTACAAGTGTTTTTTAGTAAAGGCTTTCAGTCATGTGTCCATACATGCAACACTTTCAGCTCTGTAAATATAGAAGGTTCCCAGCCTATAGAGGTTATGCTCCATAGGTTTTATGGGGAAACATAGTGTTGATATGAACTTATCAGCACATGTTGCTTGTGACTTTCGTCACAAACATGATTTATTTAGAGTGGATCAGAAGGACTCGGTATTAGCCTGTTTCCACTTTGGGTCATTCCCCTCTCATTGGCCCCCTCAAGACAACTCGAGAAGGCAAGCCCTCTAAAGGTTACACATAAAAGAGAGTAGGTCTGGTTTTTTGATCATCGTATGAGGGTGAGAGAATACTTACCTACTACTTCATCAAGCACGGAAAACACAAGTTTATTTTAGCCCTCTACAATCCAGGTGCAGGTACTTTAAAGAAGTCACTCAAAATGTAAGTTGCATGTTGTAGATTTATCCCTTAGTTAAGCTAAATGAGCAAGATATGATGTGTTACTTTCCAAAATAACTCTTAATTAACTATGTGAGGAAATGCATGAAATTTTCTTAAAAACAATCCTGCACATAGATATGTTAGTAGTTTGAAATTTTCAATTCTTGGACATTTGGACCTACAGAAGAAGTTTGTTAGTTGCAAACTTCCACCTCAAAAGCGCTAACCTAGAGGACAAAAGCGTGAACCTGTGATACAAAAGCACTGCTCTGCAGACTAAAAAGCAAGAATTCACTAACAAAAGCGCTAACCAAAATGACAAATGCGTTAATCTTAGAGACAAAAGCGCTAATCTAAGAATCAAATGCGTTGATTTACTGACAAAAACGCTAACCTAAATGCCAAATGTGCTAACCTAAATGCCAAATGTGCTAACCTGCAAGACAAAAGCACTAATCTATTAAACAAAAGCACTGTCAGAACTCACATAGGTCTGAATCTGGATTACAAATGCGTTAAACTTATGTTTGTGAGAACTAGACAGGATATTAGAAAGACATATGCAAGGCTCTAGCCCCACGGTGAGCGCCAAAATGTGTCGACTTGAATTTCATCATTAGAATACTACCTACAACATGTTAGTTTCACAAAATACAAAGGAAATGCTATAGGAAATCCAAACTCAACCAATTAAACTACATGAAATTGATATTTAAATAAAAACCATATTATTACCTTCATTATTTAATCTCATTGTGTCCTAACTCCACTGCTCTTGGTTGCAGATGATGTGCTCTCAGACAAGCACTGATAGCTTCCAAGATGGCATATGAAGAATGGAATGATAACTGATAGTTAACTAATACTATGATATGCAATGCAAATGATTTAAAGCTAAATGATTATGCTTAATGAGAAAATGCTAAATTGCTTCAAGATTAAAACTCACAGATGTATAAGTTTACTCAAATTGTTAACTTGAAAACTCACTTGAAGACTAACTCTTTCTCAACTCAAACTCCCACATTTATAGACTTTTGAGAAGATAAGATGATGTGTCCTAGATCAACGGTCATGACCAGATCTACAAATTTGGATGGTTGTGAGCAAAGATGAAGGTTGAGAGAAAGGGGGAAGGAAAAGACAAGTGTCACTCATCTCACATTGATTGGGTTATTGACTGAGGGAATCTAGGGATGGTTGGAGAAGATTTAGGCATGAGAGGACAAGTGGACTCAAGTCCTTCCTAAGATATAGGGATGTTGGAGAGAATATAGAAGAAGGTTAGGAAATATGTGTATGTACACAATATTTCATTTATTTTGGAAGTTGAAGATAAGTGGCTAATAAATGTTTTATTTATTTTCATTTTGTTGAATTAATTTAGCCACATGATGGATGAGTTGGCAAAGGAAAGATGAAGTGGAGATGGAAGGATGAGTTGGAAATGAATTAAATAATTTAGAAATCATTTAATATTTGAGACTATAGGATAGAGGAATAACCATTAAATATTAGATATTTAATTGATTGAAGGAATAATTAAATATTAGATATTTAAATAATTGATTAGAAGAAAAGGAATAAATGAATTAATTAATAAAATATTTCAATTAAATTAATTAATAGAAGGACATGAAATGAATTAAATAAATTAAACTTTTCAAATTAACTATTTAAATAGAAGAATAATTATTAAATAAATATAAAATATTTATTTAATTGCTCATAGCCATTTTTATGTGTATACATAAATATTATTTTTTAAAAACTTAAATAAGTTAAATGATACATTGAGTTAACATTACATTTAGATTACACAATGAAAGACTTAACTTAACACCTAAAGGGTTTCCCAACTTGGTTGACATGATTCAAACTAAACATTGCTTATCATTAATTAATCCAATTAAGCTAATTAAACATAAAATAATAATTATATTTAACCAATGATTAATTCATCCATTAGTATGAGACTTTATTAACATGTCTAAGTTTCATTCAAGGGTTCTATCCATTACATTACATCTAATATTCAAATAAAATATATGCATTTAACATTTAATCTCCATTCATACATTTGTTTTGCATCATAAGATAGAAATACATTACATTCCACTAAATCACTAAGTTTCAAAAGATCAGATAATGTTTACATTTACATATTTCAATGAAGTCATACATATCAAGTAATTACAACTGACCATATAAGGTCCATGATATACAAAGAATGATCCAAAATAACAAATAGGATCCAAATGAATAACAAGATGCTCAAATCCAAGCGCAATTGGAACACCTGTTAAGCCAACTCCCACAAGAAGGAACAAACACACTTGATGGAAAGTGACACTACCACCCAACCATATGGCTCAAAAAGAACCACCCCACCATGCTAGGAGATAGAAATAAGACCCACTAGCAACCTACAAGGTATGCACACACATGGTCAAAACACAACATCGAAAAAAATCACATGAAGTATAAACTCACAGAACATGACTCCACAACAAAATTCAGGTGATACCAACAAGGCTACACACTAGTGACCACAAGGGAGGAGTGTCATTGCATAGCTTGGTATGGTTATCCTGGTAGGCCTCCATAGGTCCCAGCCCCCATCCTGGGTTATCTTGGTAACCTCTCCCGAACCCCCAACCCCATCCAAGTCTCATATGGACCCAAACAATCCTTTTGTGAGGACAAGGTTGTTAGTTTTCCATTCCAGGCCTTCTCATTGCATCCTGAGTCTCTACTAGCACTCAACCATGAGCGAGGTACAATTATCTTAATTAATGTTTCATCTACCCAACCCCCTAATGTATTATTAGGTTATCACTTACTTATACAACTTTTGAGTGGTTATCCTGCTAACCTCTTTGGGCACGACCCCCACTCGAAAGCCACTCTCCCTTATGACACTAAACAAAATGTCCCAACAAACTCCAAAACAAAAGTACCAAAATGAGATTACACAAGAGAGTTCAAGACAACAAAAAACACTTGACCATACACACCCTTGCATGTAGGTTAAACCAACTGACAAAACTTAGTCAAGTCACATGATCGATCAATGAAAAAGACCACATGAAAACATCTAATTTCATTAAACCAAGGATTTGCAGTTTCCAAATTAAATATGAAAATAGTCAAATTAAAACAAGTACCTTCGCTAATCTAGAATAACAATTCTTTTATCTTTCATTTAAACTCAAATTTGACCAAGGTCTTCTAAATTCTCTAAGTTTCAAAATAAACCATTTAATAA
This sequence comes from Cryptomeria japonica, assembly GCF_030272615.1. Taxonomy (NCBI): domain Eukaryota; kingdom Viridiplantae; phylum Streptophyta; class Pinopsida; order Cupressales; family Cupressaceae; genus Cryptomeria; species Cryptomeria japonica. Next base: position 400,631,743 of record NC_081409.1, read on the forward strand.
TAACCATTTCACTACTTTAGTTAACAATCCAATCACTATCGTCTTTATCCATTTCAAATTTTAACCAAAAGAATTTAATCTCTACAAATCAAAAGCCACAAATATATTTATATAATTATACATATATACATATATACATATATACATATATATAAATATAAATTAATTCATTTATTCAATAAATCTAATATTTTCTTTCTTTTCCCAAAATAAAATATCCATTCTTTTATTTCCCAAAATAAAATAACCCCCCTTTTTTTTCCACATTTTCCAAAATATATTTTTCTCCATAAAATAAAAAAAGCTATATATATATTATAAATTATTAATAATTTTTTTTTCAAACTTTTAACAACCCCACATAGCATTTTCTAATGCCACGTAACCCCTTTACAAAGGGGCAGGGCAGTGGTTGTGGGCCACGGCGTGGCCCTCCCCACAACCTTTGGTTGTGGGTGGACCACGACGTGGTCCACACAACCATGACCACTCTCATGGCCGTGGGGAGCCATGACCCCCTTTTCATGGGGACCTGGTCCATCGACACCCCCCCGCCCCATACCATTAAATAATATTTTAATATATATATATATATTTTTTAATAGTTTTTTTAATATTTTTTTTAATATTTTTTTTAAAACCCTAGTTCAAACACAAAATATGAACTGGTAAATTTCTTTTAAACAACAACTATATAACCCAGAAAACAATTTTTTTTCTAGCAACTATAAAACCCAAAATATATATTTTTTAACCAGTAATTTTAAAAATCAAACCCCAACAAAATTTCATAAAACAATTTACAAGTCCAACCAAAAATCAAATTGACAAAATTTTAACACCATAACCCCAAATTGGGTAAACATTAATAGTTAAAACTGAGGAATTTTAACAGAGATTAACAAAATTTTAACAACATCTTCATACTAAAAAATTAATAACAAATTATAACCATTTATACTTTCCTCGTCATTTTAAAACAAAAAATTCAAGAGGGAAACAAAGAGATTTCATTTTCAAACAACAAACCAGAGATTTTTCTTTTACAATCCAAAATTTATGCAAACAAAGATTTTTAAAAGAAATGAACCAACCTAATAAGCTTCCTGGAAGACAAATTTGATGGAGAGCACCCAATTCTTCCCTGAGCAAGAATTTCTTCAACAATAAAATTTTCCTCCAAAATACCTAGACTCCCATATCCGGCAAAACTCCCAGCATACAAATAATTTTTTTCTAAAATATCTATTAGGTCAAGTTTTTATTTTTCTCCAAGCAAAACTTTGCAAATGAAAATTAAAATACTTTCCCCCGAAATGAAATACTTTTAAAGTTTAAACTTTTGAATTGAATTCAAATTTTTCATAAAGCAAAAGTCAACATGAGAATATATTTACTTTTCAAAAATAAATTTATTTTTTGAAAACTAATTTAATTAGTTAGCTAGGGGAATTAATTTAATGGCTTTATAACATTTCACTATTTAACTCAAAAATTCAATTTTTAACTATTCAAATAAAGAAATTGATTAATCTATTAAAATATTAAAATACACTTAATCATTTATTTCAAAATTAATTTAAAAAATGCATAACACACAACAACAAAGCAAAACAGATACATGACCCGCATACCAACAAAAAGGAACGGTTGACCGACGACTGACACTGCTTAGTGACAAGCAAGGCTAAGGTGAAACTTAGGGCCTTAAGACTGTCTCCTCCACTTCCATCGGATTATTTAGGTACGCTCATACCTGTGGGACCAGGTGAAGTCAATACCTTGTACCTGCAATTCTTGCATCACCAATTCATGCACACACACACACACACACACAGATATTCAAACATGGTAGACACACTGGTGAAGGAGAATCATGACATTCCCTATCTCACCGAAGTGAGTGAAGGAAAATCATCTCCTCACACTCCATATACTTACACACAAACATGATAACATATACATAACACATCTCACACATAAAATAAATGTGTTAGTCCATGATCAGTTATCCAATAAAATCATCATCTAACCATCTATAAGGGAAATAGTGCGTAAACAACAACATACACTAAAACTCAAATCAAAGTATAACACAACATAGCATACTATCTGAGTAAAATATCACCATCTAATGTATCCACTAATATCCATTGAAAAAGTCAACTATAGTCAAAATAAGTATCTAAAAAGTTTTATCGAGGGAGGGGTACTACAAAGCGATACATTTTCATCTCTTAAACAAAACAAAACATGTCTCAAGCTTCTATTTTGTTAGTATTTTGTATGATGTAACAAATGTTAAAATGAAATTGAATATTTTTATTTATGTTAGACTTTAATTTTTCCCTATTATCACAGTAAATAAGTAGTATTTCCATTGTTTTTGCCCTTTCCCAAATATAACAAAATTGTATAGATATAACAAAATTAAGTCATTTTTATAGATATACCATTCATTATCAAAGTTCCAATTTTTTTGCTATTGTTACCATAGTTTTTAAATTTAATATCTAGATTATCTATTTTTTTATAGAATATGGATCTCCATTGATATGAAGAAAATTTTTACATCGATAAATTGAAACTAAAACCAATAAAATTGTTAGACCTCTGAGCCCTACTAAATCAAGTGGATCGAATGTGTTCATCAAAACAGTGATGGAAAAAGGAATAAAGTCAATGGAGCATATTCAAAATGATCTTGAAAATATTGCATTGGGAATTTATGCAATAGATCAACATGATATGGAGCAAGCTATAGAAATCAGACAAATGGTTGACTATGCAAATTTCAAAGTGAAAGCGCTCAACAAATTCTTTGGGGAACTTGTAGTAGGTGAAATACATTGTCAAGGGAAGAATTTGATATAACTTATTTTTAATATATTTGAATAATTAATAATTTACTAAATTTAAAATATTCTAATTAAAAAAGATTGAATAAATATTATAATCTCCTATTTTAATACATTTATAACATAATGAGTTCAATACACTTAACAATTATTTAATAAGTAAATTAATTAAAACATTATTCAATTTTAATATTGAATTTAATAACTTCAAACATTAGTTATATAATTTATATTTAATATGTTACATAATTAATAAATTAGATAAATTTAAAATGTTAAGAAATATTCTAACATTTTTTATAATTATATAATATTACACTATAGTATTTTATAATATAATATTATGTAATATAATATATTATAATATATTATGTAATATAATATATTATAATATATTATAATATTAATAAATTATAATAAAATAAAATAAGTGTTATAAATCTATTATTCTACAATACTAATTGTTTAAAGCATAAATGTAATCCCCCTCCCTTGACTAGACTCTATTTAACCTAATTGGACTTTGGTTGACTTTTTCTGTTATTTATGTGGTTGGATGATACTCTATGTTGTAATGACTTTTATCATGATACTATGCTTGGATGTTTTGGATTTAATAACTGTTGGTTATACATTATATCTCTATGGATGATCAAACGTTAGATTTTGTTTATATGTACTGACCCATGGATTGACATATTTTTTAGGTGTATTATGTATCAAATTTGTATGTTATGTGTTTGATTTTGTATGGGGTGCGAGGGGATGATCTTCCGTCACTCACTTCGGAGAGACATAGAATGTCATGACTCTCCTTCACTGGTGTGCCTGTAATTGTTGGATATTTGTATGTATGCATTTCTCGATGATGCAAGGTTGTAGGGACAAGGCATCGACTCCACTTGGTTTCACAGGTCTGAGCATGCCTACATTATCCCGATGGAAGTTGTGGGAGACAGTCATAAGGCTTGTCACTATTACCCTTAGCCTTGCTCATTTTCAGAGCATTGTCTATTGTCCTATGTCAACCTATTCGAAATGCCACTTAGGCAATTTATCTGATGCCTCTGGTATGTGGTACATGTTTGTTTACATGTTAATTTTGGGTTCATTATTTTATGTGTTGGTGGAATGTGATTATTAATTTATTATTAAGCTTTGATTATATTTGAGATTTATTTAATTAATTATTTTTACTTGTGAGTAATAAATAATTGATGTACATGTATATAGTTATAAAGGTATTTATGAAATAATAATACCTTGTCATTTAATAATAAGTTTTTTATTTTATTTAAAGGCGTAAAAACTTTATTAAAAATCAGGAACAACCATTACATAAGAAAACCAGAGCCCCAAAGCTCCAAAAGAGAACAACAAACCAAAAAAGAAATCAACCAGATTCATAACTATCCATTTCCTCAGCAAAGATCCTATGCAAATCCTGATAGTAATTAGAGGAAAGATGCTCCTAACCTCAACTTTCCAATCATCACCATATTCTGAAGCCCACTTAGCCAAACAATCAGCTACTCTATTCCATTCATGAGGAATGTGGATATAAGACACCTTCTCCATCATAGCACTAATTTAAAAAAATTAGTGAAAAATCCCTGCCAGCTACCAATTAATCCCACTCACCTTCTGCTCAATCAACAAATTAACAATAATTTGTGAATCTCGTTCGCATATAACCTTATGCCACCCCAACTCATATGCGTGTTCCAGGGCATACAAAATTGCTAATCCCTCCATAATATTATTAGCCTGGTTCCCTTTATGCACTGAAATAAAGAAAACCACACCCCCATACGGTTCCTACCAACACCTCCAATCCCAGCAGGACCCAAATTACCAGGAGAGGAGCCATCGGTGTTAATCTTAATGGAGTCATCCTAAGGGGGAAACTATCTTCCACCTTTTGAACCTTCTTCATAGCACGTCTACCTCTCCTGACATAGGTGAAGACAGGAGACATCTCCTACAAACCCAACCTACTCACAATTTCAGCCTCTTTATACAGAGGAAAATTCACCTCACATTTAGCTTCCACCATCTTTTGGATCATCTCAAATATTATATTCCACACTTGCTGAACTATCAGTTTGACTTCTCAAAAGATCCTCCTATTCATCTCTACCCAGATCTTCCAAAGTATGAAAATAGGCTCAATGTGCCACACAATCTAAAGAAAAGAGGACAAAATAGGAGGCCTGCCCAAACTACTCCAAAACTCCACTAGAGAATCCGCATGAACACAAGGATGTTTCCACACCCCCTCACCAGTAATGCAAGATCTGCATTGAGAAAGGGAATCTAAAGAATGAATGTGAAGAATCCTCCTCCCCATGAACACACAAAATACAGATGGAAGGAACATGGAACCCATGCTTGCAAATATTGTCCCAGGTTAGAAATCTATTCAAAGCCAAAGTCCAAGAAAAATAGTTACACTTCGGCCAACAGAATTTGTTCCAAGCATATTTCCACCAATGCACTTCCCTCCCCACCAATCTACTAGACAACATCTCCTGGTATCCACTAGCAACAGTAAAAACACTCTTAGGATTTGGGGACCAAGCAAGTCTATCCCTATCCTTAAGGGAACTACAATGTCTACTAGCCAAAATGCCATGAAGCTCAACGTAGTATTCCTCCATACCAACACCCGACCATTCATTAGGCACCTTCCACTACACCATCTCCAAATTCCCACACCTATAAACAGTCTTAAAGTTGTTCACTCTAAACCACCCTGCCTCAGGGAACCTCTGGAAGAGATTCACTAAATTAGGAAACTGATCAATAATTGGAAGGTAACCATCCCAAGAATCAAACCAAAAAAACACCTCTTCCCCCCTCTTATAGATCCAAAATAATCCTTGTTTTATTAGTGCAGCTCCTTTCTTGAGAGTACTCCAAACCGTTCCTAGAGCCTTTTCCCACAATCAGATATCTTGGGATTTCCCCCTTCAGGATCCTCTGCAAATATTTGTAAGACAAAATCCTAGCCCAGCCTCAGTCCTGTTGAACACACCACCTCCAGTATAATTTTTCTGCCAAAGCCTCCCCAAATAAAGTAGACTACCTTAATCCAAGCCCACCCAACTATTTCGGGTTGCATACCAAGTCCCATTTGACAAGACTCCATTTAGAGGAGGACAAGTTGCCTGCCCATAAGAATTGCCTTGCCAAAGAATCCAATTCCTTCACAAATCACTTTGGGGCCACTTGGAGCATACACCTATAAATCGAAAGAGCGTGAACCACCAACTAGATCAATTGAACCCACCCAGCAAAGGATAACCATCTGTGCATCCAATATTCAACCTTCATGCAAAATTTGTCCATAATACCTTGCCAAGAGTCCTTGGGAGGGTTACCAATAGAGACAGGAATACCCAGGTAAGTTAAAGGGAGAGAACCAACCTGGAAACTCAAGATATGAGCAATCCTCAACTGAATAGCTCTATGTGTGTTGAAGAAGAAAATGGAAGATTTATCCTCATTGATCAACTGACCAGAAGCAACAAGATAGACATCCAAGACTTTACACAGATTTATAGCTTCTTTGATCCTAGCAAGTCCCATTAGGATCGTATCATCCACAAACTACAAATGAGACTGAGGTGGTATGAAATTACCCTAACTCCAACCATGAATAATACCCACTCCAACCATGAATAATACCCATTCCCACATTATACTTAATCAATCTCCCCAGACCCTCAACTAGAAGAATAAATAAGTATAGGGAGAGAGGGTCCCCCTGAGGAAGACCCCTAAACACACCAAACAACTTAGTATGATCTCCATTAATTAGCATAGAGAATGAGATAGATGAAACACAACTCATTACCCATTAGATCCATTCATCAAAAATACCAAAGGCCCTAAGAATCTTCTAGAGAAAGGACCAACGGACTCTATCATAATCCTTTTCCATATCCATCTTGATAAACATAGCTTTTTCGTTGGAATCTGCCATAGAGTGAATGTTATCAGTAGAAATGACCACTCCATTCAATATTTGACAACCCTCCACAAAACCACTCTGCTCCTCAAAAATGACACCCCCAAGCAATTTCTTCAACCTTTCCATAATTAGTTTAGAATTAATCTTATAAATCACATTATAGAGAGATATAGGGTGGAAATGACCTAACCAAACAGGCCCATCACACTTGGGGATGGGAGAAATGAAAGTCACATTCAAAGCCTATAAAATCTTCTTATTCCTCTGGACTCTTGGACCACTTCCAATAAGTCCAATTTGATAATATCCCAAAAATTCTTGATAGAACTCGATCGAAAACCCATTCGGTCTGAGATCTTCCCCTTCTTCATAAGGAAATCAATCCTCCCAAGTTCATCGAACCAAATAAAACCCATAAGCTTCTCATTCATCTCCCTAGTAACTAGAGAAGTAATACTAGCAAGAACCTAATTTTCCTCCTTCGATTCCCCCTGAAAATCCTCACTAAAAAGGGATTGGAAATACTGCATAGACTCCCTAGAAATCTCCTGCAAGGATAAACACTGCTCACCTCTATCATTAACTAGAATAGGGATGGAGTTTCCATGTCTTCTTTCTTTCACTGAATTGAACAAGAACACAATATTCTTATCCCCCACTTGAAGCCAATCAATTTGATCTCTCTATTTCCAGTAAATTTCCTTCCTAAGCTCTCATTCCTCTAAAACCTTGACTGCCCTGACTTCCTCCCTAAGAAGGAATTCTAACATTCCATGCTCTCTTATCTCTCTAGTAATGCCATTCAATTCTAATTGAGAAACAGCCTTGGCATGAGAAATATTACCAAAATACTGGTGATTCTACCATTTAAGCTTAAACTTAACAAATTGTAGCTGCTTGGCAAAAGTGTACATAGCAGTGCCAAAGGCTAGACCCCGTTTCTTCCACCACTCCGCAACATGATTCTGAGAAGAAGAGTCTCATAGCCACATAAGCTGGAATTTGAATGAAGGAGTACGAGAAACCTGAGTAGAAGAAGACACTAATTTGATGGGTTAGTGGTCCAAACCTCTCCAATCTAAAATCTCAGAGCATGTGGACCACCCCCCACCAATCCAAAAACTAGAAACCAGAAAGCGATCCAACCTCTCCACAATCCAATACTCCCCTATCCTCCTATTGTTCCAAGTGAAAAGACCATTACCAGGCTTGATGTCAACAAGATTCAAGTTGGATATACTATCTCGAAGAAGGAAAGAAGAAGGTTCCAACCACATAACACCACCCTTCTTCTCACTCAACTCTAAGATGGCATTGAAATCTCGTGCCATAATCCATGGATGGAAAGGAAAAAATCCACGCATAAAAGTAATATGAGACCACAAATTCTGCTTACCATCAAGATCAGTGGGGGCATATGTAGTACCCCTACCGTAATCGATCTCTAACCTTGGTTTAATCTTGATTAGTTAATCGTAATATGATGTTATAGTCAGATGTTGAATTAACGCATAGTTGTTGATGTGGTTTCACTAGTTGTATGCAAGTTGTTAGTGTACCTATTTCGTGGTATTAATATTCAGCTAACGCTTTCATTAAATTTTATATATGTATGCATGTATGATCTTTGGTTGCAGGGAATTTCAGGTACAACGCCGCATGAGTGCGAGGTTCGTCTTCACCTGGATGTGCAGGTTTGAGTGTACCTCTTTTATCCTTAGAGTTGGATTAGGTGGTCGTAAGACCCTAGTTGACCTTAGTCGTGCTCAAGTGAGCATCGCCAGTCGTCGTCGGTATCCCCTTCTTGTTTGGGTTGCGAGTCATCTGTTTGGTTGGCTTTCTCGGTTTGCGTGCTTGGCGTGTTTGGATAAATTGGTTAATTAGTCCTTAGTAATTATCTTGATTATTTATGCGTTTGTGCATCGAAGATTAATGGACTAGATTAATCAGAATTTCATTATGCGATTTTCGTTGATTTGGATTGCTCGTTTTTAATTGGGAGTGAATTTGATTTAAAGATTGATTTGGAATATTTAATGCATTTTATATATGCTGTTGAAAAAGAAATTTTTGTATTTTATCGCAATAGGCGTAGTTGCATTCTGTTGGATTCTAAAATTTGAAAGGTTAAATCGTATTAATTGAGGAAATCAATTTTTAATTGAAAAAGCAAGTTAAATTGTTGCTAGAGTTGAAAAGAATGAATGTTTGAGTATTTTTGTAAATAAAGATTTTTAATTCCAAAAAAATAGAAATTTTTGGGTCAACTCTTCCATATAACCCAAATTTGGGGAAATTTGGAGGGAGGGACAAATTTGGAGAAGATTTTGGTTGGGAGAAAATTTTGGAGGTTTTTGGGAAGGAATGATGCTGGATCTGGCAGGTGGGCTCTCCTTCAGCCATTCCAGGATTGCGTATTCAGGTAGGATTCCGAATTTGTTATTGAAAAACCAATTGATTGTCCATTTGAATTTGGCTGGAAATTTTCTTATTGAGGTGTGTTATTCCTCATTGTTGTATGGTGTTTGAAAACCCCTGTTTGTGTTAGGAATGGATGAATTCCATCAAGAATCTTGATGCCAAAACTGATTTCGTTGGAAACGGATTTTATATTAAATCGTATTTATTTTTAAATCGAAATTTCTTTTCAATTTCATGCTGGGCGTTTGTGTTTATTTCCGAACTGGGTGTTCAAATTCAAATTTAAAACGTTTTTTTTTTAAGACTGGGCGGAGGTTTTGTTTCGGACTGTGGTTGGGGTTGGAGGGCGGGGAGCGGAGCTCCACCCGCTCCTCCTCCCCTCTTCCCCGCACGTCCCCCCTTCTCCCCGCTCGTTCCCTCTGGTCTTTCCCCCCCGATGGCGTTGGAAGCTCCGGCCGCGGCACTGCGGTGGCCGCAGGTCCGCGGTGGCCGCAGGGTGTCGCGGAGCCTGCGGGCACCGCAGCGGCGCCGCCGCCTGGCCGTGTTGAGCGGCGCTGCGGCTAGGGTTAGGGTACAGCCGCCCTCGCCGCGTGTTCTAATGCATTTTTGGTTAATGCATTTTTGTTAATGCATTTTTAAATGCATTTTTTTTAATAAAAAAAACAAAATATAGTATTATAAAATGGTGTTGTTAATGTATTTTCTTTTAGTATTCAAAAAAAATACATATGGTTTTAATATCATGTTAATGAATATTATTTTAATGATTACGTTTCCAATTATTGACTAATGATTATTATATATATGGTTAATGGAAATTAAGTTGTGTGTTTATACTAGTTGATATTAATTCGAAATTTGTGCAAATACATTAATTATTAGTGAGATATATTTTATTAATAGAGATTAATAATTATGTATTAACTAATAATTAACTGGGTTATTGTGCACTATTAGTCGTTAATTGTGTATATTTTATTTATCGTGGAATAATAAATATACTCTTTAATTAACAGTTCATTTTGGATTCTGCTATACGTGCGTAGGAAATTAAGATTTGGATTTTGGAAATGATTATCTCCATTTAGATTCTCTTTCTGCATTTATATATATTTCCGTAATCCGTATAATGCATCTGGGCTTGAGAAATAATACGAAACTGTAGAAGTTGGTTTTAGACCAGTGTGTTAATGATGTTTTGTTGGAGATTAAATACCTTGTTTAATTGATTAATGGTTGTCCGAATTTTATTAATATAAATTGGTTAAAAACTCATTGTGGCTTAATTTGCCTGTTCGATGCTTTGAACCTTAGGAGTTAGAAAACCAAGAACAACTTATCCCTTGATGAGGTAGATAACTATAAGCTGATTTAGATCTTGTAGAAAACTTGATCGACTTGTACTGATTAAATCAATTTGAGGAAATATTGTCTCTTCTGATTATTGCCTTGCGAGTTTAATTTCTGTATTCGCCTTTATTTATGAAATGGCATGTTTGCTTTGTTTAGTAGGACCCTGTCGTATGGATTGCCTTGGGGTACCTGTTTCAGTCCTCGATTCCTAGTTGACTGTTGTATTGTGGTAGTGTCGTTTTGGTCATATCCTCTTTGTGTGAGTCGAATGATGATTCATGGTTGACCTTAGTTTGTCAGGTCTCTAGTTAGAGTACCGTCAGTAAGTGTTCATCTTTGAGTCGTGTTTGACCAGATGATTGTTTCTTCCTTCTTGAACTCCGTTCGTCAGACCATGCCTATTCCTTGGTTTTTGAGTTCGCCTGAGTTTGTTCTAGTGTCGTATGGGAAAGTGGCTTTCGATTGGGGGCCGCGCCCAAAGTGGCTGCTGGGTAACCCGTCGAAAGTGAGTCTAATAAGTGATAACCTAAGTAGATTAGAAAATAATCTCTAAATAAGATAATGTGCCTCACACATGGGACGGGTGCTAGCATAGACTCGACATGCTGTGAGAAGGCCTGAAATGGCAAACCATCTTCCTTGTCTTCACGAGAGGATGCGTGGGTCCACATGAGACTTGGATGGGCCGAAAGCTCGGATTAGGTTGCCAGGGTGACCCAGTGTATGGGGCCGGGACCTATGAAGACTTGCCATGGTATCCATACCAGGTTGTGTGATGACACTTGTCCCTACGTTCGCTAGTGTGTTGTCGTTTTGTCCTGTTAGGAGTACCTTTGTGGGTTGTCCTTTTGTCTCTGCCCTTGTGAGTCTCGGTTTCATGTTAGACCTTGGGTGGTGATGGCTCAGTATTATGGATGCTCTCATGGACCTGTTGTTTTAGCTTTGATTATGTTCAGCTGGATCTTGTTCTTTTCAAGGATCGTTTATGTATTTTGACCGATGCGGTCGTTTGTATATTGTTTATGTATCGCCTTGATGGCTGGATTGTAATAGTGTAACCTCTTGTATTCTAAACCTTTATTTTTTATCAGAGGGGTCTTGCAGTTGAGTAGACCCGGAGATGTAGCCCTTTAGGGGTGAACTCCGAGATCATTATGGTGTTATGTGATGTATTCCCTCATGTTTCCTTTATTCAGCTTTATCATGTATGATTAGCTTAAGTTAGAATGGTTAAGTGGATAAATGGAATTAGCTTTTGATGCTTATATTCAGTTCTTTCTTGAATGCCATGTTGATCGAATGCGTAAGTGTTTTAGATGTGATTTATCATAGATGCTAGTATGCAATCGTCTTTTGAAATGCAATAAGTTGGAATATGAAAGAATGTATCTTAGAGTAATGAATTACACTCAGTTGTTGTTAAGGAATTTAAATATGCTTGGAAAGATCTCTTATGTTTCGATGAAATCCTAGTGTATTAGAATATTCGATGTATGACTTGAAATTTTAAATGAAAAGTTTGAATGAAGCTTATGAATAGATCTTATGGATGAATCTTTGTTTGGGATTTATATTTCCATCCTTTGAAAGAAATTATCCTGATTAAGAATTATCTCGTTGTTAAGGTAATTAGCTTATTGGATTAATTGTGTGAGTTAAGTGAATTGTGAATTTAAGTAATCTCGTTGGGAAACTCTTTAGGTGTTAGTTGATGTCTTCCGCTATGTAATTTGGATCTTTGTTATCTTGTTGCATCTTATGTGTTGTAACTTTAAAAAAAAAAAATTGCACTCTATTCTTGTAATTTTGGCTTATCCCTTCGGGGTTTCCTGGCAGGGCATTACATTTGGTATCAGAGCCCATGTTGCAAACATTGGGATCTCTGGTGTCGCGTGTGCCCTCTATTGGTGTGAGGTGTATCGACCTTATGTGTATGCTTGTCCTCCTTTTGCATGTGAGTGATTGAGCAGACCTTGTCGGGTGTGTAACGTGTGTGTTCACACCTTGTTTTCGCCTTCTTGATGTTGGTGTTTGAGTGCTTATTTGTGCTTTGTGTGCTTATTGATGTCTCGGTTTACGATTACTCTTGTTTTGAAAGAGAGTTGTATGTACCTTCCCTTTTTGAGTGTTGTACTCTTTAGACTAATCCATTGGGTTGGTCTGTGCTTGTCTTGAATCTGAAAGTGCAAATTATGTTTGTTTAAAGATTATGATCTAGCTTAATGTTGTCCACTTGAAGGACTTGTATGGCAATTATTGAATGCTTATTTTGTAGAAAATTAAATGAGCATCACCATCTCTCTCTCTTTCTGGAAATTAAAATGATTAAGATATGTGTAATTATCTTTGATTTGAGTTTCTGGTCTGCAAGAGAAAAGGGTGTGACTCCTTGAACCCTTGTGCGAGCCTTATGCCGCTCATGTTTTTAGATTATTAAAGGGGCTATGGGTTTAAAAATTTATTTTGGTTATTGGGAGAAAACTGTTGTGTACGTTTAAAAGAATTCTCCATGTGTATGTTGGAGGAGTAGCATGGTTAAATTCTATCTTGGTAAGGTGCATTGCTATGCGAATAGTTGAATTATGTGAAACTGCTTGGTTTGTAGAAGAAGTATAAAAAGGAGCATGTTATTGTAGCTTCGAGAGAGTATTAATGTGTTTTCCGAAAGATTGTCTTATTGGTTTCATTAAACCAGTTTGATTGAAGAATTATTTTTAGCAAATGCTCCATTGAACTCGCTTTTGGGTATGTGTAATTACCTTAACGTGTTTGGAAAGTGTGGATGAAAAGCTTGTTTGATGTGCATGCATTAATATGTTTTATTTGGGTTAATAGCTCTTTGCTTATCTTTGATCGTAATGTGATCTTGTCTAATAGGTTGCAATTTTGACATGTGTCTATATTGTATTATTATTAAGTGAGTGTTCTTAAGAGGTCTTGCATTATCGAAAAGATTGCCTCTCTTGATCTCTGTTTTGTTTGGGAAACTAGAACCTCCTGTTGCAACCATAACTATTGAAAATGTTTTTTTATTCAGTTGATTGTCATCTTTCTAAATCGGTAGCGAAATGAAAACCGTGTAATTGAAATGATAGGCTTATAGTGAGAAATTTGATATTATAGCATGACCTTGATTGATCTTGTGTCTTCGTAGGAAACAGTTTGGTTATCAAACTCTCTTTCCCTTCTCTTTGCCTAATCATGAGATTTTTAGAAATGATATTAAAGAGTGCATTGATTTAAATAGAATGTTTTTAAAACATGTGAAATTGTATGTTGCTTTTTGGCTTCATAGTGATAGATGAAAGTCTTAAGCTTTAGAAATGAATTTGCTTAGCTAGTAATTTAATTATGAATGCTTAGTGAGATTCAAGAAAGATGCAGAAATGATGCTATTTTCTTATATAATTGTGAATTGTTTATAATTTCAGTATTTGAAGCTAGAGTAAACTTGAATTCAGTTATTTATGTAGAAAGCATAATTGGAATCTTCCTTGCATAGATGTTAGCGTACTGAAAAGTACTCCCCGTAAATGTGACTAAACCAGTATTGGTGTATTGTGTGTATTGTAAGAAACCAGTGCTTATTATGTGTGCCCATGGATTGGTGAAGTAATCATCCATGGAGGATATGTTGCTTATGAGTATGGGAGACCATACTGTTTTTGTGATGTTGATTATTTGTTTCCCTACTGAGTACCAAACCTCGGGTTGTGGGTAACTCGGTATGTTAAGGGGTAGTATTCGAAGCGACCGTTCCTTGGATAGTATGGATTGGCGTACGAGTAATATCGGCGCGAAGCAACTTTAGCTTCTCTACTTCGAGGAATGATATAGTTGTACTACTAAACTGTATCAAGGTGTACTCAATACTTTCCCTTTGATGAACCTATTTATAGGTTTATGTGTGCCAACCTATTCCTCTCCTTTATTTGAGCATATAGATGGCAGTTTTTGAGCATATTGTTGGATTCTTTTGGAGCATCTGTTGCCTTGTCTTCATGAGAGGCATGTTATTGTTCTTACATAAGTTGCCAACTGACCAGTGTTGGTAGACTTGTGGGTAGACCTTAGTCATGTATACCTCTGACTTACGGCGAGTATCCTTCTAGATACGTCGCTATGCGGGATGTGGCTTGCACGTGCTTTTTCCGCGAGGTGCACTACCATGCGGGATACGTCCATTGTGTGTTTTCTCCACTTGGGGTATTGCCATGCCACGTGACGACGTGATGCGGGGTGATGTCGAGGTGCACACCGCCATGCCATGTGGATAGTGTGACTATGTCGCACCACATGATGAGCTACTGCAATAGCTAGTCAGTTGTTCCTTCCTTCCTCGTTGGTGGCTAGATGCTAGTCACACAGTGCTGTTATGTGCAGTTGTGATATTCTTTATATTTCTTTGGGGATCAGCAATTTATTTTACCTTGATTTTGAAGGTTTGGCCACGATCTTGTGATCTTTTGCACTTTTGATTTGGTGTTGAAATTTCGGATTATTTTCTTACTTTATTGTTGGAATTGATGATTATTTATCTTTATTCATCTGTACTTTGGTGGCTAAACTGGTTTATCATTATTGTTTTCGGATGCTGGTCTTGTGTTGAAATGTGAAATTCCTCTCCAAGGACGTATGATACGGAATTGGTAGAGTGTGTGCGAGGAAGTTGATATAGGGAACTGTGAGGATAGGGGGTATGTGAGGCGGTGACGCAGCTAGTACCCACTACCTACCTATGTGTGGTGACTATCTCTTGGAGGCTAACCACCTTGCACAACAAGGGATATTCACAAAGGTCTTGTATGGAAGGTAGCACCGCTATGGTGTACCTAGCACCATCAAGCCTTTGAGTGAGATATTGGATTCTTATGATCATTTTGTTGTTCTGAGATCAGGCATAGAGATGCCGATCGTGCATGTTATCTTTGACCGAGCATTAGACATGCTCACATGTGGCCTTTTCTGTTATGCATTCCAGTTATGTGGATGGTTATTATTTGAATCATGGAGTAAATTGTATTAACTTGTCACTATGTTATGGGACATAGTCATTGGAAAGGTGTTCTTATGCCTGGCAAGTGTAAACAATTGAGTTATTTATGTTGCTCTTATTTCATGAAAGTTAATTTGGTTGTAGAAATTGATATTTTGATCTAGTTCTATTCAATAAAATTTTATGATAAAGATGGATTGGTAAAGGAAATTGATCTTGATGGCATGTTTTCCTATCATTTTTGATCGATGATTATGGTAATTGTTGTTTACCTCCTTGTAATGTTTTAATTTGGTGTAATGAAAGGAAGAAAATTCTTGTTTCTCTGCTATGATTGTGGATAATTCCTAGAATATTGTAAGGAATGTATGGTTTTAGATGTATCTGGCCAATGGATAATGGCGTTTGTTAAGGATTTTGCAATTATATTTCATTTATTTATGGAAAGATTTCTATGTGCAATTTGATCTTTGTTGAATGAGTTTCAGGGCTGATGCGTACGACATGTTCTCCATCTAGCCTTACGACTTCCAGGAGTAAGTCGGAACCTAGGGGGGGAGAATGTAGTACCCCTACCGTAATCGATCTCTAACCTTGGTTTAATCTTGATTAGTTAATCGTAATATGATGTTATAGTCAGATGTTGAATTAACGCATAGCTGTTGATGTGGTTTCACTAGTTGTATGCAAGTTGTTAGTGTACCTATTTCGTGGTATTAATATTGAGCTAACGCTTTCATTAAATTTTATATATGTATGCATGTATGATATTTGGTTGCAGGGAATTTCAGGTACAACGCTGCATGAGTGCGAGGTTCGTCTTCACCTGGATGTGCAGGTTTGAGTGTACCTCTTTTATCCTTAGAGTTGGATTAGGTGGTCGTAAGACCCTAGTTGACCTTAGTCGTGCTCAAGTGAGCATCGCCAGTCGTCGTCGGTATCCCCTTCCTGTTTGGGTTGCGAGTCGTCTGTTTGGTTGGCTTTCTCGGTTTGCGTGCTTGGCATGTTTGGATAAATTGGTTAATTAGTCCTTAGTAATTATCTTGATTATTTATGCATTTGTGCATCGAAGATTAATGGACTAGATTAATCAGAATTTCATTATGCGGTTTTCGTTGATTTGGATTGCTCGTTTTTAATTGGGAGTGAATTTGATTTAATGATTGATTTGGAATATTTAATGCATTTTATATATGCTGTTGAAAAAGAAATTTTTTTATTTTATCGCAATAGGCATAGTTGCATTCTGTTGGATTCTAAAATTTGAAAGGTTAAATCGTATTAATTGAGGAAATCGATTTTTAATTGAAAAAGCAAGTTAAATTGTTGCTAGAGTTGAAAAGAATGAATTTTTGAGTATTTTTGTAAATAAAGATTTTTAATTCCAAAAAAATAGAAATTTTTGGGTCAACTCTTCCATATAACCCAAATTTGGGGAAATTTGGAGGGAGGGACAAATTTGGAGAAGATTTTGGTTGGGAGAAAATTTTGGAGGTTTTTGGGAAGGAATGATGCTGGATCTGGCAGGTGGGCTCTCCTTCAGCCATTCCAGGATTGCGTATTCAGGTAGGATTCCGAATTTGTTATTGAAAAACCAATTGATTGTCCATTTGAATTTGGCTGGAAATTTTCTTATTGAGGTGTGCTATTCCTCATTGCTGTATGGTGTTTGAAAACCCCTGTTTGTGTTAGGAATGGATGAATTCCATCAAGAATCTTGATGCCAAAACTGATTTCGTTGGAAACGGATTTTATATTAAATCGTATTTATTTTTAAATCAAAATTTCTTTTCAATTTCATGCTGGGCGTTTGTGTTTATTTCCGAACTGGGTGTTCAAATTAAAATTTAAAACGTTTTTTTTTTAAAGACTGGGCGGAGGTTTTGTTTCGAACTGTGGTTGGGGTTGGAGGGCGGGGAGCGGAGCTCCACCCGCTCCTCCTCCCCTCTTCCCCGCACGTCCCCCCTTCTCCCCGCTCGTTCCCTCTGGTCTTTCCCCCCCCGCTAGTGTTGGAAGCTCCGGCCGCGGCACTGCGGTGGCCGCAGGGCCGCGGTGGCCGCAGGGTGCCGCGGAGCCTGCGGGCACCGCAGCAGCGCCGCTGCCTGGGTCGTGTTGAGCGGCGCTGCGGCTAGGGTTAGGGCACAACCGCCCTCGCCGCGTGTTCTAATGCGTTTTTGGTTAATGCATTTTTGTTAATGCGTTTTTTAATACATTTTTTTTTATAAAAAAAACAAAATATAGTATTATAAAATGGTGTTGTTAATGTATTTTCTTTTAGTATTCAAAAAAAAATACATATGGTTTTAATATCATGTTAATGAATATTATTTTAATGATTATGTTTCTAATTATTGACTAATGATTATTATATATATGGTTAATGGAAATTAAGTTGTGTGTTTATACTAGTCGATATTAATTCGAAATTTGTGCAAATACATTAATTATTAGTGAGATATATTTTATTAATAGAGATTAATAATTATGTATTAACTAATAATTAACTGGGTTATTGTGCACTATTAGTCGTTAATTGTGTATATTTTATTTATCGTGGAATAATAAATATACTCTTTAATTAACAGTTCATTTTGGATTCTGCTATACGTGCGTAGGAAATTAAGATTTGGATTTTGGAAATGATTATCTCCATTTAGATTCTCTTTCTGCATTTATATATATTTCCGTAATCCGTATAATGCATCTGGGCTTGAGAAATAATACGAAACTGTAGAAGTTGGTTTTAGACCAGTGTGTTAATGATGTTTTGTTGGAGATTAAATACCTTGTTTAATTGATTAATGGTTGTCCGAATTTTATTAATATAAATTGGTTAAAAACTCATTGTGGCTTAATTTGCCTGTTTGATGCTTTGAACCTTAGGAGTTAGAAAACCAAGAACAACTTATCCCTTGATGAGGTAGATAACTATAAGCTGATTTAGATCTTGTAGAAAACTTGATCGACTTGTACTGATTAAATCAATTTGAGGAAATATTGTCTCTTTTGATTATTGCCTTGCGAGTTTAATTTCTGTATTCGCCTTTATTTATGAAATGGCATGTTTGCTTTGTTTAGTAGGACCCTGTCGTATGGATTGCCTTGGGGTACCTGTTTCAGTCCTCGATTCCGAGTTGACTGTTGTATTGTGGTAGTGTCGTTTTGGTCATATCCTCTTTGTGTGAGTCGAATGATGATTCATGGTTGACCTTAGTTTGTCAGGTCTCTAGTTAGAGTACCATCAGTAAGTGTTCATCTTTGAGTCGTGTTTGACCAGATGATTGTTTCTTCCTTCTTGAACTCCGTTTGTCAGACCATGCCTATTCCTTGGTTTTTGAGTTTGTCTGAGTTTGTTCTAGTGTCGTATGGGAAAGTGGCTTTCGATTGGGGGCCGCGCCCAAAGTGGCTGCTGGGTAACCTGTCGAAAGTGAGTCTAATAAGTGATAACCTAAGTAGATTAGAAAATAATCTCTAAATAAGATAATGTGCCTCACACATGGGACAGGTGCTAGCATAGACTCGACATGCTATGAGAAGGCCTGAAATGGCAAACCATCTTCCTTGTCTTCACGAGAGGATGTGTGGGTCCACATGAGACTTGGATGGGCCGGAAGCTCGGATTAGGTTGCCAGGGTGACCCAGTGTATGGGGCCGGGACCTATGAAGACTTGCCATGGTATCCATACCAGGTTGTGTGATGACACTTGTCCCTACGTTCGCTAGTGTGTTGTCGTTTTGTCCTGTTAGGAGTACCTTTGTGGGTTGTCCTTTTGTCTCTGCCCTTGTGAGTCTCGGTTTCATGTTAGACCTTGGGTGGTGATGGCTCAGTATTATGGATGCTCTCATGGACCTGTTGTTTTAGCTTTGATTATGTTCAGCTGGATCCTGTTCTTTTCAAGGATCGTTTATGTATTTTGACCGATGCGGTCGTTTGTATATTGTTTATGTATCGCCTTGATGGCTGGATTGTAATAGTGTAACCTCTTGTATTCTAAACCTTTATTTTTTATCAGAGGGGTCTTGCAGTTGAGCAGACCCGGAGATGTAGCCCTTTAGGGGTGAACTCCGAGATCATTATGGTGTTATGTGATGTATTCCCTCATGTTTCCTTTATTCAGCTTTATCATGTATGATTAGCTTAAGTTAGAATGGTTAAGTGGATAAATGGAATTAGCTTTTGATGCTTATATTCAGTTCTTTCTTGAATGCCATGTTGATCGAATGCGTAAGTGTTTTAGATGTGATTTATCATAGATGCTAGTATGCAATCGTCTTTTGAAATGCAATAAGTTGGAATATGAAAGAATGTATCTTAGAGTAATGAATTACACTCAGTTGTTGTTAAGGAATTTAAATATGCTTGGAAAGATCTCTTATGTTTCGATGAAATCCTAGTGTATTAGAATATTTGATGTATGACTTGAAATTTTAAATGAAAAGTTTGAATGAAGCTTATGAATAGATCTTATGGATGAATCTTTGTTTGGGATTTATATTTCCATCCTTTGAAAGAAATTATCCTGATTAAGAATTATCTCGTTGTTAAGGTAATTAGCTTATTGGATTAATTGTGTGAGTTAAGTGAATTGTGAATTTAAGTAATCTCGTTGGGAAACTCTTTAGGTGTTAGTTGATGTCTTTCGCTATGTAATCTGAATCTTTGTTATCTTGTTGCATCTTATGTGTTGTAACTTTAAAAAAAAAAATTTGCACTGTATTCTTGTAATTTTGGCTTATCCCTTCGGGGTTTCGTGGCGAGGCATTACAGCATAAATGTTAGTAAGCAAGATATATTCCACAGTCTCAAGACTAGAAGCAACTCCAGATAAAGAAGATCCAAAAGAAGCCCACCATATAGGGCAAATCCTCAAGGGGTTCCAAAGACAAGCCACACCTCCAAAGGAGCCATAAGCCCCAATACACTAAAATTCGCCTCTCCCCCATAGCTTAGGCACTAGACCCAACATACTTTACATAAATAATTTAGTTTCTCGTAAGAAAATGACATCAGGTGAATGACTCCTTATCAATTCTCGAACATTTTTTTGTCTAGGGCCACTGTTCAAGCCCCTAACATTCCATGATAGCACAATCATTTTGGGGGATTAGAAAAATGAGAATCCAGAGTCTTTACTGACCCCGGCTCAACCAAATTCTCCCCCATCAATTTGATCTTATCCAAGTCCTTTTTTCTACCAACCTTCAAAATCTTCTCTGTTGCTCCTTTTTCAATATCTTTTTGAAGAAGACCCAGATGTGAAGAGATATTAATGCTTTTAACCCCAACAAAGTCCAATTTTTTGTGCTGCAAGAGAAACATCCCCACTAGCCATCTTTACTTTAGTACAAGAAATGGGTCCCTCCTGAGCCACTACCTATTGATCCATATCCACATGTTGACTCCCAAGCACCTGTTGAACCTAGGTAGTATCCAAGTTCACACTATTAGGAACCAACCCTGCTACACTTTGATCCAAAGGAATCAACTCCGGATTCACCTCCTGTTGGCTAACATCATCCAAGGCTTCAAATCTGTTAAAGGCATCCTCCTCCTGTCTCTCCTTCAAATACCTCTTTTGACCCCAGTTCCTATTCTTTGTCTTAACTAGGACAAAATCATCAACACCCACAACCTCATCGGACATGTAAGCTTTTCCTTTATCAACCCCATCAAGGTTACAGGAAGGTTATTGAGGTTGATGCACAACCCGTTTAGATCTAGGGCACTTGCGCTGTAAATGGCCATACTCATGACATAGACGACACTGAAATGGTAAAGTCTCATAATCTAGCTGTTGGACCCAAGAATAAGAGCCTGCACACATATCTATAGCATCTGGAAAAGGCTTACTAAGATCACTTTCAACACAAATATGAGCGAAAGTCATTACATTTCTCCCCAAGGTTTGCACTAAAGATCCAACAAGCTTCCCAAGAAATGAAGTGAGCATTTGTAACACATCCTCCTAACAACATTCCACTGGAAAATGAGGTAATCGAACCCACACTGGGACCCTATTTGAGAGCTCCTCCGAAGGGTTAAATACCGCATGCCAAGGTTTGATGAACAACTCCACCTGGTTATAAAAATACGGGCCTCCTTCAAAGACCCTACTGCAATCCTCCATGCAATTGAATGTAACCATGAAGTAATTGTTTGCCAACAACATAATCCCCATTTCCCCTTCCGACGCCCAAATCCTCTGAGCCCAATTCTCCAAAAACTGTAGAGAAACCCTCATCCCCAAAAATTTGTAGTAAAGCGAATGCTTTGAAAAATATTCAACATCCTCGGCAATCATTTCAGGCGGAATTACCAATTTCGGCCTCTCTTTGCATCTCTCAAGACAATCATTAAACTTCAAAATCTGGGATCCATTAGACACACCAGCGCCAGCAACCCCCGATTTGGGAGCGAAGAGATTATTATCAAAAGTCTTAACACCATGATTCAGGGATTTCAAACCCAAAGCAGCTCAAAAATCCAAGCTAGGAGAAGCCTTTGAAGCCACTTCTCGCAAACTAGCCATCATGCTCGATCAAAAACCCACACCCTAAGAGGACAAGGGAAAGAAAATGCTCTCCTCGAAAACACCCACCCCACCCACCTCCCAAATGGAAGCCCTCCTTGCCTTGCTGACACCACAAAATGTAGCAGTAGAAAAGCAGAACCAGGGAACAATTACCCCCGAGCCACCTCCTATAGCAAACTAAAACACTGAATCCACGCCCCTCCCTGTAGCACCGAACACACCCACCCCCCTGCGCACAAGCTAAAAGGCTCAAACATGAGCTAAGGCATAGATTCCCTAGCTCAACCCCTTCACACCCCACACTCGCATGCCATCCTTCCAAATGGTCCTAAATCATTTCTCATTTAATTAATAAGTTAATATTAAGGTTGTAAACAAATTAATTAATATTAACGCCTTGTTTAAATGAATTAAATAAAAGCATTTTTATTAATTAATTGAGTTGCTTTTATTGATGAAATAAATCAAATTGGTTATTAAATTTATTAGAATTTTAAAATAGATTTAATTAAATTATTAAAAAGGAATGTTTTCAAAATCTTTGATGTGTGCATGTGAGTTTGGGAGAAATTTCCATTCCCCATGATGATTTTTGGGGAATACTCTTTATATTTTGAAAAATTTCTAGAATGGGTTTGTATTTTTTTTTCATTCTTGGATTTGGGGAAAAAGTTTTCGACAAGGAAATTTTGTAGAGGTTGAGGTTTGGGTTTGCTTTTTAGGGGTTGCTGTGTGTTTCAGGGTGTTGGATCTCGAGGCTTTCTCGACAGGTTCATTACCAAGAGTGTGATTTAAGGTAGGGATTAAAAATCCCATTATTGTGTGTATTCATTTTATAAGGAAATGTTATTTGGCTTTTGAATAAATTTGTCTATTAATAGATTGTTGTTGGAAGTTTCCTTTAGAAATATTAGACGTTGTGTTTATCTAGTTTTTCAGGAAATTCTTTTGAAAGATTAAAAATAATAATATATATTAGGGGATGTCCTGGAAATCGGTTTTAAATTTATTGTCTTCAGTGTAAAATGTTCATTCTGTAAATGGGGGTTTTAAATTATAATTCTATTATATTTGGTTGAAGCTAAAGATTGCCCTTCTAAATTTAAATCTAAAATTATAATCGGGTTTTATTAAATTTGCTTATTATTTTGGAAATGCTTGTGTCTGGTTAATTTTGGATTCATGATTTTTCAGTTATGAGTTTGCCCTGTAAATTATTATATTTGAAATTAATAAATTTTTGTGGTACTGTGTTTTGAATCCACATATTTTTAGTTTTTATAGGACTTTTAAAAAAAAAATTAAATTAATTTTTATTTAATTTTATTATATCATTGAGGGGAGCTGAACCCATAGTCGTGGGCGTCTCAACCCATAGTGGGGAGCACCCACAACCATGGGGAGCTACCCACAGTCGTGGGGCTCTCCCACTATGTGGGGAGCAACCCACAATCTTCTTTAACACAGACTTAAAACTCTCTGTGCATTCTTTAATTTTTGTTTTTTTGTCATCATTGCTTTTTGATATATATATATATATATATATATATATATATAATGAACTTGTATTTTGTACAAATAAATATAGTTGTATGTTTATTTTGATAGTAATGTCTATTAGAATTTTTTGTGAATTATAAGATGATAATGTATTAATAATGGGTTATGGGTATTTTGGTCAATTTCATCTGTTTAAGGAAAATTATTGGAATATGGTTCTAAAATGGGGAATGTGCATTTTATTGGTATTTAAGTGTTATATTAGAGAAAGTTTATGGTTTTAACAAAATAGACTTGTATCAATGAAGATGCTATGGTTATGGTGGTGTGCAAGTGTCAGTACTCATCATTTGCCTTGAGTGGATATGTAAACATGAATTATCTTGTTATAGTCATTGGCTTGTTATTGTCTCGTAATGATGGATTTTGTATTGGAAGCTTTATGTGAATCTGATTGGCCAAAGTTACTTTATGCCTTTGATGTGTATATTATGGACTTTGGAATTGTTTTTTGATATTTTACTAAACCAAACTCTTGACCTTTATTATTTTAGTAACCTACACCAATGGGTGTCAGAAAGTGTCTTTTATGTTGTCTTGGCCTGTATGTCTTTTGAGTCTCCAAAGGTTGGTTTTTGAGCTATTTCTTATTATCAATAGTATATTGCCCTTATTTCTCCATGGGCTTAACTTATGTTTGGCTATGATGACGTATCAGTCTCTTGGTATTTTGCATTACTTTCCTTATGGGATTGAGCCTTGTGGTGTTCTTATTGGAAGCTTTGGTATTTGATGTTATGTGGTTGAGATGTGATGTGATTCCAGACTTGTTTGGAACTTATTATTTGGTCTATGGTGTTTCCAATCTTTTTGAGAGACTTACGAGTTTATTTTATGAAGACTCATTTGATGATGGTCAGATTTAAGTACGTTTGTGTCATAAGGGGGAGTGGCTTCCAAGTGGGGTTCGGGGCCCAAAGTGGTTGCTAGGATAACCCATTGGAATTTTCCTTAAAAAGTGATAACCTAATTAATGAACTAGGGATTTGGGTTTTATACACATTAAACAAGATAATGGATGCCCTGCTCATGGCTTGAGTGCTTTTTTAGGCTCAAGATGAGGTGTGGAAGGCCTGGAGTGACAAAATCAACTACCTTGTCCTCATGAAAGGTTTGTTGGGTCTGCATGAGTCTTGGATGGGGGTCGGAGATCGGGAGAAGCTGCCAAGATAACCCAAGATGGGTGTCAAGGCTTATGGAGACCTGCCAGGATAACCCATATTAAGTTATGCGATGACACTCTTCCCTTGTGTTCACTGGTGTCTTGCCTCTATGTTTACAGCCTTTGGAGTATCCCCATTTGGATTCTTATCTTTGTGTTCCTTGTTTGTAACTTTACCTGGTGGAAGTGTATTTTTAGACCATGTGATGTTTATCTCTTTTGTTTGCTTGAGGGCCTTATGTCTGTCTCCTAGCATGGTGAGGTGGTCCTTTTTGGTCTGCATGGTCCAGTGGTAGTGCTTTTTCTTCCATTGAGGATTGTGTACCAGTCTTACATGGATGGATTCATGGCCGCCCTAGCTTGCTCTCAAGGATTTGGTTAGGTCAATGTTTTTAGATGGTGTCTCTATGCATCTACCATGTTGTATCTTAATGTATCAATCCATTGTACATATGTGCATCTGATGTAACCTATGTATATACTTGCCTACATGGTAGAGAATGTAATCGTGATGTGACTATGATGTACTTATGATTTAAACTTGATGTATATGAAATGAGAGGTCTAGATAGTAGGATCTTATATCAGTTAATGGAAACTTTGGTTCTATACAATTAATTGTGTTGAAGATGTATGTAGCATTAGAAATAATTATATTTTGCAATGTTATTGTATAAATCAATAATTGCATAAATGGGTTACTATAGTTGATTATTTTGCTTAAGAACTTGTATGCATTAAATGTTACCTTTGATTTAAATTAATCACTTAAATGATGTATGGTTAGAAGTAATTAACTACGTTGAGAAACCTTAGGGGATAAGTTGTAGTAGTCTTCCGCTTGTGCATTATAAAGTAATACTATCCTTTTAAATTAAATGTATGAACATTAAATGTTTAAAAAAATATATTTCACTCTTTTTCTAGAATGTTAGTTTTTTTTCCCCAGGGTTTCTTGGCAGGGCATTACAATAAATGTAATCTCAATGTGATGGAAACCTAACCGTAAACTCAACTCTAACCCTACAATTAAACCTTACAACTTGAATAATAATCTAACCATTTATAAACACAAATCATAAATTCATCCAAACACTATTAAATAATGCTAATTAAGGCTTAACCCTTACCCTCACACTAAATCTAATTGAACCTCAACCCTTACCCATACATTGTCCTTACAATAGTAACTTCATTTCTACCCTAAATTTTACCTTCAACCTAATCTTATCATAATTAAAACATAACAATAAGCTCAACCTAAGCTTAACTATAACAATAGACAATTAAACACTAAATACAACTTAACCCTTAACTAAATCCTAATCTTAATTAAATTCAAATCCAAACCCTTAATTAAATTCTTAATTCTATTTAATGCTATATTACAATTTTTTATAATATAATATTATATAATATAATATACTATATTATCATAAAATATAATATAATTTTTTAAATTATAAAAACTAATGAATTAAATCAAATTTAATAAACAATTATTAATATTTCAATACATTAATAAAAAAAAAATAGTTTACACTTAAAAATTAATTAATTAACAAATAACTCAACTACTAAATTTAATTTAATAACTTACAAAATTACTAATATGACAAATATTTAATAAATTATTTAATTAATAAATTACTAAATTTAAAATGTTAAACACTATTATTAATAATTTGATGCCTTTATTAAATTAAAATATTTTTTTTTTTTGATTATATAAAGGTATAGAACTGATATTATTTTTTAAACTTTTTTCAATATATCAGGAATGGGTTGACTGAAGAATTTTTTTGATTTTGATGAATAATGGAAAGAATATCAAAGAGAATACGAGAGACAGTATAGAAAACAAAAAAATGAATAGACCACAGATGTAGAAAAGGAAGAACGGAAGAGGTGAAAGAATGAAATAGATCAAGTAAGATATGCACAAAGAAGATTACAACTTTCAATAGAACAATTACAA
The DNA here is from genome assembly GCF_030272615.1 of Cryptomeria japonica. NCBI lineage: Eukaryota > Viridiplantae > Streptophyta > Pinopsida > Cupressales > Cupressaceae > Cryptomeria > Cryptomeria japonica. Next base: position 400,658,580 of record NC_081409.1, read on the forward strand.
GTACAACACAAAGAATAAAAAATTTCAGAATTCCATAGATGTCAACAAGCACTTCAACATGAGGTTAACCACACAATCCAAAACACAAAAGAACCTCAAGATCATTCTCTGAATACAACTATAGATAGAGAACTATTTGGTTTTCAAGAGCAACCTCTCCAAAAAACTCAGGTTGAAAATAACACACAAAATTTTGAAAATTTACGAGAATAGGAATCCCAGTTTCTAATATATTCCAGTGCACATAATATTGTAAATCCAAATGGATTACTTGCCACATAATTTAAAAAGGTGCAAATGACATTTCGTAATCACTTAGATGCCTATAAGTCCCCATCAATGTGTCATATTTGTCAAGAATCTTATATTGGAATGAAAGTTTTCCGCAATTTAGAAGGACCTGTTTGTAATAGATGTAAGCAAGAGAAAGGAATGAATAGATTCTTAATTATGAATAATATGGATTAGGAATCCAACCAATAGAACTATCATGTTTGACCCAAGTAGAAGAAAGGCTTATTACATGTGTAAATCCAATATTACAAGTTACACATGCAATAGGTGGTCAATTTAAATATAAAGGACACACAATTAGCTATTTGCAACACATCAAATAAATGGCAGTTTCACACACAATTAGCTATTTGCAATGCATCGAATAAATAGCAAAGAAATTGCCCCACTCTATTACAAAGTTACCAAAAATTATGGTATGAAGGAAAGATCATCGTGGCACAAGTTATAATCTTACAGTAAATAGGGAGCGTGTACATACAAAGCACTACAATATAAAATAAAAAAATGCCAAGTTCTACTTGGACGTTATAGTTGATACATTTGCTCTTGAAAATTTATCTGTAAATTCTGATCAAAATATATTTGAGCAACTGAGAACTGTGAACATGGAATTTGATTCTAATAGAAATGAAATAGTGTTTGTGGGACCAATGATAGAAATTGAAGAAGATAATGTCATTGACCACACTACATCGATGGCTTCAAGACCACCAAATGTACAAAGATAGATGGATTTGATCTGTGTATGGATTAATAATGCAAATACTAATCCATCAAGACATTCATTGACTGGCCCACAATTGGCAAATCTCTATTCAACGAATATACTACATTGGGATTACTTGATATGGTATTTAAACATTATTTCCTCAAGGTAAATGTTACTAGTTAGAACCTCAGATCAAACAAGTACATCTTCATGAATATGATAAGAACCTATTACAATATATAGATAATTGTTTTGGAAAGCATCTCGGGTTCCACTATTACATAACAAATATTATTATGAGGCATCGTGCACAAACATCAACTGCCATTTTCATTAAAAGAAGCTTCGGTGAAATATCAATCACTATAATGGAACTACGTGAGCATATGGAGAATATTTTGAATTCACATTTAGCTGAGAGGTTGATGTGATTTGGAAAAAGTCTAAGGAGTACAAGATTTTATTAGACAAAATATCGAGCCAAACTAACAAACATGCTAGATCATATTGGAACACCAACTATATCTTTCACTTTAAGTGCAACTGATTTGTATTGGCCGGACTTACATGCACTAATGCCAAGTACACCATCATTGAATCCCTATGAAGATCAATTATGGTGAAAACAAAATGTCATCGATTATCCTCATATAGTTGCCCAATACATGCATTTACGGAACTCAAATTTTAGAAAAGAGATACTTGAAAAATGATTGCAAGTTAAAAATCATTGGTGCCGATATGAATGGAAACACAGAGGATTAGTACATGTACATAGATTTCTTAGGATACATGGATCACTAGACATGAATAGTATTGATTGGTCGAATGAGGAACAATGAAAAAGTGCTGAATTTTTTTTTGGCTCCATAGCTCATGCATGGTACCCTAGAGAAGATAGACACCAAAGAAACGTATAGGTATGATTTTAACTATCCATTCAAAACTACAAAAATATATTTATTTCTTACATCTCTACAAAATTATTAACTCAAATCTCTTTTGCAGCCATTTCACAACTCTTTCTTTACATCCATGTCTTAAAAACACAAGAAAAATTGCAGAAACAGATTTTGACAATGACTATGAGGAGATATTAAACACGGTAGAAAGACACACAATGTGCAAAGAAGGAACATGTTTACGAAAAAAAAGGCAAAATGGTTTGCAGGTAATGTTTTTGATTAAAAAAATTAATTTATGTTACAATAATTTTGATAATAGAATAATTTGATAAATCGTAATTTCACGTTGCACTATTTATGAATAAGTATAATGCTCTATGGATATTTAATTTAGATGGGGCAAAAATGTATGATGATTTATAGAAGGGTGAAAAAAATTCAAACCGACATGAAATGATGACAGACTAAACACACACAACCGGTACATATTGCAACTTTGGAGGGCAAATATTGGTTGGAAACATTTTCTTTCTAAACATGTCATAATTAAATACATCATAAAGTACGCAACTAAATTAGAGAAAATCTCTGAAATATACCAACAAATGTTATTACGACTAGCAAATATTGAAAACCCAAATGATTTAGCTACAAAAGCTTATAGGAAGCTATTAACGAAAACAATAATTGAGAGAGACATTGGAGCACAAGAAACAAATCACATGCTATTGTAACTATCTCTGGTAGAAAATTAGTAGAAAATTTATTAATCTAAAAGTCTCAATTGAAGTCTTTAAGCGAGTAGTACAAGGTGATGAAAATGACAATGAAGAACATTCGATCTCATTCATTGATGCATATCAAAATAGGTCATTCACAATGGAAGAAATATCATTGATAGATGTAGCAAAATCATGGGTATACAATCCTAAAAGAAAAGGTGACAACAAATGAAATACTAGGAAAAAAACAAGTATTGTCAAAGTATTTCCAAGGTTTCTATCTATTCCGACATGTGGCTCAGAAAAATAGATTAATTTTTGCTTTTCAAAATTATTGTTTTACAAACCTTTTCATGACATGGAAAGGGACATTAGGAATAAAAATTATGCAATAGAGAAAAAAATGGGATAACTTCAATTACAATCAATGGCATGTGCAATGAAGAATGGATACCGAAAATGATGAAAACATCAAAGACTCCGAAATTGAAGAAAATAATACCATACAAGAAGAAACTACATAAAATGAATGGGAGATTATATCTACACTACACCATGGCCAAATAGTGCAAACTTCAGAGATAGATATGCTCGATAGGAGAGATATAGATAAAGAGACAAATTGGTCAATTGATTATGAAGGTGACAAATATACTAATAAGGCTCAATTTCATTGCCACCATGAAAAGTATTGGTTCACTTATCCATGATGATATACCACACATTGTAAACTATCAAAACCTTAGCAACAAACAGGAAGAGGTACTTAATATTATCATTTCGCACTACCTCACTGATGGGATAAAACCTCCTCTCTTTATGATAATTTAAGGTACGACGAGAATAGGCAAGTAACATTTAATAGGTGCTATAAATGAAGCACTTCAGAATGCTTCCATGCCATTTAATCGATCTCCTCTACTCATACTTGCACCAACTAGAGTTGCAACCTTCAATATAGGAGCATTGACTATTCAACATTAATAATACTGATAAGATATTTTAAAGAGCTTCAAGGAACAAGACTAACAAACTTCCAAGAGGAAATGAAAGATGTCAGATATATCTTGATTGATGAAATGAGTTTTATTGGAGAAATATTATTGGAGAACATAGATGCACACCTATTCCAAGCTTTTCCTTCAAACAAAAATGAAATTTCACAGGTATGTCTTCTACTCGACTTGTAAAATTTAAATTTCATTTTACTTAAATTTACACTACAAAAATTTCAATTTAAGAGTCATGATGCATACAAATTAACATAATTAATCATTAACAAAAATGTTCAGGAATATTTATGATTATGGTTGGCGATCTTGTACAATTACCTCCAGTGAATGATAGGCCACCATATGAAAGTAGAAAATGGACTAAACTATTATGCGAACAATTCAAGACTATTATTACTTTGGATGATATTTTTCGACAGGATGGACAAAACAGTGACCAAGAATGCTTTCGTGAGCTCTTAATGAACATAAGAGATGCAAAACCTACATTATATGATTGGATGTTACTAATGACAAGGTATTATATGACAATTGATGCAATGAGCAACCATGAATTTGATAATTGTGTTCATTTATTTTCAACAAATGATAATGTTCATAGCCATAACATGAAGAAATTACAATCATTACAAAATCCAATCGCACGCAACATTGCAACAAGAATTGGAACTCTTACTGACAATGAAAGCGTGGCAGATGATGAATTTGATGTAGAATTATTATTATATAAAAATGTCAAAGTAATGTTGACATCAAATCTATGGATAGAGGTAGGACTTGTAAATGGAGCTTTAGGAAAAATAAAAAAATTGTATATAAACTCGGAAGTGGACCACCTCAACTACCAACATGCATATTAGTTGAATTTTAAAATTACTCTGGACTACCATTTGATGATCATAATCCATCTACAATTCCAATTCCAACAATTGAAAGAGGTGGTTCTTCACAAATACCATTACGATTGGCTTGGGCACTAACAATACACAAATCTCAAGGATCAACTCTTCAAAAGGCTACTATTGACATAGGACCAACAAAAAGAATAGGTCCAACATTTGTGGCAATCTCTCATGTAAAATGCTTACAAAGACTATGGATGATGCCACCATTCACATACGAAATATACAAAAAATTAAAGAAAGGCAAACAAGTTTTGAGCAGAAAAAGAGAAGAAGACATACTTCAATGCATTGAGAATACTTAATGTAAGTTTTCTTTTTATGAAATACATTTTCCTTTCATTTATTTAAATATTAGTATAGTATTTAAAATCCTTCCTCCTAATGACAATGTATATTTTCAATTCTTTATACTATCAAATAACATTGACATTTTTCTCTATGACTAATAATAAAAAAAATTAATCCTGAAATTCAACCATCCAAATGTCAGTCTTAATGTAAATTTTCTTTCTTCTCACGGGTTCCTAATATAAATTTGAAGACATGGAGAGACCAATTACATTACTACAACATCAATATTTATTTTTGCAAATGACAATGTACATTTCTAATTATTCATACTATCAAATAATATTGGCACTTTTTCCTCTGATTTATTATCAAGAATACTAACTCTACAATTCGGCTATTCAAATGTTAATGTTAATGTAACTTTTTTTTCTTTTCACAGGTTCCTTACATAACTATGAAGACATGGAGACACTTATTACATTCACAAGTACAAAAACTCATATGGGAAAAAAAAATGTCAAATGCATTCCATCGAACATGAGGTGTTCCATTGAATTACCCTTGGAAACTCTATTTCCGTACTTTAATATTCACTCAATCAATTTGTATATATGTTTGAGAAAATCACAATTGCTTCAATATTATCCAAATTTAACATGACAATGTATGTTATTTAAATTGATGCTTTGCAATAGAAAATTGTGCAACAATATTTATAAAATTAATTAACAACTAAATGATATACTTTGTAAGCTACATGTCGTCTCATATGGTAATAGAAAAATTATTACAAAATTGAAGTGTATTTTACCAAAATGATGTCGTGCATCGTTAATTTTGTAATAACAATTTCAAAAATAAATTTAAGCTACCTCTATAAATGATTTGATTTTGTTACAAATTCACATTATTCATTTATATGATAAATGTTTACTTTGAAAAATAAAAATAAAAAAAACAATTATACACTAAATTTGTATTAACTTTAATAACACATTCTTATTTATATAACTTTGAAATAAAATATAACCATAAAGTTATTATTACATTATAGCTATATATAATTAAAAATGGTTGTGTTCAGTAAATACAAGTTAAACATCATATACTATAAGTAAAAATTCATTACATAAAAATTCATAAAATTAATGTTATACTAATCATTAGTTTACATGGTCTAAATACTAATCATTAATTTACATAGTCTACATATTAATAAATAAATGAAATTAATATTAATTTTCTTTCCTTATTTATTCAAATTCCAAATCCTACTAGCCTATATATCTTCACTTTAATCTATATAAAGTATGACGAGAGTATCGAGGAAGTTTTTTCTTTATTCAAATTTTTCAATATAGTATATACAAATAGAAAAAATCCCTTGATACACTCTCAGTGTATTTTATATAGATTAAAGTGAAGATATATAGGCTAGTTACTAGACATAAATATAAATTATTTAAAGAATTATTTAAATGTTGCAACAACAATTTAAGATATACCAATTCTTAATGTTAACTACTTCATTTTTAGTCCTAAGAGGGGATATGTTATGTAACCACATTAAGTTTAGAGACCCTAAGCTCAAAGTGTATAAAAAACAATAATGTTCCATATTCCTAATGAGCTGCATGCTACACTTAGATGGTGTACCAACTCCCAAGGTTAGTCAATGGGATTTTTTTTTTAGCCTTTGGATCCTTATATCATTAATATATGGGCATTTAACATGTTATCAACCACCACATTTCATTCTACACCTTCTATATATGAATGTCTAATATGATTTGATTGAATGAACAATGAAAATAGAAGGCAAGAAAAAACTTAGTGAAACAAAAGCTTTGTCTCACAATAAACAAAAGAATTAGAAAATATTATAGGAAGAAATAAAAAATATTTTAGGAAGAAATAGTATATATGAGAAATGAAAAATCTCCATGGGGGACATATAATAAATAAAAAATGGTTTTTTTTGACATCATAGAATTATTAAAAAATTGATTCTAGAAATGCATACGAAGTCGAATTGCTAGAAGATATTGGTATGTCACTAATATTGAATAATGTTGATCTATATGAGTATCAAAAAGTTTATTCAAAAGACCATATATTAGTGATAGACTTGAGAACACAAGTAGTTGTACACAAAGAGTAGAAGAGATTGAAGAAATACTTGACTACAAAATCAAAAAGAGAACATGAAATGGGAAATATGAGGACTATTTGGTGAAATGGAAAGATAAATAGATTGAAGACTCTACTTGGATGTTCAAAGTAGAGGTTGACCAACTTGTTTTTTACTGAGCTCATTATTCTAAAGAAAAGTGAGAAACTCACTTTTCAATAACCAAAAGTTTCCCATGCAAGACTACCTAAGGTGTCTCATGCAAGAGTGTCTAGGGCATAAGAGTAATATTGCATCAATCAAAATAATTTTCTTTAAAGTTTGTTTGTCTAGCAAGTTTTTAACTACTTTTTCCATATTTGGTGCAATAATATGAGTCAAGTTCGCAAAACCACATATCACCATACTTTGGTTTCACAAAGTTTAAAGATTCATACCTACAACTTATCAAGCCATCAGTTACACTACACGGCACCACGACTAATAATCATAGGTTACTATTGGGATCTTAGATTCCACCATGTATCTAGAATGTTCTATTTTATTTTCTCATGCTTTTGATCATTGTGCATGTATGTTTTCTAACCAAAGATTTAGTTAGGACTCATACAAAGTGTTATTTACTAGGCATAAATATAACTTATTTAAATGTTGTGGCAATAATTCAAATGAGCCAATTCTTAATGTTACCTATTTCATTATAGGTCCCAAGGGGGGTTATGCATGGCGTTGCAAGCTGTGCGCCCTTGGTCTCCTTGTGTTGTACAACGCAACACTTGGGTTTGTGACATGGCTTAACCGCCTCCTATGAATTCTATAAGTCTAGTAGTTTTATCGATCATTATTAGGTAGATCTTTTGGTGCAATGACAATCGTACTTCTAACAAGTGGTATCAGAGCCTGGGTCACAGGCACTTTGGGGGGGGGGGGATTGTTGCAAGGTATGCGCCATTGGTCGATCTTTTGGTGCAACAACAACCGTACTTCTAGCACATAGAACCACATTAAATTTAGATACCCCTAGTTCAAAGTGTATTAAAAAAATAATATTGTACATAATCTCAATGAATGTAAATGCTGCACCTAAATGGTGTACCAACTCCCATGTTTGGTTAATGTGATTTTTTTTGAGTTCATGGATCCTTATCATATTAATCTTAGGAGATATAACATGTTACCAACCACCATAGTTCGTTCTACATTTTTTGTATATGAGTAAGTCCAATATGATTTGATGACAAAAAGAATTAGAAGATAAGGCAAACAAAAGTTGTGAAACAAAAGGCTTCTCTAGCAATAAACCAACAAAATAAGAAAGATTCGTGAAAGATTAAAGGAAGAAGTTGCACAAAGATATGTTGACAAGGAAAGTAAAATAAGGAAAAAATAAATTAAGATTATAATATCTAGTTTGTAATTGAAAATTAATGCCTCATTATCTAATCCAACTCCTATGTGAATTGAATAAATAACATTGAACTTCTTTTTTTTCATATTATTTCTACTAATTTTCACTATGTTTAAATAGAATTTAGATTTAAAAATTCTATAAACTACATGGTTGAATAGTCTTTAATTTGATCATCTGACCTTGATAACATTAACTTCTTACAACAATTTAAATTTAATGCTACAACCTTATTTAATACTAATTACTGAAATTGGAAAATACTCTCTATAGTCCAAAAACATAAAAACATAGGAATTATAATAAATAAAGTTGATATTTTCCACAATACACAGTACACCGTATTTCTCGAATATTTTGTACGGTATAAAGCATCTAAAGAAATAATATTGATATTTTGGAATGGGAATGGAGTTGCTCACATACAAGGCCGGTGGAGCCTTCCTATGGATGGTCGAGCCTTCTCTGAACATAAGTTATATCTATAACACACTGTGTGCTGTTATTAAAATCGAATAGATAATCTCAGTTCTTTTGTTGTTTTGATGTGGAAGCTGTCTGAGAGCTTGAATTTAATAGAAGCTGCTGCTCCTGGGCTGGCTGAGGCTTTAACTGCAGAGACAAATAAGTCTCCTCTTGACTGGATTGATCTGTGATTGCAGAGGCATGAATGAATCTTGTTGTTGGGTGATTTCTATTCTGATCTGCTAAAGTTGGAGTTGGCTGATGAGGCCATGAAAGGTGATACTGAAATTGCTGTCTGCATGCTTGACAAGTGATCTCCATGCAAGTAGCATCAATGCGCCTGGTTGCCTGTTCTTTTAGTAGCTGAGCTCTATTAAGCTCAGCTTGAGCTTGCTCTCTAATTCTCTTGGCACTGGCAAATTCTGCCTCTGCTAATTCCATCTGCCTTTTGGCCAATTCTCTTGCATGCTCTGCATAGGCCTTTTCTACAGTTGCCAGCCTCAATTGCTCCCTTGCTTGCTGCTTCACTAACTCTGCTGCCCCTCCATCTTCATTCTCACTCTCTGCAATCATCTTTGCTTTTTCTTCTTCTTCTTCTTTTTCATGTCTAATTTGGTTTTCATGGGACACAACTGCACCTGCACTTGAAGCTGTTCCACTTCCCAAGCACAGCGTCACTTGCCCAAGAGTCTCTTTTTCCATTTGGTTTTCATCCATATTGCTTGGATGTAGCTGTTTTGCAGCTACCTTGGTTTCATGCTGTTGCTGTGGCTCATAAAACCCAATGGAGAGTTGTAAAGAATCTCTTGAATGGAATTGTCCAGTATTATCAGCTGGTATTAGATCTTCATCTTCATCTTGCTTTGAGCCTGGCATAAGTTGAAGTTCCCACTGCTGCTCCATTGGTGAAGTAATTTTCTATTCCAACTCACATTAGATTTCTCTACAAAATGCTTCTCCAACAGGTAACCCTAGTTTTCTAGGGCTACTCACGTTGGATTTCTGTACCAATAGCTTCTCCAACAGTTTACCCTCCAGATCTAGAGAGACTAGATCGATTGCAGTTTACCCTCCAAGTTCTGCATACCCATGTGATAAAACTAGTATAACAAATCATATGTTAACTGAATTCTGAATAAAATGAAAATACTTCAATCAAACAAAAGTTGGTTTACCAATGATGCTGAGTACAGTTACAGAACAAAATTACAAAGAAAAGCCAAAGCACCATACATGTTAGGATGAACTCTTATTAGGGTTTCGAAGGTTCATCTTATAAGTAATGGCTGGGTTTAAACAATTAAGATTTGATTTATTCAGGTTGTTCATCAGAAATCAGCTGGGTTTAAACAATTAAGATTTGATTTATACAGGTTGTTCATCAGAAATCATACTTGCTTCTGCAATAGAATCATCTATTAGTCTGATTTCAGACGAACCATTGGAAAACTATCTATCAGTGTGATTTCAGATGGTTTCAGACGAACCATTGAAAAACCACCTATAAGTCTGATTTCAGACAAACCATTTGAATAGATCAAAACTTGAGTATGTTATTTAAGTCAAAATGTAATTAAGTACACCATTGATCATGATTGTTTTCAAAAAGCAGACGATTAATAAGGGTTTTGGTATAGTCGTTCTTACCTTTTGTTTCAGCTTTACTTTCTCTTAAAGATCCCCGATCATGCTATTTGAAGTGGCCAAGGCGAAAATTCAAAGAACTCCAGCCCTTGCGGCTCTGGACCCTGCAGCACAGCATTGGATCACTGAATAAGGGACGCAATTCTAAAGAAGTAGAACTTCAATTCAGAAGAAAGACCGTCACAAATTCCAAACTTAAGAAGTCAATTAATAGCAGATTGCTGAGCATGAGCACGATCATCTCGCACCAGATTGAATTTCCTCAGCCAAAACCTCGGATCCTCGGCCTCCATTACTTGGGTCACTCATTTAATGCTAATAATATAAAACCTCTGTCTTTCTCAATTGATTTGACAAATTTGTTATAAGAAACAAAGCCCAAACATCCAAATTCTGTGGCACAGAGAATTTGGGCTCCGTTATATCAGCAAATTGTCTCGTCAATGGAGTTCAGCCGGCCGCCCTCGCTATGCAGTGTGGGGTCAATGGAAATGGGAAACTTTTAATTGGGTTATATTATATTTCCTCAATAGGATGCTGAGATCATTCCTTACATAAACAAATTCAAATTCAAGTTATGCTTCAAATTTAAATGATCCCATTAGTTTTCTGTTAGGATGGAGTGCAAACTCTATAGTGTAGACCATGATTTAATCAACTCCACAAATGGTTTTAAGATGTAATGTCGTATGCCTTGACGCAATGGCCACGTGGAAGAAAGGTTTGAGAATTCAGGTTTAATATTCTTGTAATCATCAGCAAGAATGGATGTATTCTCATGGCACTTGTGGGCTTTCACCCTCCCGGAAATTTGCCCATCTCCACTTGGCAAATTCTCCGCTTTCTCTCTAAATACAAATATAATTCTCAGGCTTTGTGATATTAAATTTTTTGACAACTTTTGTCAAACTTAGTAGAGGAATAAGTTGACGGGTCGCAGATCCTTCCTAGCTTTTTTAACAGACAGCTAAGAAATACAGTGAAAGAAAAGTTGTGTAGAATGATCTGTTCTAGTTTGGATGGATGTTAAGGACAGGCATAAGATCTTATCACGTGCTTGCTAGGCATATTTTTTCTGGTCATGATAATAGCTAGCAAGGCATAGATATAAATATAAACATAAACATCAAGTGAATAAATATTCTGAAGGTTGCATTCTCTCTAGAATAATGTATAAGAAATTATACATAGTTTTAACTAATACTATTTGCTTTTGAAGAATAATTTTGATTTGCCATTAGAATCAAAGAGAAGATCTGATATACTGGCATAACAATGATGAAAAAATTTGGGTCTCATTATCTTGCTCTTTCTTTGCTCTCTTATATACGCTGTAATCTGCACACTGCAAAGGAGAGAAATAAAGGCCTTTGAATTGTAGCTGCCATGTGATCGACCGCAGGCTTTTGCTTTTGTATTCTTATACAAAAGTTGTTGTCAGTTGCAAAGATAAAGTGTGTTAGAAATGCTTCAAAACCCTCCCAATTAAGGCACCAAAAGCATATATGCTTGGGAAAAGAAAGACATCTTTTCACCTTCTATTCTTAACGCAGACAGCAGTAGGTGGAGCTTAGTGATTGATGTCTCTTGCCATTGTCAATCAATTAACTTTCTCAATGGCTCAAACTTCAAAATTCACTGCCAGCTTCTCATGATTTTTTTTTAATTAATTTCAATGAAAGATTCATTGATAAGATTGTTTTGTTATATGATATGGAAGTACGAACGGTTCGATATTGGAGCAGGGATCTTAGATTGAGTCTCTTTGTGCAGAGCCAAAGACTGAAGGGTATTCATTTCATCAAAATTATCATCCAGTACATGATCCCAACTTCATCTCTTGTCTGTTATAATGTTTGAGGCTCTACATTCAGTAAGACTTGATCCCTAATACACTCATTAAAAACTATTTCATTTATTTTACACTACAATAAATTATTTATTTCTTAATGGTTACACAGGAAGTGGAGTTCAGTGATTGATGTCTCTTGCCATTGTCCAATGTCAATCAAATAACTTTCTGAATGGCTCAAACTTCAAAATTCGCTGCCAGATTCTCTTTGATAGCTTTCATTTTAACTGCACATCACATTGTGATTGCAATAGTTATTCTCATGCTTGATGTACAATAGTTATTCTCATACTTGTCGTATTAACCTATCTATAGACAGAATTGCCTATACATTCTTTGTAGTTGAAGATCAACGATGTGATTATGAAGACTTTACCTTGATTGAACTTATAAATAAATTTACAGTCCCATGACTGGTGAGTCGGTGACTGACTGATTATTAATAATGAAGGGTAAAGTAGCCAAGACATGATGCATAAAAAATCCAAATAAATCATAAATCGCCCACAGAAATCATTACTATGCTACATGCAGGCGTTATATATATGTATAAATAAAGCCAATTTGATCATAGCAATTACCATGCATTTGGTCCCACAAGGAAAAAAAAATGGAGGGCTTTCCAGCGGTGATTAAGGAATTATTGCAGGGTCATTTTATTCACCCACTTAAGCCTGTCGGCAGAAGCAGGAGCTAAGAAAACCCTAATATGTGCATGTGCATGTGCACTCCACATAGAAGATTCTCCAGAGTGAGGGCCACACCCTCGCTTAAAGCCACTCTCCACTATCACTAAGTGGCCCCCAATCATGATATGATAACACACTAGACAAAACAAAAGCACCCACAGATTGCAGACTGAAGAAAGCAGTTAAACGACAGATAATCAACTCCCTCTGCCATTCCTCTCCTGCTTCACTTTATCAATCTACTAGTGTGAGGCAGTTTCCACTCTTTCCAAGCATAAAACGACGGTCAAACCACTTTTCTCTCTCTTGCTTTGCTCTTAAGTGGGGAAAATGGTGCAAAAAGGAGCTAAGATTGTATCCAACTTTAATTTAATCAACTCTGAAAACAAACTAAAATGGACTTGACTATCTTGGATTCCATCTCTAAAATATTTATTATGATTTGTTTGAAAGATTGGAGTTTTTGAAAATCCAACATTTGAGATAACATAATTTGATACATTTCGAGAAATGGAATCTAATGTTCTTTTATAGTTAAAGTTTAGTTTAATTGATAAGACTACAATAAGATTAACAAACAATTGAAATTTGTTGTCTTGTCATTTATTTTTCATGAGTTTCTTTGGGCTTTAAGGTCTTTTTAAAAAAAAATTGTTTTGCTTCTTTTTATTGTCTATGTTTTATCTTAGATTGTATCCAGCTTTCATCAAATTTGAAAACAAACTAAAATGGAGTTGCCTACTCATTTCATGCTATGTTGGGAATCCACCTCTAAAATGTTTCTTATGTTTTGACACGAAGATTGGGGATTTTGAAAATCCAACATTTGAGATGACATAACTCGATAAGTTTCAAGGAATGGAACCTAGTGCTTACACTTTTACAGCTAAAGTTTAGCTTGATAGATAAGACTACAATAGGGTTAACAAACAATTGGAGTTTGTTGCCTTGTCATTTACTTTTCATGAATTTTTTTTGAGTTTAAGGTCTGCTCTTTTATAGATTTTTGTCTCTTCTTCTTGTCTATGTTTTATCTTAGATTGTATCCAACTTTAATCAATATTGAAAACAAACAAAAATGGACTTACCTACTTATTCCATGCTATCTTGGACTTGACCTTTGAAATGTCTTTAATGTTTTGTCAGGAAAGTGTCATCTTCCATCATGAAACTTTTGAAAATCCAACATTTGAGATAACATAACTCAATAGGTTTTTAGGAATGGAACTCGCTGCAATTTTATAGCTAAAGTTTAGCTCAATAGATAATACTATAATAGGGTTAACAAACAAATGGAGTTTGTTGTCTCGTCCTTCATTTTTCATGAGTTTTTTTGGGTTTAAGGTCTATTTTTTCATAGGTTTTTGTTTCTTCTTGTTGTCCATGTTTTATCTTGATATACAAGGTTTTGGTGTCCTTTCAAAACTCTCTTCCAATTCATAAATCCATCTAAAAATGTTTATCTAGTAAGAAACAAATAATGTCAATAATTTAGAGGAAAACAAAACAAATTCAATTGAAACATTTGCAAAGAGAAAATGTAGTGCAGATATGTTAACATATAGGTGGTGAAATGAGAATAGAAATCTACAAGGACATTAGAGTAGGAAACTCACAATGAACATTGTGAGACTAAAAGGTTAAAATAGAAAGACTATATTAAGATATTTGAAAATATGATGAGGTGGACCATAACAAATACAATTCAATCAAAAAAGTTAAAGTTGAAAAGACAAAGCAAAATAAATTACATTTTTTGTCAACATGATGAGAAAGGTTGCCAATAACTTTGTGCATTTATTCATCCAAAATTCATAGGAAAACCACAACACTACATATAGATAACATAACAAATATGTGACATGACCGACACTATACATATTCAAATCACTAGTGTCACTATGTACCACTAAAGATGTCCTTGCATCATCTACTTTCTAACTAACAATATGAAAAAAAATGCAACATGAAACTAAAATGTAAGTATATAAATATATCAATAAAACCCACATATCATGTCTCAACCAATGATACAAGAAGGATCTTCCCCCATTGTGAAAGCATAAAGCTCTAGTCTATTTGTGGGACATACAATGATTTCACAATATATGCAAAAATTATATTCCAAAATTTTGGAACACAAGAAAACTTTAGATTAACTTAATTGCAAATGACATTCTTGACATGTCTTGTATGTGTCCTTTTAACATTGTAGATGTGGTACCTTTTTCCTTCCAAACCACATGCAAGGACTTCATTAGACACAAACAATTGATATAGATTACCTTCTTCATGATCAAAGAAAATCATCATTATGTAAAATTTTGCAACAATATAGCTCTTAGAGTGAAATTTTAAAAAATAAAAGATTTTGGTGTAATTTATTTTCTAAATTTTAATCAAAATACATGTTTTACAAAAATAATTGACACTGAAAAATAGAAAATAATAATTTAAAAAAAAATTAAAATTAGAATGACTTTCATATTGATGTTTTTATTTTAATAAAAAAATTAATTAATTTGGTTAAATATGAAAAAGTAATATAGAATATGAAAACATGCACGAATTAATAATTATTCTTGTTTAAAAAATTAACAAGAAATAAATATGCATCAAAAAAATTTAAAAAAAAAATTGTGTGCCTATAATCTATGTCTAACAATTATAAAGAGGTTTTATACATTATGAGAAAATCGTACTTATTAAAAATAATTTAAGATGTAAGAAATATATGAAATAAATTATTAATAAAAATTAGATATAAAATTTATTTAGCTAATAATGCAAATTATTAGTTAATGTGATCTTCAAATTCTTTATGATTTATTCATTATAATTGTGAGATAATTTTTTTTAAAATTATAATATTCCATCCTCATCCCAATTCATATCCACCTTTTCCATCTCATCTTTATGTATTATAATGAATATGAATAAAGAATTTGAATATGGCACAATTTTTTATTTTTCTTTCTTAACTTTTTTTTCACAAAAGATTATACCATAAAAAGATGATTTATGTAAAAAATATTTTTGAAATAAAAAACCCACACTTCAAAGCATAAACCAATTATATATATATATATATATATAAGTGGAAAACCACTAAATTTTATTAATATTTATAATTTTTACAACCTGGTTCAAAGAGCACCAGTAGGAAAGAACCAAGCAAAGAAAACCTTCGGTCTTGCTCATAAATGGTATAGCTAGATAAGAACAAGGAAATAGCCAGCCAACCCTAGAAGGATTCCCCAAAAACCATATTGGTCGATAAATAGCCCATCCCCTCAGAGTATATGATTACAAAAACTCTCTGAATGAGAGAATAGAACATCAAGAATGCAGAAACCAAGAGCTGGTACTTTCCAACAGAGGAGAGAGAGGGTGGATAATGTCATCATTCTGCACTGCAAGAGCCACAATCTGAAGAGGCAAAACTGAAGTTGGAGAAGACATAACCGCATTCAATGAATCTAGGAGAAAGTGAATACCTGAAAACACATTAACAACCGCTGCCAAAATATCTAGTGAAACATGATCTAAAAAAGTTACAAGAGTGAACATAGTATCATCATAAAGATTAGAAATCAAGCCTCCTCTTATAAATGAAAGAAGTTCACCGTGCCAGCCAGAAGATAGTAATTGAGAACGAGATAGGAAACCACCATAAGGAAAAACACCAAACTCAAAATGATAGAGAGACAAAGCATTATCCAAATCAGTAGCAGAATAAATGTAGGGATGAATGTATGCATCCAAAAGCACCCTAACCATAGAAGAATCCAAGAGCATGTCCATACAGATAGTAATAAAACAAGATGCAACCTCAGCAAGAAAATTATCTGCATTTTCTAGAGAAAAATCTTAAACAAGCGACCAATATTTTCATCATCAAAACCATGAGAGTCCTGGAAGTCATGCTGCTTAACAGGCATCAAGACTCTATACCCAGCAACCTCCATAAAAAAGAAATAATGTGATGTAAGAAAAAGAGCAGGCTTATAAAGAAACCAAAGGCCATCATAAATAAATATGCACATCCACCAAAGGACGAGAAAGATATTAGAATAAAGATCAACACAAGCTAGCCCACGACAAATCGTGCCAACAAACAACTGCAGATCGCCACCTCATAAAGAATAATGAAAACGTCCTCAAGAAAAGAACGACCATAACACATATGAAAAGTCTTATGATAAATCAATATTGTCACATGAAACAAATCCCCAAAGCCTTGTGAAAAAGAAACATACTTAGATTGCCACCACAAAGAATACAGTAAATCACTCATAAATATGCCTACGAGCAAGCCGCCATTGCAAATGCAGATATCAATGTACTCATTAACCATAATCAGATAGGACAAAACTCAAAACAAATAGTAAAAACCAACATGCAAGTTGTACTGCGAAAACAAATGAAATCATATTACGGACACCCAAAAACAAGTCTGTCATGAGAGAAAAATAGTAGGAACAAAGTACCAAAGAAGCATGATTACAAGATACCCCCAAACCAAAAAACCACAATCCCTAAACTAGGCCACAACTAGTACCATGACTGGAATTACAAGCAAACATGCAGACTCAATGGGGAGATATAAACGACCAAGAAAGCCTCAAACACCACCACACTAAACTGCATACCTGGTTATAATCACAAACAAGATACAAGGTCGAAGCTAAGCCAAAAGGTTGTATACAAATAATTATACAGGATGAGGGGGTAAACAACTGACATCAACATCAACCAAAGGCTGAATATCTTCATCTAAGGCTTTATTTTCTAGGAAATATGCCACCCTGTTGGCTTCCCTGTAGCAATGAACTATAGAAAAGGAATTAAAAAATTTGAGCTGTGCAAGTATTTATCCAACCAATATTTAAGATGCCGAGAATTCGAAGAATGATTTGTGATCATATAAAAAACAACTAGAGAGTCACCTTCTATAATGACATCCAAAAAGTGCAAAGAAAGGAGCAAATCAAGCCCAACTGATAGAGCATGTAACTCAGCCACATTATTGGTCCCATAAGGAATATAGTGACATTGTGCTTTAATAATACGAGCCCTATTATCAGAAACCACAACACCAATGGTAGACTTCCTAGGATTACCATGAGATGCTCCATCAAAATTCAATTTATACTTGGAAGAAGGGGGAGGCAACCAGACTACCTCTTTCCTATTAATTAAAGGAGACCTTGTTTTAGAAATGGCCCCAATCATAGGGAGCATCTGTAAAGCCAGTCAATGCTTGGTAATCCAATTATCCCATGATGTAAAAGTATGTTGAAGACTCATGCCCTTGTAAATGAAGGCCAAGGCAGACTCAGAGATGGATTTTTTAATACAGAAGAGCACATCTAGCAAGGTGGAAGAGTGTTTCTTAAAAATCCTGTTATTCCTCTCAAGCCAAATCTTCCAGATCAGAACAGAAGGAGCAATTATCCAAAGACAAGCATAAAATGAAGATCAATATAACATAGGCCAACTCATGAATTGGGACCTAAGGTCACCACATAAAGCAGTGCACCAGTTTAACTTCTTAGACAACTAGTACCAACATTGAGAAGCAAAGGGGCAATGAAGAAAAAGATGATCAACTGATTCAAGAGACCCTCCACACATAACACAAGGAAAAACAATAGTAACACCAAGCCTATCCAACCTCATACTAGTTAGAATTCTATCCTGAATAGCTAACCAAGCAAAAGCTCCTGCTTTTGGAAGATAGGCAACATGCCAGAACAACTTGTAGGGCAAGTCCTCCCCCCTACAACCTGTAGACAAATAATTATACCCCTCCTTAGCCAAATATTCCCCCGACTTTGAATAGACCCAAATAAGCTCATCTTCAACCTCAAAAAAAAGCAATTGGTATTTCTTTAATTTTTCAACAAAAGCAGATTTAAGATCTTGGTCCACTAGGAAGGAAGTCAACAGATTTCCATGTAGCCACAGGTGCAAGACCCGAGGAATCCACAAAAAAATAATCAACCATAAATATGCCCTAAGAAGATTTGAGAAGAGTCATAAGAGGTGACCAATCCCTCAGGCTAGAAAGTGTTGGGAAACCATTCCAAACTTCCTCCCAAAATCTAGCCTTACGACCATTATGAATAAGCTAGAACAACCTAGGAATAATAATAGATCTACACTCAACCATGAAATTCCAGATTACAGACCCTTTAGGGAGCGAAAATGTAGTAAAAATGGCCTCCCTGGAATAGTTTCTCAAATATTTTGTAGATAATATAGATGCCCACTTGGAAGAGGGCTGCTTATACAACTTCCAAACCAACTTAGCACCAAGAGCCAAGTTCTATTTGCCAAGATCTCTAATACCTGCACCACCCTTATCTTTTGGAGAACAAACCTTATCCCATGCTAACAAAGGACTCCTGGTCTTGTTATTAACATTATCATTCCATAAAAAAGACCTTAATACTAATTGCAGAGAAACCACAAATTTCTTAGGAGCCTTCAAAACAGATAATAGATAGACTGGAACCGCATTTAGAACAACCTTAATGAGCATAATTTTCCCAGAAAAAGAGAGTCATTTATGAGACTAGGAAAGCATCCTTGAAGAAATAGCCACTGAAATCCGTTCCTAAAAATTATGCTTCTTAGAGCTAGTAAAAAATGGGATTCCCAGATACTTACATGGGAACTGGCCAACAGAGAAACCCCAAAAATGAGTCAACTTGGACTGCACCAAAGGGGAAACATTAAGAAAGAAAATCTTAGATTTAGTCCGATTTACCTTCTGACTAGAAAATGAAGAATAATCCAGAATAATCCTATTAATGACCTTTGCTTCCCCCATAGTGGCTTTACCAAACAATAACATGTCATCAACAAATAAACAATGAGAATGCCTGACAGCCATATGTGGAATAGAAATCCCCTTCTAGAGGCCACTATCCCTAGCTCCCAAGATAGCTCTACTAAGAGCTCCAACCAGAATAATAAACAGGAAATGAGACAACGGGTCCCCTTGCCTAAGACCTCTAGATGAAGCAAAAAAACCACATGGGGAACCATTGAAAATCACCGAGAACCTAGCAGTGCTAATACATTCCTGTATCCATTTAACCCATTTTACCCCAAACCCGAAATTCTTAAGCACACAAGAGAGAGCCTGCCAACTTACCCTATCATAAGCCTTCATCATATCCAATTTTAGTATCATAGCCAAAATAGAAAGATGAGAGATAGAATGCAAAATCTCATAGGCCACAATAGCCCCTTCCACCATTTCTCTACTAGGGACAAAACCTCCCTGCTCCCCCGAAACAATCTTTGGGATGAGATTAGCAAGCTGTACAGAGATAACTTTAGTGAAAAATTTATATAAGGTATTACATAACGCAATTGGACGAAAATCCACAAAATATTTAGGATTCTCTAATTTCGGAATGATAGCAATGAGAGTTGTGTTAAGCTCCTTCAAAATAGACCTATTGCATGTAGCCTCTTCTAAAACAAGATGAAGGTCTTCCCTAAGAAAAGGCCAACATTTTTGAAAAAAGAGAGCAGTAAAACCATCAGGTCCAGGGGCCTTATCAAGTGCCATTGAAAAAACAACCTCCTTTACTTCTTGAATATAAAAAGAGCCATTAACATTACATTATCCTCATCAGATATTAGTCTAGGAATAGAAGAAGCAAAGCTATCATTAAAGACAGATGCCTCCTCAGATAACAAGGACTTAAAAAACCGGACAGCCTCAACGGCAATATCCTTTTCTTCTGTAATAACAACTCCATCAGGATTTTGAATACAGGAGATCCTATTACGTTTCCTTTTTAATTTAGCTGAAGAATGGAATAATTTAGTATTCCTATCTATAAACCAATTATATTATCAACAACAAAGTTTATACAATACTTTTTTATGGGTATGCCCTTATAAGTAACATACATAACTAGAACAATTTTCATAGCCTAATAGTACCTACAAATCAATCATGCAACTCATATATAGATCTAGCCAAAGAAACCAATATATATGATTTCAATACATGAAACCATAGATGGTAAACCACAATCCATGGACCAGTACCATGACCTAAATATAAAACCCAAATCTATGGCCAAAATTTTAATGTCCCCTCTATAATGAGTCAAAACAATAAAAATATTATATGCTCTTACTTTGTCATAATGCTCAATATCAGTATCATAATTTGGGTGTGCACCATCAAGGCATCAAAAATTGGTCAATTAATGAAATGTATATTTCCATTAAAAGTTGTTAAAATTTGTAGGATTGACCTTAAAATTTATTAATAATCACTCTCCCTTGAAGATGGAGAATATTTTTTGGTTATCACTCAAATGAGGGAAGAAATAATTCACAAATACTCTACCCCTGGGATGGAGAGGCTATTGTTTTGTGTTCTCATAAGGGAAGGTCACTTTAGTATTAATGTTCTACTTTACTTGAGGATGACCTATCTAGCACCTTCTTACCTTCTTCTACTTTGACCATATTTGGCAATAAGGGCATTGCATCGATCTTGTGGAGTAGAGAAGGAAATGATAGGGGATTTGTAAGCATGGGAGGCAATAGAGACCACATTGATCCTTTGAGTTTTACTAGTGTTAAGAAAAACCATCAAATCTAGAAGATTCTAATAAGTGTTAGATTAATATCAAATTTCAAGAGGCCAAATGCACATGATCTCATGCCCTTTTCTTTTACATTTGAAAATAACTCAAACTCCAAAAAAATATTAAAATAATTAAAAATTGACTAATATCATGCTCAATGTGACATTCTATTGTGTGCCTATTGTGATAGTACATTTATAACCTAGAAGGTTTTTAGGATTCTTGAATAAGACCTTTATGAGGGAGATCTATTATAGGATACTCCCATTAGGTTTATCATATGAATAAAAATAGGCCTGGTTTACATAATGAGATCTATACTCTAACTTCAATTAATAATTCAATTTAAAATAAATACAAATTTAATAACTACTCAATAAAATTAGGCCTGGTTTCCATTAAAAGTTTTTAAAATTTGTAGGATTGACCTTAAATTTTTTTAAAATCACTCTACCTTGAAGATGGAGAATATTTTTTAGTTATCACTCACATGAGGAAGAAATAATTCACAAATACTCTACCCTTGGGATGGAGAGGCTATTGTTTTGAGTTCTCATAAGGGAAGGTCACTTTAGCATTAATGTTCTACTTTACTTGAGGATGACTTGTCTAGCACCTTCTTCCCTTCTTCTGCTTTGACCATATTTGGTAATAAGGGTATTTAATTGATCTTGTGGAGTAGAGAAGCAATTGATAGGGGATTGTAAGCATGGGAGGCAATAGAGACCACATTGATCCTTTGAGTTTTATTAGTGTTAAGAAAAAACATTAAAATTTAGAAGATTCTAATAAATGTTAGATTAATATCAAATTTCGAGAGGCCAAATGCACAAATGATCTCATGCCCTTTTCTTTTACATTTGAACATAACACAAACTCCAAAAAAAAATTAAAATAATAAAAAAATGACTAATGTCATGCTCAATATGACATTCTATTATGTGCCTATGGTGAGAGTATATCTATAACCTAGAAGGGTTTTAGGATTCTTGAATAAGACCTTTATGAGAGAGATCTATTATAGAATAATCTCATTAGATTTATCGTATAAATAAAAATAGGCTTGGTTTACATAATGAGATCTATACTCCAACTTCAATTAATAATTCAATTTTAAACAAATACAAATTTAATAACTACTCAATACTTAGAATGATTCCTTATAATTATTAAACTAATTTAATTGACTAATAATCTCCGAAAAATAAAAAAAACTTATAAAATAGTCACATTAAACCTAATTTCAAATTATTTATTTGAACAATATCAAATAATAGTTAATATCATTAAAATTAAAAAGATATATAATTTTTAGTGCTTGCATTCAACACAATTATTTATTTCAAACTAATGTTAATATTTCTAAATTTAACTTAATAATTAAAAACCATCACATAATAATTTATTATTTCTGAAATTAAATATTAGTTATTAATGTGAAAAACTATGAAAGGACAAATTTGTTGGCATTTGTTCAAACTAATTAAATTTAAAAATAAAACTCTACCCATTAATTCATAACAATAAATAAAAAGATAATTAGTTGATTTATTAAATATAACTAATATGATAAAAAAATTATTATGGAAAACTTATCTTCATTAATAAATAATTAATAATTTATAAATTAATAGATAATATAAATTATTGTTAATTATGAGAATCTTATCTATTTAATGTTCATAAAGTAATGTACGATTTATAATTGAAAAGGGAATCAATCTTATTAGAACAAAAGAAAACTAACAATTTTTTTAATTACATTAAAGAAGTGATATTTTAATATTCGATAACTTATTTAATCCAAAAAAATCAATAAAATATTTCAAAAAATATATTAACACCATTTCCTTTTATTTTAGATTTAAAATTAAATAGTAATACAAATTATGACTTAATTTTATGGGTACCTAGACCCCATGGTATCCCATTGATGAAAAACTTTATATTGAACTAATTTTAAGTCAAATTGAATGAACAAACATTCTCATCCCTTTGATGAAAATTAAATCAAAAGGGTTTCTATGTTATCATTTGGCATCCATTTGTTCGTTTTGTAGGTTGGGCATGGAGAAAAAAAGAGAAGGGAAGGATTTCTAGATTCATAGTCATGGATTAATTTTAATTTTATATTTTGTGTTTGTTTTTTGGAAATTTTTATGCAAATCTATTACAAGCTTATTTTGATTATTATCTTTTATTTTGTTGTCATGTATAAGAACATACAATAGAGATATAATGAAGATTTGTTTTGGAGTTTTCAATATTCTACAGGAAAAAAAAACTAGTTTTTTTGTTTTATGAATATCTACTATTAAATGAAAAAATTAAGAATGATTTTTGATGGTTAATGGGAATAACGAACCCTTTATGAATCCCTTTATAGGATCACATCTTCCATAAAGAAAAACATCCCTTTTAAGGGAGATGTTACCTATCCCTAGCTTGAATTATATGATATGTTGGCACTAAATGTAAGATTGAAATGCTAGATGTATGTTGTAATATTAGATGATCACATTTTGATGTTTATTGTAAAATGTGATTCGTTATGGTGTCATTTCATGAGATATGTGAATGTGTTGTAGGATTGTTTGAACTAACAAATGTTATCATGTTTTAGTTTATGATCATGTGCATAGAAATTGATGTCATAATCAAAGGCTATCATGATTTTATAATGTAAATGTAATGATATGATGGATATGATGTTGAAACCAATTGGGTGATCATTTTATGCTTTGGATATTGTTATGTATATTGAGTAGGTACATTTGACATGTGTGTTAAGTGGTTATAGGTATAGGGTACTATCTCCACCTAGCTCCACAAGTCTGAGTATACCTTAAAGATGGTTATATTGAGGTGTCATATTGGCTACGATTAATTATCTTACAATTGTACTTGATATGAGTGTGATACCTTATTTTTCCTTTAGTGTAGACTCAAATATCATTTTTGGTGGGATTTCAAAAGACCCAAGCCTATGTGAATGCTCGTTTATGTATGTGTTTCAATATTTGGCTAAATTCATACTTTTCATAAATTTAAAATGAAAATATGTATTTAATGCGTTTAAATGAATTAGATCATGATAAAAAAGTTAGACTATTTTATTTTTTAAAGGACCTTGGGTCAAGAATGATCTTTATAGTTAATTTGTGAAAAATAATCTTTCATGGTTAGAAATCATAATTATTCATAAATTCAATATGATTAAACTTATATGGATTTAAATGATACAGTATAATGTTGAATGCGAGATATATATTTAAATGTTTGTTTTGGGTTAAGGATGAAATGGAAAGAAAATTAAATTATAATTATTATTTTATTTGGAATTGGGGAGGAATAAAAGAAAGGGGTCTTTTAATTTTCATTCATTCATTGTTTAGGAGAAAAATGTGTATGTGCGAACCCTCTTTCCAATTTTTTTTTTTGTGTTGAATTGGTGAGGAATTTTGAGTAGAATTGAGAGAGATAAGTCATGTTGGGTTAGGAATAGATTCATGCATGTATGCCTGCATGGAATCATTTATCTACTTGTTATATGTAAAGAATTTGTTGAATGAGTTTTTAAATAAGTCTAAGGTATTTTTTTCATATCTTCTTAGTTTTCCTTTATTTATGTTTTGAATATGATTGGGAAAGTAGGAAAAGTGCCCCCATTTCTTTCAAATTTGAAATTAGTTGTATAATTTTATATGTTAAAAAAATCTAAATTTTCCAAATATAGGGATTATTTTGCCCAATTTTGTGAGAATTGAAATTGACAATGTAAAATGGGTGTTGGTCAGATTTATAGAAAATGGTATCTTTATAATTTTGACTTTCAAAAAATTAATTCTTGAATCTTTATTTCTTCTAGATAGTGCTTTTGGAAAATGTATGTGGTTTTCTTTGAACTTTTTTTTAAAATTTTAAAATTGTGAGCAATCTATGAGGAACTTTAATGTGAGAGAAAAAGTCTTCAAGTCATGAAGTGATGAAACAAAGAAAATGAAATCATGCTGTAAAATTTGAATGTGATAATTATCATGATTTATTCTTTGTGCATCTTTCTAGTTGGAAATTCAAATGTTTTCCTATTTTGGTCTTCCATTCTCAAAGTACTCCTTGGAATTTTGTTGGTGTTTCAAAATTCATGGTCATTGAGTGACCTAGTTGTATGTGTGAAAAGTGGATAAAGTCTGCAAGCTATAAGACACAACACTTTAATTAAGTCATTGCATGCATAGTTAGACAGATATAATCATGAATATGAAAACCATAACAAATCGACCTATTGCCTTCTAAAAGATGTGAGTATAGACTTGCTCTCAGATTTGTCTAAGCGATACTAGTGACTAGACTACACTAAGACCAAGTATTTAATCTATATGAGCACAAGAATAAGCTAAATGTATGCAAGATTAAGATAGATGAATTAATATTAAGATAGATGAATGAATATTAAACTAGATGAGTGAATATTAACCTAGGTGAATTCAAGAAATCATGATTAAACTAAGTATGCAAAAAGCTAAACTAAGATGCAATAATCTCAAAGCACAATATTTTCAATGACTCTAGAGAAAAAACTGTACAATAAAAATAAATCTCCAGGGTGTCTTAAATGAGAGATGAAGGGTTGAATTTATAGAGACTCAAAAGAGAGACCAACGGTCAAGATCGATTAACAATGAGAGGTTGAGATTCCTTAAGAAAAATCACAATCAAGGTTAATTGAAATAATTGAGAGATCAGATTAAGTTAATCTTGAAATAGATTCCAATTATAGCCTGATTGAATGCATTCAGATTAAGTTTGAGTTTGCATTGGAGATAAAATTAGTTGATTTCGTGCACTTGAGATAAAATTAGTTGATTCCATGCACATTTCTTTAATTTGCTCAATTTTTTTATTTAGATAAAGCCTTTTCAATGCAACTGAACCTCTTTCCTCAAGAAAAGCTTTGAGTTTTAATTTTAGAGAAAATGATTAATTCAATTTAATTGTTTTTCTGAAATTTCTCAAGTTATTCCAATTTTAGAAAAAGAAATATCTTAAGTTTGATTTCTTCTCTCAATTTGATTATTTTCTTTTGTTTTCAATTTAACTCTTTCTTTTGTAGATTAATTTCTCTTTTTGTTATTAGTCTCATTTTGTAAATTAATTCCTCTTTTTCTTTAAATTAATTCCTTTTTTTTGTGATTTAAATGACAAATTTATTTATTAATTAAATATGCTAGGATATTTAATTAAATAAATAGAGTAATTGATCAAAATAATTTACTTGGAATGATTTAATTAATTAAATGAATATTTAATTAATATAGAGTGATTTATTTACCACGTAACATTAATGATTGAAGAATTAATTAATTAGGTGTTCAAGGTTGATTTAATTGCCTTTGGTTAGGACCTTGGTGATGTTGTCGAGATTAGGGGCCCATGGTTTAGGTGACCATTTTTAGGGTATTACATTTGCCCTTCTCTGAATTAATGTGCGAGCAACACGTCGGTTCAAAGAATAGTTGAGGTCAAATAGATATCAGTTCTGAACTTGATGGATCACAAACTGATGAAGAGCGAGTTGTTCAACTTGATTTGAAGCGATGAAACTAAATAGATTGATTAAAGTGATACCAATCCTGAACTTGATTGAACTAGGACCAATGCAGAGCGAAATACTGTTCTTGAACTTGATTGATCAAGAAACGAGCATCGATCTAGAACTTGATTGAACTAGATTGAGCGAAGAGACGAAACTGATTCCGAACTTGATTGAACAAGAACCAACTAAGTGAGAGATTAAACCGATTCCGAACTTGATTGAACAAGAATCGATTGAGTGAGAGAAAAAACCGATTCTGAACTTGATTGAACAAGAACCGATTGAGCAAAGTGATAAAACTGATTCCAAACTTCATTGAACAAGATCCGATTGAGCAAAGTGAGAATGTCCAGCTTGATTTGATGTGATGAAACTGAACATCGATTTGAATATGATTCAGATAAGGACAATTTTTTTTATGCCCCTAGAGATTGCTTTATTTGACATCAAAGAATCTCAACTTAAAGTAATACGACGTGACTTAGTTAAGATGCCCCTAGTAACAAGGTTTAGTTGATTTTCTTTGACTGAAAGGATTTATGCTCAACTTTAGATGAAGATTTGAAAAATTTATTGACTTTTGAATAATGATAATCACTGAAAAGATGTAATGAGTATGCCCCCTCGAGAGCGAAATCAAAAGATAGTGAGGGTACAATGATTTTAGGCAATTTTGAAAAGATAAAAAGATTTAGCGATGAAAATTTGAGAACGAAGATTGATGTAAGAGTGAATTTGAGATTAGAGTTGAATTGAATGCAAAATGATTCAAAAAAAGTGATCAGAAGATGAAAATACCAAGTGGTCAACGTTGTGAAATTTTGACTAGAAAATTGACGTTAGATTTTGATTTCGATCCCGAAAATGGACTCAGGATAGTCGATTTAGGCAAGGGTACAAATTTTATGTCCATTGGAGCAAGTTTGAAAATTAGAGTTTGTGCTATATAAGGGGTTCAATGTGTCTTTGTCAATTCATTTTTACCTCTCAAAGTTGAAAATTTTGAAAAACCTCCTGCAAAGAAAAATGGCAATTCCTATTCAAGAGCATCGATTTGAGTGCCAGAGATGACATAATCGACTGTGAAACTATCCCCCAACAGTAAGTGATCGATCTTAAGCCTTGTGCATTTTTAATTTTTTAAAAATTTTGTTGAATTTTTCATTTTGAATTTCGTGTGAAGTCGTGTTGTGTCATTTTATCTTGCGGTTCGTTACTATTTCTCATACGAGTATATGGAATCTTGTATTGTGTTGTATGGGCATATAGGGTTTTTCGTCTGGTGTCCACCCTGGTATCATATGAGAGTGTTCTTCAGAGACCATTTAATCGTGTGACATGTTACTATTTGTTGTGTTGGTGCCCAAAACCACAGATTGGAAAACCCAAAGACTTGCCAACTCCTTAGGAAATCCAATCAGCCTCGACCAATGAACAGGGATGGTTGAAGACCAAATCCCTTTGCACTTCAGGGTCCACAAGACCTAGGCGGGTGTACCCTTCCCTCTCAAGCACAAAAGAGTTATTTAAATATAGATTTAAGCTTCTAAGAAAGTTTACACAACTGGCAAATTAGTGTTCTGCAACTATGCTATATCATGTGCTTTAGCTGAATACTTTGAAAACTTAAAACTAAATATGAATAAAAGTGTATGTTAAAGATATTGTATATTGAAAATAAAATTTTTTCAGGACTTGAATGAAATCTGCAAGGATTAGTTCAAATAGGATATGGAAGAATGTTTCTCTGTAAGGACCTTATGCATACAAATCAAAATCTCAGAAATAAATGACAAACCAGTGCCTCTATCCAGGAATATGCACGATACTTTGTGGACAAATAATTCGATTAAACTCTTGAGACAGTTTTCAAGCAACTTGTAACACAAGACTATCAATACAAAGGTTCCATTAAGTGCTATAAGAACATGAAGAAGCAAATCTTATATTCAATTATAACAACTTGTGGTGGCACACTGTATTAAACCCTTTATCAGATTTATCAAGAAGACAAAATGAAATTCATCAACACAAAAGTACACACGAATTCTAGAATTGAAACAACGAATCTTGTATATTAATTTCTGGAGAGTGAATGCATACAATAGCTACACTTACAGATACTCCATTACACAGTGATTGCTCAAAATGATACTTCCATTCCTATAGACTTCTCCAATATAGACATCCCATAGCCCCTACTGGCAGCCTGACAGATTGTGAATTTGTCTCCTCTTTTTTTTTAATTGAAAAAGATTCCCTATAAATACCTGATCCAAAAGACATATGTGAAAGGACACACCCTTTCGCATATAGGAGGGAGTTACAGACAGTTGTTTTTCCAAAGAACACACCCTTTGGTTTACAGAGATAATTACATTTGAATCCCTAAAATACACACTAAATAAAGCTTTAATAATATATCCTTTATCCTCCGCTTTGATAATACTTCCCATAAATATTCAATATCTCCTGCACATAAAATAAACCAATCAAATCCCTTATTAATTAAAGATTAAATATATTCCACTTTAGATTAGGCAATAATCATTTTACCCTATGTAAAATACTTATTTACAATAATTCACTTAAATCAAAGTATTAAACACTTGTAAATATTCATTCCAATATTAGTTTTTATTAAATAACATAAGGTAAAAGATTTTGTATAGTAAGTAAAAGAAAATACTTCCCTTTCGATAATGTTACAATACTTTCTCACCTTTTGGTAATCTTTAATTTGGGTGAGAAATATTATATCATATGAAAAAACCTTTGCAAAAAGCAATCAAGCATTAAATGACTCACCCTAATGAATATGTTCAAACTATTTACCTAGGGTGAAAATAATATTAAGAGAATATAAAATGACTTAGTAATATATCAAACCCTATTTAGGTCATCCAATACCACATATATTTTCCCTTTTGATAAATAATATTACAATTATAATTTCTTAAAAGGCAAAAAGAAAATACTACTTGCATAAGTATATCAAGATGCTATAAATATCAAAATGCCTTTCGCAATTAATAATTAGAAATATTATATCACAAAAAAATGTCAAAATGTAATCTTGGATGAAGAATACTCCCTTTTAATGTTTGCCCAAGAATTTTAGCTTTCTGCACATAAAACAACATTGTAATAAATATTTATCCTTTAATTAATCTCTTAATAAATAAAATTCACCCTAAAGTATTTAATTTAGTGATTAAGGGCAAAAAAAATTTACAAGAGAGTAAAAAAGGTAATAACAATATCAAAATTCAATTTTCTTCATTAGTACATTTCATGCCTTTTTAACATATTTTTCAAAATAAGATCCATTTATATGAAATAACATTTTACCCTAATATATATTTTACCAATGTTTTAGGGTAAAAATAATTTATTTAAATCACATATTTCAAAATGTATTTCCACATTTCAAGATTACTTTAATAAATTAAAATCTTGTGGAAATATTTGCAAATTATTATCCATAGTAATTTACCCTAATAAACATTTTTAAGTAATACAATAGAGCAATTGGTAAAAGGGGAGGGTAGGTATGGATAGTTAGGAAGGTTGGGTTGAGAGGTTGAGTGTTCAACTCCCTCTCCTTGCCCTTTTGTAAAAATATATTTTATTTTTAAATCATTTATATGCAACATATAATCACATTGCAAAAAATATTCTTGGGTAAGATATACTCCCTGTAGAATAATTTTTTGATTGTCCAACTTGAGCAATCTGGTTATCAATTACCAAATTTTTGCCTGTAATTTTAGGTTCCACCATGTTGTATAAGACTGTTTACTCATTCAGGTTGTAACATTTGCTCGTACGAGTTGCTGTGTGAGGCCCTACCTCGACTCATCCTGGCATTCTATTATTTTCATGATGAGACTATTATGGATGCTTTATTTTTATGCATTATGGATTTAGAACTTATATGATTCCATGATTTGGATAACATTGACATATATTGATGCTTCATTTTTATGCATTATGGATATGAAACTTTATATGATGCTAGAATAGAATCATTTTGAGATGATGTATGTCATTATTGGATTTGCAGGACTTCATTATGATGATAGAAATAGGATGCTTATAATATAAATGGATCAAATTTTGAGGATTATGATAATTGCTTATGTGGAATTGGGATATATGAGATATTGATTTATTACTATCAATTGTATGAGTGTTTGATGTGTATTCAAATTCATGTGTTTAATAATATATTTTTGGTTATTTGGAATTACTAATGTGTATATTGAGATGCACAGGAAAATTATCCATGTGACCATGGAAATATTATGGAGAACCAAACCTAGACCTATGTACGTTTGTAAAGCCGGGGGTTGTCTATTGGAGAGACAACACCCCGTTTGTATCGTATTTTATTTGTGAAAGTAAATGATGCATGTGTGTTAAATTGATTTTATTAATTTGTGTAATCCAACAAGAGACAAATTCCATGTGTGATTTTTATAATGTATTTTATTCTGTCACTTGACACATGTGCTGATTAGTGTCATTGATTTTGACTTGTCTCTTGGAGGGAGTTTGTTTCTACCAAAGCCATTTCAAACATTTGAGTGTGGTCCCAAATTTGCCTTGGGTAGGGAGTCTTGGGAGTGGTCAACTCAGGTTTGACCCGTAGGTTAACTTCAGTTGGGTTTCTAAGGGGTCAAATGGACTCCTAGGGTTAGTTTTAGGGCTTTTCCAAAGGTCCAAAGGGTATACCTATGGGTTAGGGGTATTTTTAAACATGTGACTACTCCCATGTGACTGTTTAGTCACCCCCAAAAGTGGTTTTTCCAAGGTGAGCGAAAATTCAACTTAGAAGGTTCCTCCTAGGATAGACAACCTTCCCTTTTGGTGTCAGACTCTCTTCCCCACCCTCTCTTACCTTTTCTCTTTCCAGTTTTAGCAACATGTAAGAGGTTGGGAAGACCAACCAATGGGAACTCTCACTCTATCCAAGGGGTTGGGAAGAGTGAGAGAGGCTTTCTTAGGCAAGGATTAGGGACTTAGTGAGTTAATCACCCACTCTCCATTTGTTGGAGATCATGCAATTTTGAAGAATAGTTGTAGGATAGAATTTTGGCTAAGTGTTGGTGAAAAGATTGTGTGGATTTGGGCTGCTCATCCCCAACTAGATCTATCAAAACCTTTGGGCAGATTAAGGTTGGTTCTTACTCCCTTTTGTTTATGTTGTATATGCATGTTGGAGAAATGCTTGTATGGAAGAGTTGTTTATATGTTATTTACTTTGTGAAAGAAAATGTGATTTTTCCCCTTGTTCTTTTTATGCTTTTCTTGTATTGGGAGTGTCCAAGGCCTTCTACTCTTGGGAGAGTGAGATGGTCTTGGGGTGGAAAAAGTTTGATAGCCTTGGGTGAGAGGCTCTCCTTTATGGAGAGTGATCTCAAGGGTGTTCTTTGTGACCCTTGCTGCATAGCCTTGTTTATGATTTTGGGGGTCATAAGGAGAGATGATATGGCTTATATGCCTTTGGGGGGCATAAGGATGTGGGGAATGTATTTGTGTTGTATTTGGTTGCCATGAGGTGGCTTGAGATGTTCCATGCTTGCAGTCTCCCCAATGGTATTTGGTCCACTTCCACCCATGGAAAATCATCACAAGTTGTGGTGAAGTGTAGCCTTGGTTGGGAAAATTGTTTGTTGTGTGTTTACCCCTTGCTTGTTGTGGTTGTTTGTGTGTAACCCGTCTAGTGCTTGGTTCTCCAAGCTCGGGGGTGGCTTCTAGTAAGCCTAGGCTGGGAGATGAGCACTCCATGGTCAAGCTTTATGTTTTTATTTGCAGGTTTCTTGGGATGGGAAGGAAAAAGAAAGATATAAGTTGCTGGTTTTTACTTGAGTTGCAAAAAAGATTAGGAAATGGGATAATGTATTTAAGTTGCAGCTATGTAAAAGAAAAAGCCAAATGTTGTATTTATTTTTCAAAAGTAAAGAAATGTATATATTTTAATCTAGGTTCTTATTCAATGGAAAGGAGAGACTAGTTGGGTTTCAAACCCATTTGTAATGTTATCTACATTGTATTCTAAATATGCTTAAAGAAATGCATTATTCTACTTAGTTATTTTTACAAAAATGAAATGTATAAGTTTTATTAAGTCCTATAGTTATCAAAAATAAAGTTGTTGCATTCCTGTTATTTTTGAAATTTAAAGTTCTTTTATTCCCTCATGCAAATAAAATTATGGGAATGGGAAAAGCATGCATAAAGACCTTTTGAGTTAAATACAAATACAAATTGTGTTAAATAGGTTTAATATATCTATCTTTAAGTTGATGTTAAATGTTTCTAGGCTATTGTAGTTGCTGTTAAAATTTATTACATTATGTCATTTTATCTATTGCAGAATATAAAATCTAGTTTATTTCATTCTGTCACTTATTTATTGCAGAAAATGTATTTAAAATTAAATAGTCATCTAGTTCCATAGTTAGCATTAGATTAAAAAAAAAAAAAGAGAGAGAGAAATACATTATTCTAAGTCTACTAGCTTGCAGTTTGTGTTTTAAAAAATAAAAAATAAAATGAAATAGTTACAGATTGTCTTAAGCAATGAAAATATAGTATATTCCCTCTAAGCTAGGGTTAATGTGTAGAAAAAAAAAAAGAAAATGGTTAGATTAGGATTTGTGATATTAATGAAATAGGATAAATTTTAGAGCATTCTCATATATTTAAAACTTACAAAAAATAAATAAAACAAGAATATTTACAACAAGCTAAAGTGTGTTTATATTTACATCTATATTTATATATATTCTATGAGAATACTAATCTTTAAAAAAAAAAAAATGTCACTGTTTGGTAAACTTATTTTCTTTTTTACCATTATAACCCCAGAAAAAAAAAGATATATATATATATATATATATATATATATATATATATATATATATATATATATATATATATATATATATATATATATATATGAGTGATGCATTCTATTTTTTTTTTTTTTAAATAGTATTAAAAAAAAGGGGGAAGCGAATTTATTTTTGCAAAATAATAATAAACCAGTGGATTTCGGGTGAAGGCCGAACCCCCTGTGTTTGTGCACAGAGGGCGGCGCGGCTCGTGCCGCCACTATGGCTACCCATAGTGGATGGCTCAGCACCGCCACTGTGGGCAACCACTGTGGTTGGCACGAGGTCCCCCACTATGGGCAACAACAGTGGTAAGGGCTCCCGACCACCACTGTGTTTACCCACAGTGGGTGGCGCTCGGCCGCACTGTGGGCAAACACAGTGTCGCTCGGGGGTATCCCCACCGACGCTCGTTGTTCCCACCTTCGCCCTTGGCCGCCACCACCCCCTGCGTGTCCACTCGGCCCTCCGCCTAGTGTGAGCGCCTCGTCGGTGTGCCTTCCTTGGCCACCGCTCCCAATCCTGCACAAAAAAAAAAATATGGGACACACACACACAAGCCCTAACCCAATTTTCGAGTTAGGGCAAAACACCCATAAATTATATTATAAAAAAAAGGGGGTGTGGGTTGTGTAGAAGAAATAAAGGAGTTAGGGTTTTATTACTTTATTATAAAAAAAAAGGGGGAAACCCTATTCGAATTTTGAATAGGGTATTTCCCCATAGACCTTGAACAAGGTTAATTCTTTATTTGTCAACTCTTAATAATCTTTTATGGGATTAGATAAACCTATGTATATATCCTAAAGTAATAGTACCTAGTTATATATATATATATATATATATATATGACATATAAATTAAGGTGTTAATTGGATTAATTAACCAAATAGGGAAATTTACTTTTGCTCTTAAGTAGAGTTTGTCTTAGGGCTTTAATTATAAGCTAGTTTTAGAACCCTTTTTGGGTTTGATTTTTATGGGAAATCATAATAAATACTTTGGAATTAGTTAGCCTTAGGAGTTAAATTTTATTGGCCAACTATAATAAAATTTTATAGCACAACTGCACTATGGGATTAATCGACCCTAGAATCATACTTTAGACAAATTATAATTATTGTTAAATAAACAATAGGGTTTAATAACCTAAGTGCTAGGACTAATTAATTTAGTCCTAGGCAATTAAAGAATAAATCGAGATTAAGAATATCTCTTGCAAACTAATTTAGACATTGTTGTTTAAAACGAATTCAACTATTTAATAATGAGATAATAATAATTCTTTGGAGAATTATTATTCCACATTCAATTTAGATTATCTCGCTTACTTGATCTAGTGTTTAGATTATTTATTAGATGAAAGAAATCAAATGCAGTTAAGACAAGACTTGTTAATGCATTATTTAGCGAACTTAGTTTTATTAGATTATGTTTTAAAAAAAAAAAATTATTTGGTTTGTGCCCAAAAGTTTGGGCATGACATGCTGCTTGACTGTGGTAACTCGTATGGAAAACAACAAGTAGTTTTGAAGGTCCAAAGAGAAATTTTGGATTTTTTTATTTTGAATTTTGGATTCTTTAGCATGTTTAACACACTCGATGCACAAATTTGATCACGTACTGATGAGTTTTGTGTTCAATTTTGCAGATTCAGTTGCCTGATATTCAGTTTCGGTGTACATATCCGTCGATGATGAGATTAGTGCGTGACTTATCAGACACACAAAGAGGTCACATTGGGTTGTGTGGATTTGGATACTTGTTATAGATGTCAGATATCCATGTGAATCACAGTTTGTTGATCACATTGGTTGAGCATTTCCATTTTGACCATAACACTTTTCATTTGCCGGTTGGAGAGATGATGATCACTCCTGAGGATATTTACAGGATATTTAGGATTTCGTTCACTAGAGATAAGGTAGATTACGATTCAACTCCAATATTAGGCATTGAGGCTCTCAGACGTATATTTCATGATGATACTATCCTTGATCGTGCTATCACTTGGGACAATTTGTTGAGTAGGTATGGTGCAGAGTATCCTCTTGCTTGCGTTTTGGCTGACATAATTGGTTGTTTCGTGATGTCGAAAAAAGGACATCAGGGATTCTTATGTGGATGGGGTCGAATACTAGAGATATTGTTGACCCATCCAGTTAGATTAGGGTGGGGTTCATTCTTACTCGTGCATATGTACCATGATATGCATGAGATCGCCTATTGAGAGGGGAAGAGCATGGCAGCAGGTGTCCTAGTTTTGTAGATATGGGCATGGGAGCATATCTTGATTTGCAGACATATTGTGGATGATTTGAGGGAGGCATATCAGCCTATCGTATGTTGGTATATAGGTTATATCACACAGCCCCACCTGGGCAAGACTGATTTTTGGAGGAGGTAGTTAGATGACTTGATAGCTATAGTATGGAGACCATATAGGGGTCTAGAGAAGTGGGATGATTGGAGGGTACAACAGAGAGATATGTTCATGACTAGACCTCTCATCTACAAATTGACTACTATTATTGAGCAGTGTGTAGTGTCTAGGGTGTTGAGGCAGTATGGGAGACCATAGAGTATATCCTAGGAGTTTACAACGTATGCTAGATATGGGGACAAGGAGAGATGAGGATGGGCACCTAGACTCTCATATGCCTTGACCATGCAGGAGTTAGCGAGTATACAGTCACAAAGATGGGAGTACCTGGAGGATGTGGCAGACGTGGGGGTATTTCCCCAGTATAGAGATTGGTTTCAGAAACACCCCTTTCCTCGATTTACAGATCCTGGAGAGAACGCTCCTCTTATAGATGAGGTTGAGGAGGATGCACTAGCACAGGTATAGGGACCAGGGTAGGTACAGGGATGGAGAGCAGATTCACCTAGGTGGACAAGAGGTGATCTCGGTGCTAGTAGCAATAGGGAACTAGTAGGATGTCATCAACGAAAGAGAGGGGAGGGTGGATCCTTAGGAGTTGTTGGGGGTGAGGCTGGTAGGACTAGGGCAACAAAGGTTGGAGGTGAGGAGGAGAGAGAGGCTCCTCGACATGTGAGACAGTTGAGGGATGAGAAAGGATTTGGAGAGGAGGAGGTGGGGAGAGACATGGTTCAGTCTTTGAGGATGAGGATGACATGTTTGCAGTCACAGTTGATAGTGGCACAAACCCAGCTGGCGGAGTAAGACCAACAGATCATTGAGATCAGAGCTGATTGTGATCGACAGATCATAGAGATGAGAGCAAAGCGAGAGGTTTTTTATTAGACGAGCCAGACAACTTATTGTGTTGCAGCTTATAGCATAGCAGTCCCAATAGCGCAATAGGTTGTTCCATATTCTCAGTATATGGCTCGATTGGAGGGAGCTAGGGCACCCAAACAAGATGACGGTTAGCAGGCACAACCTCTTCCACTCGACGATGAGGGAGAGGCAAAGAGCTAGATTTATATACCTCCTAGATTTTGTTATATACCCCATTTTTGTAGCTTATACGATTCTTTCTCCGATGAGACATTGTATATGATAGTTGATATCATTTGTACTCTTAGACAATGAGATTATGATGAGATATACAAGCTCTTGATTTGATCTCATCTTACTTGTGTTGATTGATTATGAGATGTCTTTTTATATGCTTTATTCTATATGTATGCATATCTTTTCAGTATGGATGTATGTAATGGAGATGAATATGGATGAGTTTTTTTGTTTCTTTTTCATATGCAAATAAATGATGAAAATGAGTAACTAGTAATGTAAATGTTTATTTTTTCATTCAATAATATGAATGAAAATAAATATATAATGAAATGTATGGATCTATATAAGATGCTCATGTATGCAGCTAACATCTCAATACACAAGTACTTGATCGAAGAAATGATGATGAAAAAGGGTACCACTTAGCTTAGAAATGATGATTGCTTCAGACTCTCATTCAAAAGATAAAGATATCATTGTTATCATGCCGAAATCACTTGAAATGCATAAAATTTAGAATGAATGCAACTTAAACTTAGTCACTGGATTTGGTATGCTTAATTATCATCATTAAGCCATTTACAAACACAACTGGAAAAATAGATTTCCTTCCTTTTTATATGCAACTATTGATTATCTTGTCCACAATGACCCTTTTAACGTTCATATCCTTGGACAAATTACGCATGCATCTGGATTGCACATTAAAGAAATTCCCTCAAAATAGACAAAGAAATGAATCCAACTTCCCTGTAGCATACAAAGAAGTGGAGTCGAGGTATGTGTGGTGATTTCACCTTGATGTGAAGGCACTAATTATAGACACCCAACTTATTAGATGTTTCCAGATCATCGGAATCACTCCTACAAGTAGAAAAACAAAGAAAAGTATTATGCCCCCAATCCTTGCTCCTCTTAGTCAAGATAGACTTCCTCGAGTTGCTCAGAGGGAATAATAATAAAAAACCAATTTAAAAGATAGAACACAAAGAAAATTTCAAGCATTTCTCAAATAGTTTAATGATTGTTTTCAGTAGTATTGTTTTGCTTGTTTATTTAGTGATAAAACTCGACGGTAGTGTGGAGATAGGTGACTGACTCATATTGGATGACTTGGTACTATCAATAGAAAGATGACTTGGTTAAACTGCTTAGGACATTTAGATTGATTAGTCGATTACCCTAAGACTAGGACATTGATTGGCTTCAAGCCGTGAGGGTTCCAAAAGAACCAGGATGTCACAAAAGCGACTAAAAGATATGTACAAGCTATAGCAAAGATGCAGGAAAATCAGAAATGCCAAATTTGCATTGATAGATGGAGCACATAAGTAAAAGAGGCACATGTTTACCAGGTTTTCACCTTCTTGGCAAAGATCCCTTCCTTTTTTTTTACTACCAAGGTGCCTGTTTACTAGGTTTTGACAAAGGCATTTGATTTTTCTTTTTTTCTTTTTTTAGGACATTTTATGATTTTTTGGTTGTACAAGTTGTTGGAGCAGAGAATACTAAGTGAATAATTTATTCAAGTGGATGGTGTTGATCGGTTCATGGAGTTGTTCTCCTTTTGATGTTAAGAGTTGATAGGAACCAGAGCCAAAGGTTGCAATAATAATGTAGGGACCCAGCCAATTGGGTTCAAACTTCCCTTTGTTGTCTTGAAACCATTGATTTTTAGGATTCTCTATCAAAACAAGGTCACCAACTTGAAATTCTCTTTGTCGAACTTTCTTGTTATAACCTTTAGATATTCTCTTTTGGTACACTCTCAGATGATCAAATGCCACTTTTTGATGTTCATCTAGCAATGCGAGCTCTTGCAATCTAGATATTTTGTAGTCTTCATCAGTAAAAAGACCTTGCAAAGAAACACTCAAAGAAGGTATTTCCACCTTAATAGGCAAGAATGCTTCAGATCCATACACCAAAGATAAAGGTGTAGCCCCAGTAGGTGTTCTAATACTTGTTCTATAAACCCATAGTTCAGGATTGAGCTGTAGATGCCAATCCTTTCTAGATTTGTTTACCGTTATGTGCAAGATAGTCAAAAAAATTTTGTTAGATGCTTCAGCTTATCCATTACCTTGAGGGTAGTATATGGATGACCAGTGTTGTTTGATTTTGAACTTTTCATAGAGCTCATCTATATCTTTGTTTTTGAACTGCCCTCCATTGTTAGTTACAATCGAAGAAGGTATTTCATACCTACAAATGATGTAGTTAAGGATGAACATTGCCACTTGTTTACCGATTGCTTTGATTAGCAGAACCACTTCAACCCACTTAGTGAAGTACTTAGTAGAAGTTATGATAAACTTGTTTCCATTAGATGATGCGGGATAGATTTGGCCAATGAGGTCAAATGCCCATTATTGAAAAGGCCAATGTGTAATAAAAGGTATTAGATCCCTTGCTGGAGCATGTATGAGATTCCCATGTAGCTGACACTTCTCACAAGTTTTAGCAAATTTTATAACATCTTTTTCCATATCTGGCTAGTAGTAGCTAGCCCTTAGCATTTTCCAAGCCAGAGTAAGACCGTTTGAATGAGATCCATAAATACCTTCATGGACTTCAGATAACACACGTTGGGACTCTTCAGGTTCTAGACACCTAAGCAAAGTACTATCCAAACATCGCCTATATAGATCGTTAGCGATGATGACATATCATGAAGCATTTCAAATTAGGTTTATTTTCTCATTACGAGTAAGATTATCAGGAATAATTTGGTCATGAAAGTAAGAGTAAATGTGGCTATAGCGAGATGAGTCATGCCCAATAATAAAATAGACCATTTGGGACTTGGGGGAATCATAAGTAGGATAATGTAACTCTTCCACCAAGAATTCATAGCAGAACTCAAATTCTTGTAGTTGCGGTATAGATGCCAAGGTAGCCATAACATCTGCTGCTCTGTTTGCTGATCTAGGAATCTGCTGAAATGATACAAAGGTAAAGTATTTCTTGAGGTCATCAACGATTCTTTTATAGGGCATCCATTTTTCATCCCATCTGATATACATCATTGATCTGATTGACAATCAGCTGAGAGTCTCCATATATGTATAACTCAACAACCTTCCATTCGATAGCCAGCTTGATTCCATTTACCAAGGCTTCATATTCTGTAAAATTGCTGGTACAAGGAAAGAGAATCTTGTACGCCTTTGGGATTGAGTATCTCTAAGGAGTGATACAAATTATCCTGGCACCAGAACCTTATTTAGTGAAAGAACCATCAAAGAACATTTTCCAGGATTGTTGAGTAAGGTGCATGATGGATTCATCCAGAAATTCTATGTTCAAAGGTTGATTATCTTAAAGCGGAGCATCAACATGTTGATCTACAATGGCCCATCCTTTGATAGCTTTACATTCTATATATTCAATGCCAAATTCTATGAGTATCATGACCCATTTAGCCAATCTTCCTGTAAGTGTTGCTTTTCTTAGAAGGTATTTGAGTGGATCAATCTTAGCCACTAGTTTGATAGAATATGTTAGCATGTAGTGTCTTAATTTCTATGATGCAAAGACCAATGCCAAACAAGCTTTCTCTATGATAGTATAGTTCATCTCATAGGACACTAAGATCCTGTTGATATAGTATATAGCTCTTTCTCTTTTATTCTCATTTTTTTGTTCTAGAAGTGCCCCCAGTGATGTATCAGTAGCTGATATGAAGTGAATCAAGGGCTTGCCTTGAATTGGTGGCATCAATATAGGTGGATTAGAAAGATATTCCTTTATCTTCTTCATGTGATGTTCACAATCTTCATCCCAATTGTATGTAACCCCTTTCTGTAATGCCTTTGTGAATGGTTGAGCCTTATCTGCTAGATGAGAGATGAAGCGTCTTATTGATTGGAGCCACCCTTGTAAACTTCTCATTTGACTGACATTCTTTAGAGGTGGCATTTAAATTATAGCTTTAACTCTTTCTAGATCCACTTCAATTCCTTTTGCTGAAAAAATGTATCCTAGGAGCTTACCAGATGTGACCCCAAATGCACATTTCTTGGGATTTAATCCGAGTGAGAATTTTTCCATCCTGTCTAATATTGGACCTAGTTCTACTAGATGTGTTGATCTTTTCATAGATTTGACTAGAGTATCATCAATATAGTCCTCCATTTTTTTTTGCATCATATCATGAAAAATTATTGTTACAGCTCTTTGATAAGTAGCACCTACATCCTTTAAGCTGAAGGGCATTATATTCCAGCAGAAATTTCCCCATGCACAGGTGAAAGTTGTTTTCTCTTGATCCTTAGGTGCAATTTTGATTTGATTGTATGTGGAAAAAACATCCATTAAAGAGTACATTATTGGCCATTTGGTGGAATTGATTATGTGTTGCATTGATGTTTTGTCATTGATGCCAACACTAGCTATTTGGATGCTTTACTGGCACCCTTCTGGTCCTTGTAGGTTGAGTGGTTTCTGGTTCTGGCGAGGGTTTCACCGATAGAGATTTTGATGAAGATCTTTGATGAATTGCATTAGTGGTATTGGTGCAGCTTCTGGTGGAGTTTCAGGATGCTATTGGTGATCATGTTTGAAACTTGGTGGATGAAGATCATTGTTGTAGCATGTGGAGCTATATTGGGTCCCGGTTGATCTAGGTTATGGACCGACTTTAATGTAACGCGCAGATTGGACCTCTCGATGTATTTCTGGGATGTCTTATGTGTTGGCTATTATTTGTTTGGTCTAAGGTCGACATGGTTTGTAAATATGTAATTGGTTTATTATCTGGTGGCCGACATAATTATTTATGGTCAAGGGTGATAGCTCTAAAAATTGATTGCATGAAATTTTCAATTTTGAGCTCAAATTTTGATTTTATGGTTTTGTTGCATCCTCTGTCAATGGTCCAAGGTATAGGGTTTAGGGTTTATCAAAATTTCTTATGTTTTGTAAAGAAAACCCTAGCAATGATATATCGCGTGATTACCTTTTCCCACTTAAAGCCAAGGGTTGTTTTTTGATGGTGGGGCCATTTTATTCCCTAAGTATTAAGTAGTGGTCAACCGATTTATGAAATATGATTTTCTATGGCGCATAGAATTTTCTTGTGACCGGTCTCCCTTTAAATATTTGTGTCCCCGCTTATAATTTTCCTAAGTCCGAAAGTCCTAAGTATTTCGACCGGTTGCTAAAGATAGAATGAATCCAATGGTCTGTGCGTCCCCGTGATCAAAAGTGCAAGGATGATAAAGACCGCGACATCGTGAGATTGT
Organism: Cryptomeria japonica; assembly: GCF_030272615.1. Classification (NCBI taxonomy): domain Eukaryota; kingdom Viridiplantae; phylum Streptophyta; class Pinopsida; order Cupressales; family Cupressaceae; genus Cryptomeria; species Cryptomeria japonica. Next base: position 400,701,466 of record NC_081409.1, read on the forward strand.
GCCTCGTGTTTTCAATAGAAATTGACAAGGTTGGCAATATAGCCAATCGAAGCATTGTGTTATCGGTTCTCAGGTGGTAAAATTCCCTTTACTAATAGTCTTATCAATTTGCAAGGAAGTTATGGATCATGGCATCATGAGATGTTGCCATGTGTCCTGGGCTGACCAAGAAGACCTATTATGAAGCTACTGACAAAGTTTAGTCGAAAGATGATATGACGCTGATTAGTCGGGACTTGGTGGGTCTGCATATATAGATGGAGGGTCAAATGTCACGTCGACAAATAATGATCATTAGATTTGCCAGGCTAGGTAAGATCTGCGACTGAGTTTCAAATGTGAAATTAGGAGGGATATTCAAAGGCATTTGTCATAGCCCGTGTGGGAGAGATGGGATGAAGAGGATACAAACTTGTCGACTCAAGATGATTAATGACAAGTTGGGATATTTTGATGCCAACGCAGTCTAGGAGGATTATCTTCAATTTTTCTATTGAGCAAAGGACTAATTTGACAAGGCAAAGACAATATCTTAGAGATGTGAAAGGATTAGGATAATTTTCCAATTTAGGTGTGAAGAATCACGAGTTCTCTGGTGAGTTCAGAGTTTTGCTTGTTGACAGAGATCCTAAAGTAGAAGAATGTACACCCATAGAAGAATAAAATTAGGATAAAATCACTCGCATCAGATGAACCTTTGTAGAAGAATACAATGGATGTGATATGCATGATTTCTAGTGTCCATAGCTAGCAAATTGAATTAAGAGCACCAGAGTGATGATGTTTCATGAACATGCACTACTTGATGAATTATTGTTCAACTATAAATACAACAAGGTGGTGATCAAATTGGTAGGAGAATATGAAGCCTTTTCATTCTCTAAGTGCAATTTTTTCTTCTACAAGGGGAATGATGTTTGAGCAAGCTTGTAAATGGAGTTGCAATATACTCTTATGATATCAGATGGATTTTTTCTCTCATATGTGAGTATGTCTATTTCCAAAGGGGATGTACAAGTGGGGAGGATTTCTAGATGGGGTGTGAAAGCCTTTTCTTATGAAGAAAGGCCATGCATGGCACAACCTCTACATCTACTCTGTCATTGGATGACAGAGGGTTCTGAGAGAGAGCCTGCAGAGGAATGAAAAAGGAACATGTCTGGGTAGGGAGTGGCTACAATCCATCCATGTAGCTACATGGAAGCTGCGACACCTCCTCAACAAGTTATGTTTCCCCCCTAACTCCCCCTCCCATTGCCTCTAATCCTAGGCATGAAGGTTGAAGCTCCTCCTCTAGTTTAGAGGCAACTTTTCTTCTTGTCGGGACCCCGTTTCCTTTCCTAGAAGGGAAATGTTCAATACAATAGAAGCGCAACATCTCACACTCCATCCAAAGGTTTCAGGGTGATAATGACATGGCTTAAACAATTTTTCTCCTACCATTTTTCAGTTAAGAATGATGATTCATAGGTGCTAGCACATGGATATGTAAACATTTTTGTAACAGAATTACATACGGCCTTTTAGGGCTAATTGTTAGGAATGAATTTGCTATTGACATGTGGCTTCTAGCCGGAAGCTTGTTTCTCCCTTTATTCTATAAAAAAATAAATCATGGCCAAAAAAGGGGTTTAGATTTTTTGGGAATGTCTTGTAGGTTCAGTTTTCTCGTTCCTTGGGTTTTTCCTAGTCTGTTTCCAGTAGCGAGTCTAGGTGAAGCAAACAAGTTGTAAAATATTTTACCGAGCAAATAAAGAAATGTTTTAGTGTCAAATTTTATACAGGTTCTTGAAGGAGTTATATGTAAATTTTATCTTGTGACAGAGATAACATTTTGTTTAAAGAAAAACAAATTTCTGACTCTTTTCTCTCCATTGCATGATTCTATCAATTTTTAAATGAAATGAATCAAGGGTTTATTTCATTTAGTGCATTTTATGATGTATGTAGCTTTCTATTTATGCTTCAGCCCAAGGGGTCAATTAAAATCACTAAAATAGAGTTGCAAAATGATGGGGCTTGTGCAAGGATTTTAGATAAGTAGTTTTAGGTTGGGGTTGCAAATGAGATATATTGTAAGGCACTATTATCTTTAGATCTTATGTTATCAGATCAAACTCTATCATACTTTTAGGTTTACATTGTATATCTTTTAGGTGCCCAATGGAGTAAGGCACTAATCAATTCTTGTATCTGGTTTTATTTATCAGCTTTGTTTTGGTTTTAACTGATGAATCTCTAGAAACCTTTTAAAATACTAGAATATCATTTGTTAAGTTTTATGCATTTTGTGCAAGTTTCCTGCCCATCTCATACTCCAACTTAAGGTTGAGGATCACTGAAGGACTCACCATCCTTAAGCATTCTCCCTTTCTGTTGAGTCTTTTTATGAGATAATCTGCTTTGTTTTTCAGTAAATTCTCAACTATCGTTGCAGAGAGAAGGAAGTTCACTGACAAGATCACCCTCCTGAGTTCTGCAGAGCCCGAAGTGTAGAAGGATCTTGTATCCTTATTAAAGTTGGTCCAAGCCTTACGAATATTGATAGTTGGAAGTGGCTTTGCATAGATATTTGGAGGAATCGGCTTGGTCTCTGCCCTATGGTAGTGTAAACCCGTTCATTTTTGGGAACCAACAAAAAATGACGACTCTGCTAGGGAGAATATGATTTGTAAGGAATCTATGGTAAAAAGATTTGCCTAAATATATAGTCCAGGTTATCCCATCCGAGTCACCAACAAAAATGGTGACTCTACTAGAGAATGTTGCATAAAGTTGTCTTGGTTTTTTGTGATTTGATGGTTGAGTGTTCCTCCCTCGTCACAGGACTAAAATTTTTGCCCACAGAGTGAAAAGTTTCTTAACCTATTTCTTGTCGGTTTGAGTGAATTCTCATAAATATTGTTGGAGAATCTACTGTAGTTCATCTTTTATAAAGAGTTTGGTCCAGATCTTTCTATTTTTCAAGATTATTTGTAATACCTCATAAGTTGTGAGTGGTGACTCTGAGACTCTAAGATTTATGCACTAGTGTGTGTTTGCTTGAAGAAGAACCAAGGAATTTGCAGAAGAGATGAAGCATATTTGAGCTCTTATGATGAAGTACCCTGACAAGTTGAGGATGAAATATATATAATTCCATTTGATGATAAGGAAGTGTTGCATTGTTGTGTTGAAACAAATCTGACTTGTGAAGGAAATTATAGTTGTTTGAGTATTTATCCTTTGCAAGGAGGTGGCGACTCTGTCAAAAATCAAGGTTAAAGATTTGAAGGATTTAAGGTGATTTTGCAAGTCCCATGTTAAATAAAGAAGCAACAGTTTTAGCATTTCCATGTATTTTGATTTTCATGAGTCAAATGTATTTTCATGAAAATTATGTGTGAAAAAATGTTCCCTAAAGAGTGAAAGAAGCACTAAGGAAGGGAATGGTAGTGATTGTTTTATATACTCCTGTGATTCAGTTTCCATATTTTGTATGAGATTAGATGGAGTATGTTTTGAGTTGTGCAATATGATAGTTTAATATTTATGGCAAAAGGAAAGAAATAGGGAAATGAATGAAAATATGTATTATGGGCCTGTGTTTCGCAACCTCTGCCAAATCACCATAGATTTTTCTTTATGGAAAGGTATAAGCCATTGAATTTCAAAGGTATCCAGGGTTTCCCAAATCCCGTTCCTGTAAAGGTTAGGGAACAATTGCCAGAATTTAGTGAGAAAAAGTCAGAATCAGCACGAGAGCATTTGTAGGAATTATCTAAATTAATGGAGGATTTTGAGATAAATCAGGAAGATGTTTTCATGAATTTGTTTATTCAGTCTTTGAAGGAAAATGCCAGACTAGTTTTCTTACCTGCCAATATATTCTATCTCATCTTGGGATGAGCTAAAGGTAGCATTCATGGAACAGTTTGGTGAAAGAATTAATCCAAGCTCGGTTATGAAAACATTCATGGGTATCCAGAAGGAAGAAGATGAGTTAGTACCCACTTTTAATCTCAGGTTTGCTAGGGCATTGGATGACATTCCTAGAAGTTATAGACCAAATGATGTAGTGTGCTTAGTTATTTATTTGGCTGCATTTGATGTGAAAGAGAGTTATTTGCTGAGAGATAAGGATCCTAAAACCTTGCATCGAGCATATTAGATAGCAATGGATATTGAGAACAACTTGAGGCATGGAATCCCTAAGGGTTATCTATCTGCAAGGGTATGTTATCCTAAAAAATTAGAGGCCAAAGAAAGGCATGAATCAGAAGATAAAGATCCATATCAAGGATTTTATATCCCTACTGATCAAATTAGCCCTATCATTGATTATGATTTGAACAAAAATATGAGTGAAGAGAACTTGTCCCAGACAATGGTTATCCTCATATTGATGAAGAAGAGGTTAATGAGAAATTATTTGACATATTGGATGCAGAGATGGATATGATGTCAATTACTTTACTAAATGACAACAACAGTAATTTTTCTAGGAAGAACATCTCACAAGAGACTTGTCCGCAGTCTTGTTTTTCAGATAGATCCAAGAGTGAGTATAAATAATTAAAAAGTGTTATGTCTGATATTGATGCAAGTATCCAAGATTTTGATGATACGAATTTAGTCTCTCAGGAATTAGTTATATATGATTATGCAAATTCAGATGATAAGATCCCACCAATTTTAGTTAATAATATTATTGGGATAGAAAGCTGCATGATGTGTACAAATGAGGAAGTTGTCTTAGAACAAGCCATTTCTAACATTGAGGACCAGACTGTTCTAAACTGCTCTCATTTCCAAAATTTCCCAGAGTTGACTTGTATGTTTGAAAGGAATCTAGCTCAAAAGAATTAGAATGATCATGGCAGCTTTGTTGGGGCTTATGAATGTCTTAACATGAGACATTCATACTATGAGGATTGTATTGTTGGGTGTTGTTCCAGTTTAGGTTATGATTCCTTGATTCCCGATGAACCCGAAGATAAGACAAGCAGTGATTTTAGTGAAAATATCAATGCATTATTTGATGAAGATGCAGATAAAGATCAATTGGTGCTTTACTATAATTTTTTTTAGAAGGGTTTTCATATTGTTCTTAACCCTTTGTATGAATAAACAATTGAGAATTTGGATACTATTGTATTAACTTTTGAAATGGAATATTATAGAGATAAAGGTGTAATACCTGAATTAATGATAAGTAACAATGATCAGTTTTCTCCAAATGCTGATATTGCCGACATTAAGTTTGATACAGAGAAAGTGGATGAAGTATTTGTTCAGTTTGATGATTTGCAATTACATGAAGGGGTCATCTCTAATCTTTTTCCTCCTCTTGATAACAGTTTGCTTGTTATGATCAATAAGAAAGTGGATTTTTCAAGGAGTCCTTATTTAAAATAGCAGGCTGATATTGCAAGTGAGGCATGTTTTCTTAGTTATGTGCTAGAATATGAGATTTTCTTTTTTCAACTGGATGATGTCCTTATAGAATGGGATATTGGTTGCAGTTAAGATGTGTGTTGTGTTCAATATAGCACATATGTGTTACATAATAATAAATACTCTATATCATTGCATAGGTTTCATATTTTCAGCAGTAATTGCAGTGACAAATTTAAGCATAGTGGTTGGATGAAAGTACCTAGCAGATTTGAAAAATGGTTTTCCACTTATGTTATTAAATTACATTTGATGCCTTCAGAAGAAAATCATGTTTATGATAGAGGAAATCACTGATCGACATTGGCAGATGACATTGGGCCATCAAATGTGGTTTGATCATGTAGGCCAGAAACAATTTGGAGTAGAGTAAGTTTTTCTGACTCTATGCCCAATGGAGTTATTAATAAATCCCTCTTGAATTTCCTATTCATGGATAATTTTTGAGGTTCTACTTTTATTAAAGTAGTTGTTTTCCATGAGCATTATTTAGGTTTTCTTTGTTGGTATAGTTTCCTTTTCCATTGAAGTTACCCTGTCCAGGTAATTTCTTTTTGGTCTGCTTCACCCAAGGATTCTGATATCTCACCTCATTCCTATGAAATGAGTGTCCCCAACTAGAGCCACTGATAGCTCTAAAAATTGATTGCATGAAATTTTCAATTTTGAGCTCAACTTTTAATTTTATGGTTTTGTTGCATCCTCTGTCAATTGTCCAAGGTATAGGGTTTAGGGTTTATCAAAATTTCTTATGTTTTCTAAAGAAAACCCTAGCAATGATATATCGTGTGATTACCTTTTCCCACTTAAAGCCAAGGGTTGTTTTCCATTGGCAGGGCCATTTTATTCTCTAAGTATTAAGTGGTGGTCAACTAGTTTATGAAATATGATTTTCTATGGCGCATAGAATTTTCTTGTGACTGATCTCCCTTTCAATATGTGTGCCCATGCTTATAATTTTCCTAAGTCCGAAAGTCCTAAGTATTTCAGATGGTTGCTAAAGACAAAATGAATCCAACGGTCACGCTTCCTCGTGATCAAAAGTGCAAGGATGATAAAGACTGCGACATCGCGAGATTGTGCCACTTGTTTTCAATAGAAACTGACAAGGTTGGCAGTATAGCCGGTCGAAGCATTGTGTTACCGGTTCTCAGGTGGTAAAAGTTGGTTTACTAACAATCTTATCAATTGGCACATGTTCAAAATGAATGAAGATATTATGTCCTAAGGTAAAAGGTGTCTGATTTTAATTCTAGAGGAGTTAATGGACATTATGCAAAGCAGTAAAGTGTGAACAGATCTGACAGCCCCCGTATTACCACGATGGAAGTTGCAAGGAAGTTACGGATTACGACATCATGAGATGATGCCATGTGTCCTAGGCTGACCAAGAAGACCTACGGTGAAGCCTTTGATAGAGTTTGGTTGAAAGATGATATGGCATTGATTAGTCCGGACTTGGTGGGTCCGCGGATATAGATGGAGGGTCAAATGCCATGTTGACAAATAATGATCATTAGATTTGCCAGGCTGGGTAAGATCTGCGGCTGAGTTTCAAATGTGAAATTAGGAGGGATATTTGAAGGCATTTGTCGTAGCCCATGCAGGAGAGATGGGATGAACAAGATACAAACTTATTGACTCAGGATGATTAATGACAAGTTGGGATATTTAGATGCCAACACAGTCTAGGAGGATTATCGTCAATTTTTCTATTGAGCAAAGGAATAATTCGACAAGGAAAGGACAATATCTCAAAAATGTCAAAGGATTAGGATAAGTTTCCAGTTCAAGTGTGATGGATCATGAGTTCTCTGATGAGTTCAAAGATTTGCTTGTTGACATAGATCCTAAAGTAGAAGAATGTACACCCACAGAAGAATAAAATCACGATAAAATCACTCGCATCAGATGAACCTTGACAGAAGAATACAGTGGATGTGATATGCATGATTTCTATGTCCACAGCTGACAAATTGAATTAAGAGCACCAAAGTGACAATGTTTCAAGAATAGGCACTACTTGATGAAGTATTGTTCAACTATAAATACAACAAGGTGGTGATCAAATTAGGAAAAGAATATGAAGCCTTTTCATTTTCTAAGTGCAGTTTTTCTTCTACAAGGGGAATGATGTTTGAGCAAGCTTGTAAATGGATTAGCAATATACTCTGTGATACCAAATGGATTTTTTCTCTCATATGTGAGTATGTTGTTGGATATCATTGGCATGTTGATATGATGATAATGTATGTTGTCATTGATGTCAATAAGTGTAAGTGAACCGGTATGCAGATTGAAAGAAGTTGGTGAACCGGTATGAAGAGGCATGAAGAGATGTAGTGAACCGGTGTTAGGGTTTCACTATGTGTGACTACCAATTGGTAGTCTCAGCTCTATGGTTATCGGTTTGGCGATCCAGCTTGTGCGATGCAATCGGTGATACTATGTGATGAGTTAGCTAAGAGATATGAGTAAGATCAAGGTGCCACATCATCCTTGTGCACATGAAGGATTGAGGTATGAGAAGATCGACTGTGTTTGGAGTCTACCTCGGGAATGATCATTCTTCTTAGTGGTATGAGAAGAAAGCATGAATGGGTTACTTATTCCTATGTGCGGTGATGAATGAATGATGTAGATTGTCTTGTGATCTGTTTAAAATTGTAATACTCTATGCAATGTGTTTGGACGGTCAGGAATGGACCGCCTGTGTTGTAAACCTAAGATGCTTAGGGTTTAGGGTTTATGCTACCGACTTGACTATTGTCTATAAGGTTGATGATGTTTTTTATTGTAAAGTTGTTAGCAAAAGTTGTGTGTGTACTTGAGTGATGAGATACTTGCCAGACCAGTAAGAGGAAAACTGCAGAGTGTGATTGCAGAGTAGAGGAAATGAAAAGGATCTACCTTGGCATGTAGTGTTGTTATCAGATCAAAAGTTTTACCTGTTGTCTTCTAATCATTTCAATAGTTGGAAAATCCCTTTGTTGGGTAGCTTTAACAGGCTTATTGTAAAACCTGTAACCGGGTGACTCAATATCATTGAGTTCTTCAAATCCTCTAGTGAGGTAACCTTTAACAGGGTTTCAACCTTTAATAGGTGTAAAGCGGAAAAATCAAACCCTAGTCGTTCTCCCCTCCCCAACTCCAAGGAGAGAGAAGGGAGAGTCACTAGGGTTGATGGTTTTCACTTAGGAGAGACTTTACATTCAAAAGAGGGGTTGAAACCCACAAGATCCAATCCCACACAATGTAAGATTGGATTCTAAATGAGTTTCAAGGGTTGAGACATCAAGGATACCCTCTTTTGTAAAGAATGTAGATAGAAAGATTGAACTAGGAATGCATGTAAAGTAGGAAATATTCGCTTATAAATAGAGATAGGGATATGGGATGAAGCTACGGACCTAGAATTAGTAGTAAAATGTCGAGACGGTACTGTTTTGCAAATTTGAGTGAAAGTTGACAGGACGATGGTGCCCGGCGTGCACACGGTCCTCTGAAAAATCCATGAAACGAAGGGGGATCTGTTCGTCTCTGCACAAGGATTCCAGATCTTCAATTACAGCCACGTACCTGCAACCTACACACAGAAAAGAGAGGATGATTGGGGGGTTAGGGATGAGGGGTTTGCCTTTAGGTCAAACCCCGGTTTTGGAATTAACCAAGAAATGAGAATGTTGTAAATGTAAATGTTTGTAATGTAAACAAGTACTGATACCTTGTTGTAAGAATGTTTGTATTCTTACATGCAAAGGTGTAATGTATGTAGTATGTTGTAAGTTGTATGTGATCTCCTCTTCAATGGTTGAATCCTTGTCTTGAATGCAACACTTAGCCTTGAATGGAGACTTAGAATGCTCAATTGCTTGAAGGAATGCTTGAATGCTTGAATGTTTGAATGTTTGAATATTACTTCCACGTCTTGCTCTTGCTTATTTCCTATTTCTGACCTCCTCAAATGGGAGAGGAAATGTAGTTTATATACTTGTCAATTAGGGCTGATAGACTGATTTTCCTGACCTTAGGCCGACCAGGAAACATTATTTCCCAAATTGCAAACTTAAAGACCCGATGCCCAAAAGAGACCGGGCCCAAAATAGGGCCAGGGACCAGGGCGCTGGGCGCCATGGTTCTGGGGGACCAGGGCACTGGGCACCCTAGTCCTGAAGGACCAGGGCATTGGGCGCCATGGTCCCACCTCCTAGGACAGCAGGGTGCAAGGAGGATCAGTCTAGGGTGCTGAAAAATGCAGTTTTTGGTGTCATAAGCAAGTTTCGGGGTCTCCATTCAGGTTCAGTGTTGCATCACCATCGTGAAGACCCAAATGTGGTCAAAATTGCAAGTGTCGCAATTTTAGGATGCTAAATTTAACCCCCACTTTAGCGGGAGTATAAGCGTACGCTCATACTTCCGGTAAAGTATGAGGAAACAACATTGAAAAACTTTCACCACGTCAAGGAGGCAAGATACACCAAGCCCCTAGTGGACTAAGGATCTTACGACTTCGATTGACAAAGTAAAAGGGAAGATCACGAGGGAGAACCATGACTGTCAGTAGTAAGGTTCCCTCACTATGAGTCATGCAAGAAAGATATCAAAAATTTTCAAGGCAAAGCTAAATTTGTCAAGAAATTTTCAAGTATCTTGAAAAGATATGAACGGGATGTATGCCCCCCTACATTAAAGCGATCGTACATGCCTCACCGGGGGTGATTTATTTAAGGTAGTGATACATATAAGAAATGAGAAAGGAAAGGAGCACATTATCACAAGGATTTAGCCCCCAAGTGTGAGATAAGCCCAAGGATAATAGACACAAAACACAAAGCACAAGGTGACTTCGCTTTCCTCGGGGTCAGTATGCTGTATGATAATTCATGTATATCATATGTATGTATGCATAATTGTTCTTCATTCCCCAATCAAGGAAGGTCACCTAAAAGAAGGGAACACATGTGTCTTTTGAGTCAACATGAGAGAGACCAAAAGAGATCTCAATGTTTTGTATCGTCCTCAAGTAGACAACACTAAGGACAACAAATAGAAGAATGAGAATAACACATAGAAGAAGTAACAAAAGAGAGGAGGAGAAAGTCTGCTATGCTAATGAACTAGTCTAGCACGTAATCTACCCCCCGATCTTGCTGATCAATATTTCGGGAAGGTAGGAAACACGCTAGAGGAGGAACATCCAACACAGCAGATGGAGCTATCACACGATCCGAACAAGGGCTATGTTCATATCCCAAGCCACAGTGTTCTTGTCTAGGAGCTAGGATAAGTGCTTTAGAAAATTCGTTAGCTAGATGGTTATTAACATCAACATATTCATATTCACTATCAGAATGAACAAGAGTAACATTTTCATCATGAATAACATTTTCATCTATGTCATCATCAAGATTTATAAAAATAGGATCTTTAACTCACACAGGATCAAGACCATCATGCATCTTATGTTCAGGAGATTTCGGCTCAATCGTCAGCTGAGGAGAAAATGGAATAATACTGGCTGAAGGTGTTTTTGGGGATTGCAAAGTTTGAGAAGCAGCTGCCTGAGCTCTAAGACGACGCTTTCATCGGCGTTCACATGCAGAACGATTTCGTCTAGTCTTAGTAGGAAGTTGCGAAGATTGAGGAGGAGGAATGTTCTCATCCTTATCACTTGGGTGTTATGTTGTGGTCTCTTAGGTTGAATAATAGGAGAAGAGGAAGGTCTCTTCTCTCCATAAGAGGAAGGAGGAGGAATGGCTCCATATAAGGGAGGAATATTCGGTTTAGGAAGGAGACCAAGTCCATCATGACGAGGAGGTATAGGTCTACTTTTAGGAAGTTTATTAATCATAGGCATAGTCACATTCATAGGAATGGGTTGGGAATCTTCTTGAGGAAAGACATTAGTTTTATCTTTCAAGGGAAGAACTTCCTTCTCAAGAACGATAGGAATGTCAAGTTTGGGTGTTCTAGGTTCACTTAGAGATAGGATCATATCTTTTTTCCACTTTTGATAAGATTTGAAAAGATGATGACTTCGCGGAGGAAGAGATTGGAATTGTTTAGGCCAAAAGTAATCAATAGGAACGCTAGAAGTTATTTCAGCTAGTTTAAAGAGACTATGATTGACAGTAACAACTTCACCATTATGGGGAAATTTCAAACACTTGTGAATAGGAGAAGCAATAGCTTTCATGGAAGATAGCCAAGGATAGCCTAGCTTCACATGAAATTGTTCGGATGATGGAATAATAGCAAAGTCCACATCAAGGGATTTGTTATGGACCTCAATAGGTAATGTAATAGAACCAATTGCAGGAGAAGAAAATGCATCAAATAGTTTCACAACCACATTTGTTTCATCATAGATCACTTGATTCAATTGCAAAGTAAAAAGAAATTCTTCAATAATGATATTAACCATACAAGAAGGATCAATAAGCACTCCACGACAAGGTGTATTCTTGACTTTTGCAACTATATATAAAGGACCATCAGGTGCCCCGATAGTTTCACTAGAATCAAAGGTGATGGAAGGTTCTTTAGGGATTTTCTGCTGCTCTACAAAGTTAATCACATTCAGAGTCATAGACACAAGATCATCAGGTGAGACAAAGGAATCAGTAGTATCAATCGCATTAGATGTGTGAGAAGGTAATGGATCAGTAAAAATCTAAAGATTTTGGTTAGGAGGAGCTACAGATGTAGTGCCTTTATCATTCACTCCAGAAACAGAAATAGTATTATTATCAATCAAATCTTGAATTTTACCCTTTAAAGAAAAACATTTTTCAGTATCATGCCCAGGATGACGATGAAATTGACAAAAAGATTTGTTATCAAAATAGGGTGAATTAATCTTTGTAGGATCTATCTGCCTTATAGGAGGAAGAGTAAGCACATTTTGTTCCAATAACTTATTCATAATACTATGCAATGATTCATTCAAAGGAGTAAACTTTCTTTCTTTCTTGAAAAACTTAGAAATAGGAGGCACACCTGATGTTGCATTCACATTGTTGTTGATGATGTTTTCATTGAATTTAATGGACTCTCTGTTCGGTTTAAAATTCCCAAATGGTTGTTGACTACTATCACCCTTATCACTCGGAGCCATAGGATTTGCTTGTTCCATTTGACTCACAGTCAGTTGATAATTGTGAAGAGTTGCGCACAACTATTGGAAAGAAGTAAACTCAGAAAATAGAAGTTTTTCTCTAATATCTTTTTGTAAATTAGAAATAAAGATTCTTTGAATATCATTGTCAGGTACTAGAAAGGAAATTTGAGCATACAAATGCTTATATCTACCAATGAAATCAGTCACTTTTTCTTTAACACCTTGTTTACAATGCATTAAATCAATCAAAGTAACTTTAGGACTTATATTGTTTTGAAATTGTTGAATAAAAGCATTTGCAAGTTGTTCGAAAGAAGTAATAGAATAAGAAGACAATGAGCAGTACCATTGTAGGGCTTTCTCTCTTAATGTTCTAGTAAACAGTTTTGCAAGCAACCTTTGGTCATAAGCAAAATCGGTACATATTGTTTGAAAGGTCTTAACATGTGTTAGAGGATCACCCTTACCATTATAAAGCTCCAAATGCGGAATTTCAACATGTTTAGGGGGGATAGCTCGAACAATGTCAAGAGAAAGTGGGCTCGCAACATCAAATGTGGGCACACTAAACTTAGATTGATTCATAGAGGCAATTTGTTGCTGTAAAGAAGAGACAGTTTGTGCAAGATTGTTAATGGTCGCTTCAGTCGAAGAGTTCATATTAGACGTGTTAGATTGTGATGGAGGTGTTATGTTATTGAAAGAAGGTATTGATTGAGAGTAAGGAGGTGGGACACTATGATAGTTAGTCATAGGAGATGATTGGAAAGGAGGAACACTACAAGGAGGAATGGAAGGGTTAAATGAATTGCCCCCTTGCGTCATGTTCATTTGTGGAGATATAATAGGAACACTCATTGAAGGAATGAATGAAGAAGTTGGATTGAATGAAGGAAGAGGGTTGATTGAAGAAGAGGGATTGCCCCCATGACTGGTGATCATAGGTGGAATGTCTTGTATTGAAGTAGTCATTATGTTTGATGTAAAAGTAGGTATACTAGCAATAGAAGTTGTCAAAGGAATAGAATGATTAACTTGAGTAGGAGGTTGTGTATAACCTAAGGTTTCGGCACAACTCTTCATAGGCATCACATTCGAATCCACAATGTGTGCAATACCACGCAAAATATCAATTCCATTCTTATCACTTTGAATCATACGTTTTAGACCCTCAATTAATGAAAGAGCTTCACTATCGGGGTATTCTTGAGACATCCATTGTCGAAAATCATCAAATTGGTTATCCAATTTTGAAAGTTGTTCTACAGAAACCTCATGGAGAGCTTCTTCATCATTAAGAGGATTAGAGGAATTACCCATGTCCTCATTAAAAAGGCCATTCAAATTAGGTTCCATCTCCTCGGTAATTACACCTTGGAAAGACTTAATTCTAAGGCTTCGTCTAACGGGAATAGTGTAAGTAGGACTTATTGTTGTAAAACTCATGCACTAAAGAGAGAGAGAAGATTTTGAATTTTAGAGGTAGCAAATTTTAATAAAATCAGCCAATCTCCTAGATTTAAGCTGTTAAATGCAATCAGGACAATCTCCTGAAATTTCGGAAAAAATGTCCGGGACCGTGGCGAACGGAGTGCACACAGTCCTCGCAACTTTTTTTGAAATTTTCAGGGATGAAAGTTATGATGATTTTAAAGCTAATCTGAAAAAATTGAGTGATTTTATGATCTGTAGATAGGCCAAATTAAAGTTGCAATCTCAAAATTGAACCCTACGAAGATTGTTGAAAAATGCAAAATTTGAATTTTGAAAAAGAGAGGGAAACTGAAATTTTGAATTTTATGATTTTAGAGGGAATGCTGAAAGCAATGCAAGTTTTGAAATTTAAAAGTTGACTCGATTTCATGCAAAATTCGAATTTGAAAGTGGAAATCAAAGTTGTTGCAATTAAACACTTAATTTCAAAAGTCACAAACTGCAAAAATTTGAATAAAGCACTGAAATTTCGAATGACTGCTAACACACTTTTCAGATTTAGGACTGTAAGAAACACAATTTTGATATGAATTTCAATTTCAACAATTTTTGAATGATTAGAAGCCTCAATCCAAGCAATCGCTAGACCAACTTTGACTTTAATTTTGAAAGTGTTAAAATTGATAAAATCTGCCAAAATTCTGAATTTTAGCAGAAAAATACAGTAAGATCTAGCTCCCGAAATTTCGAAAAAAATGTCAGGGACGATGGCGCTCGGGGTGCACACGGTCTTCGCAACTTTTTTCCAAATTTTCAGGGATGAAAGATATTGTGATTTTATTGCGGAATTCAAAGTTACAGCCGATTTGGAGGTGTTTTGATTAGTGAAATTATCAGTCAAAGGTTGAATCAAGAAGGTTTTAAAAATTAGGGTTTTGACATTTAACCACTTAATTTTTAGAATTAAAGCACAAATATGAATTGACAATTTGCAATAGAAGGGTAGATCTGAAACAAGCATTAACAATTAAACATTTCACAAGTTTAATTACTTAAAAAGAAAATTTTAGGGTTTTTATGCAATCAACCTCTAAAATTTGCAAAAGATCAAACATGGAAATATAATTAGGAAAGCAAAATTTTCAGATCTAACCATGAATAATCAGAATGAGGATGTTCACATCGGCTTCACCAAAATGTAAAGCGTAAAAATCGAACCCTAGTCATTCTCCCCTCCCCAACTCCAAGGAGAGAGAAGGGAGAGTCACTAGGGTTGATGGTTTTCACTTAGGAGAGACTTTACATTCAAAAGAGGGGTTGAAACCCACAAGATCCAATCCCACACAATGTAAGATTGGATTCTAAATGAGTTTCAAGGGTTGAGACATCAAGGATACCCTCTTTTGTAAAGAATGTAGATAGAAAGATTGAACTAGGAATGCATGTAAAGTAGGAAATATTCGCTTATAAATAGAGATAGGGATATGGGATGAAGCTGCGGACCTGGAATTAGTAGTAAAATGTCGAGATGGTGCTGTTCTGCAAATTTGAGTGAAAGTTGATGGGACGATGGCGCCCGACGTGCACACGGTCCTCCGAAAAATCCGTGAAACGAAGGGGGATCTGTTCATCTTTGCACAAGGATTCCAGATCTTCAATTACAGCCGCGTACCTGCAACCTACACACAGAAAAGAGAGGATGATTGGGGGGTTAGGGATGAGGGGTTTGCCTTTAGGTCAAACCCCGGTTTTGGAATTAACCAAGAAATGAGAATGCTATAAATGTAAATGTTTGTAATGTAAACAAGTACTGATACCTTGTTGTAAGAATGTTTGTATTCTTACATGCGAAGGTGTAATGTATGTAGTATGTTGTATGTTGTATGTGATCTCCTCTTCAATGGTTGAATCCTTGTCTTGAATGCAACACTTAGCCTTGAATGGAGACTTAGAATGCTCAATTGCTTGAAGGAATGCTTGAATGCTTGAATGTTTGAATGTTTGAATATTGCTTCCGCGTCTTGCTCTTGCTTATTTCCTATTTCTGACCTCCTCAAATGGGAGAGGAAATGTAGTTTATATACTTGTCAATTAGGGCTGATAGACTGATTTTCCCGACCTTAGGCCGACCAGGAAACATTATTTCCCAAATTGCAAACTTAAAGACCCGATGCCCAAAAGAGATCGGGCCCAAAATAGGGCCAGGGACTAGGGCGCTGGGCGCCTTGGTCTTGGGGGACTAGGGCGCTGGGCGCCATGGTCCCACCTCCCGGGACAACAGGGTGCAAGGAGGATCAGGCCAGGGTGCTAAAAAATGCAGTTTTTGGTGTCATAAGCAAGTTTCGGGGTCTCCATTCAGGTTCAGTGTTGCATCACCATCGTGAAGACCCAAATGCGATCGAAATTGCAAGTGTCGCAATTTTAGGATGCTACAATAGGGTATATAGCCATCCCTTAACTGGGTGATTTCTAACAAGATCGGTTCCTAGTAGAACCTTATTGTAAAGTCTTTAACTAGACTAGGCTCCTAATAGGGTGAGCTTCAAAAGAGTTCAAAAACAAGCTTGTGGGTATTCATCCCCACTGTGGTTTTTCCCATTTGGGTTTCCACGTGAAAAATCTTTGTGTTATGTGTTATACAATTTTCATGTGATGTTTATGAAGTATTTGGCTGAAAGATTATGCATGTAGAGTTTATAGGTTATGGTATTACTTGTATACCGCATGCATATGTTTATGGGTGAAGTTGATATCAAGTATTGATCGTATTTGAAGTGTTCAGTGTCATGCCCAAAATTTAGGGCAAGAACGAAATAATTTTTTTTTAAAATAACAACTAAATAACAATAAGTTCGCTAACACGAAACGCACTAACCAATTTTGGTCTTAACTATGTTTAGAATGACCTTTATCTACTAACTTAAATAACAGAAAATAACTTAAGGTTAACTACGGATTAAAAGGAACTAGCTTATTGTCACTCAATCTATTTAATTTATAATTAAATATCAACTTCATAATATTTAGCTCATAAACATTCAAGCTATTTAAATTTAAAATAAATATTAACTTTATTAATATTTATATCATGAATACCTAAATCTATTTAAATTAAATATAAATATTAATTTCATTAATATTCAGTTCATGAACTTCTCAATCAATTTAAATTTAAAATAAATATTGACTTCACTAATATTTAAACATCTCATCTTAATTAAATTTTAAAATCAAATATTACTTCATCATTATTTGTTTTATAACATCTTAATCTTTCGAAAATTAAAATTAAGTAATTCAGCCATATATATATATATATATAATAATAATATATATTACACCTAGAAGGGTTTACCCATGCAAACCCTAACCCTTATTTATTCTATAAAATAACCCCTTATTTTATTTTATTATTATTAAACATATTCACCCTAGCCCTAACCGGCTAGGGTTTTCTTTTTTTTTTCTATTATGTAGGGCCGAAAGAGCAAGGTTGGCGGCCATGGTGGAGGGAGGGGTTGCAGCCGTTCATTGGTGCACGATGCATAGGGGGGAAGGAGGAGGCAGAGACGTTTCCCGTGGGCGCCGCTCACTATGGGTTACCACAGTGGCGGCAACCACTGTGGTCACCCACAGTGTCGGCCTTAGAGCCGTCCACTGTGGGAGGCCGTAGTGGCACCGACCACTGTGGTCGACCACAGTGGTGGGAGCCCGCGCCGTCCCCACTATGTCACACACAGTGGTTTGGCGTGTTGACCACTGTGTTTAACATAGTGGGTCGGGCTGACACCAAGGTCCTTCTTTTTTTTATTTTTTTTATTTTTTTTTATTTAAAAAAAAATATAATCTGTTATATAATTTTTTTAAAAAAATTATAATTATATATATATTTTTTTATATATAAATATGTATATATATTTATATACACACACACACACACACACACAGATATATATATATATATATATTTCTTTGTATATATATATATATATTCATAGCATTTTTATATACATGTAGGCAATAATACCTTATTTTTACTTTGGTGACCATTATTCTAATTTTAGATAGAAAAATATAAATGGATTAATACTTTCCTAATTCATTCACAGCAAGGGTATTTTTTCTTTTCTTTTTAAAACCAAAATACTTTATTGCCAAAACATAGATGAACTAAATTAACCATAGATTTATCTTCTACATAAAGTAATTGACTGAATTAAATTAATTTTATACAACAAATTTAACAAGTTAAAATTTTACATTTACTAGATGAAATATCTATTCAGATACTAACTTTCTGAAACAAATGAAAGAATAATTTCCAGAACTTTATTGTACTATATTGCATTTACAGAAAACAAAACTATATATTTTATTTTCAACCTACAATATGCATGCAAATCTAATTTATGCCTTTCCTGTTTTATTTTATTTTAAATGCATAAGAATGCAATAAATTTCCTGCTAATCAATTTATCATAAACACATCAGATATACAATTTTTTTTTTGACTTTGGAAAAACTAATTTAGGAATGCTCATTTATTTTCTGCAATAAATAAATTCACTGATTCTGCAATTACTACAACAACTAAATAGATAATAACTTTTTTATTAAAATCTATCAACAACTAAATCTCATATTTTCTGCAATTAAAATGAAAACAAAATCGCAGATAAAAAGGAAATCACAGAATTAAATAAAAATGATTTTTTTATATTTTAGTGGGCTATTGCATGCAATTCAAAGGCATTTCTTTTCGAATAGAAAGATGAATATATCTAGCTTTTTTTTCATTCCAAAAAGTATTCTGCAAAATTTACAAGACAATTTCCTTATCTAAATAACAACTAACGAAATCCCATGTCTTTATTTCTATTTTACAATTAGACTCTCATTTCAATGAATGAGGATATATTTCTCCTTTTAAAATTAATATTTACAACTGCAAATAATTTTTGCTACAATGACTCCTGCAACCTTCAACTTGTCCTATTCTTTTCTCCCAAAAATCCTGCATATTAAATCACAACTATGACCATGGAGTGCTCACCTCCCAGCCTAGGCTAACTGGTAGCCACCCCCGAGCTCGGAGAACCAAGCCCTAGACAGGAAACAACATGCAAACACAAAAGACAAAATGCACACAAATACAAATACACTCCCATCCCGGCTACACTGCACCACACTTTGGTGATGACCATTTTAAGGGTGGTAGTGGCCAATACCCTAAGGAGAACTGCAAGTATGGAAAAACATGTAGCCACCTCATGGCACAACAAATACATCAAGAATTGCAACCCCTTATTCCTTATGCCCCCCAAGGCATTCAAGCCTTATTTCCCTCCTTATGACCCCCATTGCACAAATAGGCCATGCAGCAAGGGTCACACAAAAATCCCTTGTGATCGCTCTCATAACGAGAGTCTCTCACTCGAGGGTTGTCACTGCTACCACCCACAAGATCCTCCTCTCTCCCAAGAGTAAGAGGTCTTGAAGAACTCCCAAAACACTTAGAATACACAATATAAAATACCAAAAGAAATTCCCAAAAGGACATACAAGGAAGCAAATTTATTACACCAACATACTTTCAAACACATGCAAAAAGAAGCCATTTTAAGAAGAATACAACCAACCTTAATCTGCCCAAAGGTAGGTTAGTTTTGTTGAGGATGAGCTACCCAATTCCATGGTTCTTCTCCTTCTACCCTTAGCCAAAATTCTCTATTCCAAATCTATTCTATTCTTTTCAAAATTTCTCTTTTTAGCGTAGAAATTAGGAATCATCAAAGACAAGTGAATCAATCAAAACACAAGACATGATAGCTCAATCAAAAGAACACTCATTGAAATGAACCTAATCCTAAGCACATTCAATAGAGGTATGAAAACAAAGCATCTAAAAGAAAATATCATGCAAACCATATAACAATTCGGATGCTTCTTCCATGCGGCTCCATTGTTGTTCTTTCCTCTTCAATAGGTTTGTGGATCTCACCTACAAGTGCTCACACAATTGAAAGCAAAAAGCTCAAGAGTACTAGAAACGTAAGTTCGGTAGTTTGACAGAAATTCGGGATTCATGAAGGATTTGAAGGGTTTGATTTGATCGAAAATCATCCAATTTATAGAAGAATTGGATAAGTGACAAGATTAGCATGATGCAATTCAAAGGGAAATTGCAAATCAATATGACAAATTATGACAAATTATGCATTTCCCATGCACAATTTGATTGATTGATAATTGATGACAAATTATGACACATTTCATGTCAACATTGATTGATTATCAATTATGACAATTTCATGACAAATTGAAATGTCACTCCCATAGAATTAGGAGATGAATTAGGAGGGAAAAGGAATTAGAAATTTGAAAAATTAGGAAATTGAAATTGATGACAAATTAGGAATTAGAAATTGATAGAAATTAGAATTTAGGAATTAGTGAATTAATTAATAATTTTTCATTTATTAATCAATTCACAAAGAGGAATAATTAGCCAATTAAATAAAGATTTAATTGTAATAAGAAGACCTAGGATAAATAAATAAATTATTTAATCCTAGAGGAAGAAATGACACATTAGGTTAAATGACTAAATCATAAAACCCTAGAAGACGAATTAGAAATGCGAAAATGACAATTAGGTCTTGATTAAAGATAATTAATGTCATGATTCTGAATTGATAAATGACCAATGCGACAAAATGATTTGATTGATAGATGCACCAATTGCCGAGGAACAATGACAAATTGATCCAAATTGACATAATTGAGACAGACAACGATTGATAGCGAAATGATCGCAAAATGACAAGATTGAAGGATTGATGATAAATCGACAAGATTGATAAGAGGACAATGATCGATGACAAATTGATCACAAGATTGACAGGATTGAAAAGAGGACGAAACCCTAATTAGGATTGATGATGTCCAAAATGATGACAAATAAGCATGCTCATTGATGCAATAAGATAAAATCGATCAAAATCATGACTGGATAATGTTGTCGACAAGACCAAATTTGAGGACGAGATGATTGAAGAATGTAGAAGAACGACTCGATGTTCGCAAATGATAAAGACCAAGTGTGAATCATAGGAGAAATGTTAATGCGACGCAAAAACCTAAAATGAGGCAATGCGTAAATGTTAAAGTATGACCTCACAAGCGTTGACCATTTTTAGGTGTCTACACTCTTGTCTCCAAAAAATGGAGAGTGGGTGATTACCCTCAAATTTCCAAATTCTTGCTTAAGAAGCTCATTGTGAGAGTTCTCACAATTTTCTAAAAACTAAAGAGGAAGGTAAGATAGAATGAGAAAGGGAACTCTCATTCCAAAAGAAAAGTTTACAACTGGGTTCAATCTTCTAATTTCAATTTTCGCACAACTCAGAAAAGTCAATTTTTAGGGTGTCTAAAAGGTCACTTAGGAGTGGAAACTTGCCTAAAATTACCCCTAACCCTTAGGTATACCCTATGGGCTTTAGGAAACCTTATTAAACTACCCCTAGGTGTTCATTTAACCCATTTTAAACCCCTCTGAAGTTTATTTTCGGGTCAAACCTATGTTGACCACCCCAAAGATTCTTTACCCAAGGTATTTATGACATCACATTACATTAATTGAAAAAGCTATAGTTGAACACTTTCCCACCAAGAGACAAAAATAAAAATTTAAACTTAAATCCACACATGTGTCAAGTGACACAAAGAAAACACTTTTACAATTTAATACATGAAATCATCTCTTGTGGATTTTACACAAATCAATTAAATAACACTTAACACACATGCAACATATACTGTTATGAAGAAAATACAACACAAACGGGGTGTTGTCTCTCCAAGTAGACAACCCCGGGCTTACGAACATACATAGGTCTAGGTTTGGTTCTCCGTAATATTTCCATGGTCACATGGATAACTTCTTGCACATCTCAATTTACACATTAGTACTTTCAAATATCCACATATAATATAATTCAAGGGAATAATAATACACATCATCACTTGCATACAATTTACATCTGAACAAATTAAATACATTTTTTATCCAAGCAATTTCACATAAGCAATTCATCCTAATTCTCATAAACTTAAACATACATCATAATTCTATTATCATAGTAAAGTCCTGCAAATTCAATAACGACATTTATCACCGCAATTTCATCATATTCAAAAATCATGTACTATTCTATCTCATAAAGCATATAAATAAATCATCAATATATAACAATGTTATGCAAATCCTGAAATCATATAAGTTCTAAATTCCAAAATGCATCAAAATAAAGTATCCATAATAGTCTCAGTATAAAAACCACTGAAATGTCAGACTAAGTCGAGGTGAGGCCTCACACCCTCCCCCTCTAGGTATGAACTTCCTCCTGGAGTTCATCAAAGAGGTGGGGGTACTCTGATCTCATACGTGCTGCGTCCTCCCATGAAGTCGTAACCTCATCATAACAATCCCACTGGACCCTAACCTAGTCCAGCTCTCGACCTCGAAGGGCTAGCGTCCGGCGTTCCAAAATGTGAATGGGCTCCAAAGCTAGCTGCCTGTCTGACTCCACCTACAAGGCATCCCAATCTAAAATATGAGACTCATCATAGATATATTTCCTCAAAATTGATACATGAAACACATTGTGGATGCATGACAGGCTAGGTGGTAATGCTAAATGGTAGGCAACTGGGCCTATCCTCTCAAGAATCTCAAAAGGTCCTACAAAGCAAGGTGTGAGCTTAGAACCCTTTCCGTAATGGATTGGACTCTTATGCCATCGCACTCTCAAGAAGACTCTGTCCCCAACCAAGTAGCTACGATCTATCCTCTTTGCATCAGCATATTTCTTTTGTCTATCCTAAGCCTCTCTGAGATGTTGCCTAATCAAATCCACCTACTGTTCCATATCCCGAACTATCTCAAGACCAATAGCAACTCTATCCTCTATGCGATCCCAGCTCAAAGGTGTCCTGCAAGGCCTGCCGTATAATGCCAGATAGGGTGGCATCCCCAAAGAAGTGTGATGCCCATTGTTATAGGAAAACTCCACTAAGGGAAGATACTCCTCCCACCTGGTCTGATGATCCATGACATACATCCGAAGCATATCCTCTAATACCTGATTTACCCTCTCTATCTGACCATCTATTTTCGGGTGATAGGCTATACTGAAATTGAGCTTAGTGCCCATAGCTGCTTGTAATGACTTCCAAAAGGAAGAAGTGAAAAGAGAATCCCTATCAGAAATAATCTTGTGGGGCACACCATGAAGTCTAACAATGTCTCGTAAGAACACCTGTGCTACTGTTGGAGTTGTGAATGTAGTATGGACTGGTGAAAAGTGAGCTACTTTGGTCAACTTGTTGACTGTCACCAAGAAAGCATCATGGCGATGAGAAGACATAGGAAGACCAATGATGAAATCCATGGATATAGTATCCCACTTCCACTCTGGTATAGCATGAGACTGGAGCAACCCACCTGGATGGTAGTGCTCCACCTTTACTCTCTGACACTCGAGGCATCGAGCTACTATCTCAACAATGAGCTATCGCATTCCTAGCCAATGATATAACTGCCTCAAATTAGCATGCAACTTTTTAACTCCGGGATGCACTGCATAAGGAGCTCTATGAGCCTCCGTGACAATGAACTCTCACAACCCTCCAGAGGAAGGTACATAAATGCGCCCTTTGTAGCGTAATAGTCCATCGAACTCCAAAGAATAATCCACATATTTCCCCTCTAGAGTAACCTGAGATCGTATTACTTGACCAACCTCTACATACCATCCATCCTCTGGCAAGTACTGTAGTATACGGTCTCTCAAATCCGTGCCCATAGATATGGTGTAAACCTCATGATGCCTCCTACTCAAAGCATCTGCAACTACGTTTTCCTTTCCTTTGATGTAGTGAATGTCAAAATCATATTCGCACAAGAACTCCATCCATCTCCTCTGATGTGCATTAAGGTTTGGTTGAGTGAATATGTACTGAAGACTCTGATTATCTGAATGCATCTTGAAGTGATGACCTAAAAGGAAGTGTCTCTACCTCACAAGTGCATGCACTACTACTGTAAGCTCAAGTTCATGAGTCTTAAGTTTCCTAGACTCGAAAGCTATGGCCCTACCATCTTGCATAAGAACTACTCCTAAACCCTCTAGTGAAGCATCTGTACAAACCATGAAGTCAGCTGTGGGATCTGGTACAACAAGGATAGGAGAGCTAGTAAGTGCCTTCTTGAGTTCCTGGAATGCCTTCTCGCACTTCTCTGTCCACTCAAATTTCTTCCGTTTATGCTGAAGAGAAGTAATAGGATGTGCGACTTTGGAGAATCCCTCGACAAAACGTCAGTAATACCCTGCTAAGCCCATGAAACTCCAGACCTCTGTCACACTGGTAGGCACTGGCCAATCCATAATAGCCCTAATATTTGATGGGTCAACTAAGATCCTATCACCAAAAATAATGTGCCCAAGGTACTTGACCTCTGATCGAAAGAAAGCACACTTTGACAAACTGCCGAACAACTGGTTATCACACAAACACTGCAATACCTGTTTCAGGTGCTCCTCATGCTCCTTCTCATTCTGAGAATATATCAGTATATCATCGAGGAACACAATAAAAAAATGGTCCAGAAATGTACAGAATACCCCATTCATGAGGCTCTTAAAAACCGTTGGGGCATTCGTAAGTCCGAATGGAACTATGGTGAACTCATAGTGACCATATCTAGTGCAAAATGCGGTCTTGTGGATATCACTCTCCACTATTCTCAACTGATGGTATCCTGACTTCAGATCTATTTTGGAAAAGACTTTGGCACCTTGAAGTTGGTTGAATAAATCATCAATTCTGGGCAAAGGATATCAGTTCTTGATGGTTACTTTATTTAGTTGCCAATAATCCATACATAATCGGAGAGATCCGTCTTTCTTCTTAACGAAGATGACTGGTGCACCCCAAGGGGATACGCTAGGTTGAATATGACCCTTCTCAAGGAGTTCCTCAAGCTGTATTTTGAGTTCATTAAGCTTGTTTGTGGTCATCCTATAAGGTGCTATAGAAACTGGCTCGGCTCCTAGTACTAGGTCTATATGAAAATCAATCTCTCTGTGGGGCGGCATTCCCGGTAACTTTGAAGGAAATACATCTGATTATCCCTTAAGGATAGGATGTTCATCAAGTGATGTTTCTTTTTCTTCCTCTTCTCCTCTGTCACTGATAGTGATAGCAAAAAGCTGACATCCCTTTTGCATGCTCCGCTTAAGCTGCATTGTGGAGATCATACGAAGAGACATGGGCCTCTAAATCCCAGTGATAACTATGGGCAAACCATGATCATCCTCACACTCAATCCTTTTCAAGAGGCAATCCATCTTGGCTTTGTGGGCATAAAGCCAATCCATTCCAAGTACGATACCATAAGATCAAGTGGTGTCACTGTAAGGTCTACTAAAGTGGTGGTCTTGCCAATTTGCAGCTGACATGCCCTAACCTCTTATTCCACTGACACTCTAGCCCCTGAAGCTAATTCCACTTCCCAATTGACACCCTGTCTAGTTGCCACTAGCCCGCAACGCTCCACAACCAATGGAGATATAAAGGAGTTAGTAGCTCCTAAATCAAACAAAATAGATACATTGTTACCTTTGATCATACCTGTAGACTCGATGACCGTGGCCTGATGCTTAGCCTGGCGGTTGTCAACCACTGCGAATACTCTATGGGACTTGCCCATATCACCAACTATCGGCTTTGAAGTGGCCATCCGTTGATTCCCTACCATTTGACCCTGAGGGAAATCCCTCACCATATGCCCCATGGCTCCACACGTAAAGCAAGCACCCCGTGCCTGAAATTGGGCACCCTAAGGCCTAGAGAAAGCCTGACCTCCTATTCTACTGGATCCGCTGTACCCACCCCTAGAGGACTGCTGAGTCATCACTGGAGGTGTGTACTGCACCTATGCTCTCTGATCATGTCTGTGTCCCTGAGTCTGCCACTGCTTGGGCTTGGAGCCCTGCTGATACTATGGAGGCTTCTGCCTCTAGCTCTGTGGTGTCTGTTGTGGAGGAGGGGGTTTGGAGAACCCTTGAGAGTTTCGGTTGTTTCCTTTCCAATGTGGTTTCTGGAATCCATAAGTCTGAGGTGTGGGGTTTCAGTTTTGAAACTGATCCCTATTGTCCTGTGGTCTAACCTAAATTTCCTCGGCAATCAGTGCCTTCTCCACGGTAACTCGAAGGCTCTCTAGAGCAGACATCCTAACAGGCCCAGCTATACTGACATTTAACCCTCTGATGAAGCGGTTTACAAGAAGTTTCTCATCCTTTAGATAATCTACATAAGGCAGCAACTCAAAGAATTTGCTCTCATACTGGGTTACTGATAAGCCCTTTTGTTGGAGGTCATGAAATTCATCTATTTAACGCTATCTAAAGTGTTCTGATAGGTACCTCTCATGGAACCTCTCTGTGAATATCTCCCAAGTGAGAGTATCAGGAACTAATCTGCATTTGTACTCTTCCTATCTCCACCAAGTGGAGGCTGACCCTCTCAGCAGATGGACTGCGACACGTGCTTTTAGGTTGCTCTCATAAGAACGCAACTCAAAGCACCTCTCAAGACTCAAAATCCATGCCTCAGCCTCTACCCCATCGGTAGAACCTCTGAAGGATGGTGGCTGGAGGCGCATGACCTCCTTGATAAGATCCCCTGGATCCCGATGAGCTCTCTCAAAATAAACTAGTTCCACCACTGGAGGTGGTCCTGGCATGTGCACAGACACTGGCTCATTTCCACCCTAACTCTCTACAGGAATAGGAGCTAGGCTCCTTCTTCGTTCTTTATCAACAGATCTAGGACTCCCAGAGTCCTGATTTCCAACCTGAGGGTTCTCTGCTAGAATCCTTTCCTGAACTATGCCAATAAGATTCTGTATTGCTTCTAAGAGGTTTTGGTTAGGTTCATTTGGCTATTCGGGAGGTGCTCCTGGGTTCTCTTCTGGAACCAAAGCCTCCCTCACTACCTCTTCGCATGCTATGCGCACGCGTCTAGGACCCCATCTGCGCTTGCGAGCTTGTCACATTGTCGGAGGCATCCTAAGAGGAAAATAAAGTAAAATAAATAATTAATTTCTTTTAGAATAATATTAATTTCAATTAAATTTAAATGTCTTATAAAATAAATTTAACAAAAATAATTTAAATAATCTAAGGTGAAACGTAAGTGGAGTAAGGTTCCTAGTGTGGAAACCTTGCTCTGATACCAAAATGTCATGCCCAAAATTTAGGGCAAGAACGGAATAATTTTTTTTTTAAAATAACAACTAAATAACAATAAGTTTGCTAACATGAACGCACTAACTAGTTTTGGTCTTAACTATGTTTAGAATGAACTTTATCTACTAACTTAAATAACAGAAAATAACTTAAGGTTAACTACAGATTAAAAGGGACTAGCTTATTGTCGCTCAATCTATTTAATTTATAATTAAATATCAACTTCATAATATTTAGTTCATAAACATTCAAGCTATTTAAATTTAAAATAAATATTAACTTTATTAATATTTATATCATGGATACCTAAATCTATTTAAATTAAAAATAAATATTAGTTTCATTAATATTCAGTTCATGAACTTCTCAATCAATTTAAATTTAAAATAAATATTGACTTCACTAATATTTAAACATCTCATCTTAATTAAATTTTAAAATCAAATATTACTTCATTATTATTTGTTTTATAACATCTCAATTTTTCGAAAATTAAAATTAAGTAATTCAGCCCTATATATATATATAATAATAATATATATTACACCTAGAAGGGTTTACCCATGCAAACCCTAACCCTTATTTATTCTATAAAATAACCCCTTATTTTATTTTATTATTATTAAACATATTCACCCTAGCCCTAACCGGCTAGGGTTTTCTTTTTTTTTTTCTATTATGCAGGGCCGAAAGAGCAAGGTCGGCGGCCATGGCGGAGGGCGGGGTTGCAGCCGTTCATTGGCATACGATGCACAGGGGGGAAGGAGGAGGCGGTGGCGTTTCCCGTGGGTGCCGCTCACTGTGGGTTACCACAGTGGTGGCGACCACTGTGGTCACCCACAGTGTCGGCCTTAGGGCCGTCCACTATGGGAGGCCGTAGTGGCGCCGACCACTGTGGTTGCCCACAGTGGTGGGAGCCCACACCATCCCCACTGTGTTGCACACAGTGGTTCGGCGTGCCGACCACTGTGTTTAACACAGTGGGTCGGGCCGACACCAAGGTCCTTCTTTTATTTATTTATTTTTTATTTAAAACAAAATATAATTTGTTATATAATTTTTTTTTTTTAATTATAATTATATATATTTATATATATATATATATATATATATAAATATGTGTATATATATATACACATTTATATTTCATTGTATATATATATATACATACATATATATATACATATGTATGTATGTATATATATATATACATATATATATATATATATACATATATATATATATACATATATATATATATACATATATATATATATACATATATATATATATATATATATATATATATATATATACATATATATATATATATATATTTGATCTGCCCGAGTCGAAAGAGATGAATCCGATCGGCAGATTGTTTCCACCTCCTTAGCTACCATCTATCATCTCCGGTCAAATGTCGGGCATTGGAACAGAAGCAGGGAAGGATCCGAATCAATAATCACTCCCACCCACCCCATGTGACCGATGATGAGGAAGGGGTCGGAATAAAAGGATAGGGGCTCGGATCCCAGCCTCATTTGTTCGATTCCCCCTGCCCTGCATTGGGTGCCCTCTTTTCTAATATGAAGTTGTGTTGGGTAGCGTGCATCGTTAATACATGTATATATATATATGTATATATATATATGTATATATATATGTATATATATATATACATATATATATATATATATATATATATATTCATAGCATTTTTATATACATGCATGCAATAATACATTATTTTTACTTTGGTGACCATTATTCTAATTTTAGATAGAAAAATATAAATGGATTAATAATTTCCTAATTCATTCAGAGCAAGGGTTTTTTTTCTTTTTCTTTTTAAAACCAAAATACTTTATTGCCAAAACATAGATGAACTAAATTAACCTTAGATTTATCTTCTACATAAAGTAATTGACTGAATTAAATTAATTTTATACAGCAAATTTAACAAGTTAAAATTTTACATTTACTAGATGAAATATCTATTTAGATACTAACTTTCTGAAACAAATGAAAGAATAATTTCCAGAACTTTATTGTACAATATTGCATTTACAGAAAACAGAACTATATATTTTATTTTCAACCTACAATATGCATGCAAATCTAATTTATGCCTTTCTTGTTTTATTTTATTTTAAATGCATAAGAATGGAATAAATTTCCTGCTAATCAATTTATCATAAACACATCAGATATACAATTTTTTTTTTGACTTTGGAAAAACTAATTTAGGAATACTCATTTCTTTTCTGCAATAAATAAATTCACTGATTCTGCAATTACAATAGCAACTAAATAGATAATAACTTTTTTATTAAAATCTATCAACAACTAAATCTCATATTTTTTGCAATTAAAATGAAGACAAAATCGCAGATAAAAAGGAAATCACATAATTAAATAAAAATGATTTTTTTATATTTCAATGGGCTATTGCATGCAATTCAAAGGCATTTCTTTTCGAATAGAAAGATGAATATATCTAGCTTTTTTTTCATTCCAAAAAGTATTCTGCAAAATTTACAAGATAATTTCCTTATCTAAATAACAAATAACGAAATCCCATGTCTTTATTTCTATTTTACAATTAGACTCTCATTTCAACGAATGAGGATATATTTCTCCTTTTAAAACTAATATTTACAACTGCAAATAATTTTTGCAACAATGACTCCTGCAACCTTCCACTTGTCCTATTCTTTTCTCCCAAAAATCCTACATATTAAATCACAACTATGACCATGGAGTGCTCACCTCCCAGCCTAGGCTAACTGGTAGCCACCCCTGAGCTCAAAGAACCAATCCCTAGACGGGAAACAACATGCAAACACAAAAGACAGAATGCACACAAATACAAACACACTCCCATCCTGGCTACACTGCACCACACTTTGGTGATGACCTTTTTAAGGGTGGTAGTGGACCAATACCCTGAAGAGAACTGCAAGTATGGAAAAACATGTAGCCACCTCATGGCACAACAATTACATCAAGAATTGCAACCCCTTATTCCTTATGGCCCCTAAGGCATTCAAGCCTTATTTCCCTCCTTATGACCCCCATTGCACAAACAGGCCATGCAGCAAGGGTCACACAAAAATCCCTTGTGATCACTCTCATAACGAGAGTCTCTCACTCAAGGGTTGTCACTGCTACCACCCACAAGATCCTCCTCTCTCCCAAGAGTAAGAGGTCTTGAAGAACTCCCAAAACACTTAGAAAACACAATATAAAATACCAAAAGAAATTCCCAAAAGGACATACAAGGAAGCAAATTTCTTACACCAACAAACTTTCAAACACATGCAAAAAGAAGCCATTTTAAGAAGAATACAACCAACCTTAATCTGCCCAAAGGTAGGTTAGTTTTTTTGTTGTTGAGGATGAGCTACCCAATTCCACAGTTCTTCTCCTTCTACCCTTAGCTAAAATTCTCTATTCCAAATCTACTCTATTCTTTTCAAAATTTCTCTTGTCTCCAAAAAATGGAGAGTGGGTGATTATCCTCAAATTTCCAAATTCTTGCTTAAGAAGCTCATTATGAGAGTTCTCACAAGTTTCTAAAAACTAAAGAGGAAGGTAAGATAGAATGGGAAAGGGAACTCTCATTCCAAAAGGAAAGTTTACAACTGGGTTCAATCTTCTAATTTCAATTTTCGCACAACTCAAAAAAGTCAATTTTTAGGGTGTCTAAAAGGTCACTTAGGAGTGGAAACTTGCCTAAAATTACCCCTAACCCTTAGGTATACCCTATGGGCTTTAGGAAACCTTATTAAACTACCCCTAGGTGTTCATTTAACCCATTTTAAACCCCTCTGAAGTTTATTTTCGGGTCAAACCTATGTTGACCACCCCAAAGATTCTTTACCCAAGGTATTTATGACATCATGTTACATTAATTGAAAAAGCTATAGTTGAACACTTTCCCACCAAGAGACAGAAATAAAAATTTAAACTTAAATCCACACATGTGTCAAGTGACACAAAGAAAACACTTTTACAATTTAATACATGAAATCGTCTCTTGTGGATTTTACACAAATCAATTAAATAACACTTAACACACATGCAACATATACTGTTATGAATAAAATACAACACAAACGGGGTGTTGTGTCTCCAAATAGACAACCCCTGGCTTACGAACATACATAGGTCTAGGTTTGGTTCTCCGTAATATTTCCATGGTCACATGGATAACTTCCTGTGCATCTCAATTTACACATTAGTACTTTCAAATATCCACATATAATATAGTTGAAGGGAATAATAATACACATCATCACTTGCATACAATTTACATCTAAACAAATTAAATACATCTTTTATCCAAGCAATTTCACATAAGCAATTCATCCTAATTCTCATAAACTTAAACATACATCATAATTCTATTATCATAGTAAAGTCCTGAAAATTCAATAACGACATTTATCACCGCAATTTCATCTTATTCAAA
Source organism: Cryptomeria japonica (assembly GCF_030272615.1). NCBI lineage: Eukaryota > Viridiplantae > Streptophyta > Pinopsida > Cupressales > Cupressaceae > Cryptomeria > Cryptomeria japonica. The sequence continues at coordinate 400,733,246 of NC_081409.1, forward strand.
AATCATGTACTGTTCTATCTCATAAAGCATATAAATAAATCATCAATATATAGCAATGTTATGCAAATCCTGAAATCATATAAGTTCTAAATTCCAAAATCCATCAAAATAAAGTATCCATAATAGTCTCAATATAAAAACCACTGAAATGTCAGACTGAGTTGAGGTGAGGCCTCACATTCAGACTTATCAGTTTATGGTATCTGATGTCTTTTTGTGTTTAACCGGTATTGCCATGGTTAAGTTCAGTAATGGTGACAACCAGTTGGTATTTCTTTAACCTAATAAGTTGTTGAGAAAGTTTTTGCCTGTACTGATTCACCCCCCTCCTCTCAGTACCAGTTGGGGTATCTATTGTTCGTCATTATTCATCATATGTCTATTGCCAAAGGGGATGTGAAAGTGGAGAGTATTTCCAAAGGAGGTGTGAAAGCCTTTTCATATGAAGAAAGGCCACACATGGTATGACCTTTATGTCTACTCTGTCACTCGATGGTAGGGGGTTCTGAGAGAGAGCTCGCAAAGGAATGAAAAAGGAACATGTCTGGATAGGGACTGGCAGCAATCCATCCATGTAGCTACATGGAAGCTGTGACCCCTCCCCAAAATGTTATTTTTCCCCCCTAATTCCCCCTTCCACTGTCTCTAATCTTGGGCATGAAGGTTGAAGCTCCTCCTCTAGTTTAGAGGCAATTTTTCTTCTTGAAGGGACCCCATTTTCTTTCTTAGAAGGGAAATCCTGAATATGATAGAAGCACAACATCTCACACTCCATCCAAAGGTGTTAGAGAGATAACATAATGGCTCAAATGGTTTTTCTCCTACCAATTTTCAGCTAAGAACGATGATTCACAGGTGCCAGCACATGGATATGTAAACATTTTTGTAACATAATTGTATACGACCTTTTAGGGATAATTGTTAGGAATGAATCTTCTATTGACATGTGTCTTCTGGCCAAAAGCTTGTTGCCCCCTTTACTCTATAAAAAGGGAAATCATGGCCAGAATTAGGGTTCATATTTTTTGGGAATGTCTTGTAGGTTTAGTTTTCTTGTTCCTTGGGATTTTTCTAGTTTGTTTCCAGTAGCGAGTCTAGGTGAAGCAAACAAGTTGTAAAATATTTTACTGAGCAAATAAAGGAATGTTTTAGTGTCAAATTTTGTATAGGTTCTTGAAGGAGTTATATGTAAAGTTTATCTTGTGATAGAGATAACATTTTGTTTAAAGAAAAACAAAATTTTGACTCTTTTCTCTCCATTGCATGAATCTATCAATTTTTAAATGAAATGAATCAAGGGTTTATTTCATTTAGTACATTGTTATGATGTATGCAGCTTTTTGTTTATGCTTCAGCCCAAGGGGTCAATTAAAATCACTAAAGTAGAGTTGTAGAATGATGGGGCTTGTGCAAGGATTTTAGATAAGTAGTTTTAGGTTGGGGTTTCAAATGAGATATATTGTAAGGCAGTATTATCTTTAGATCTTATGTTATCAGATTAAACTCTTTCATATTTTTTAGGTTTATGTTGTATATCTTTCAGGTGCCCAATGGAGTAAGGCACTAATCAATGCTTGTAACTGGTTTTATTTATCAACCTTGTTTTTCTTTTAACTAATGAATCTCTACAAACCTTTTAAAATATCAGAATATCATTTGTTAAGCTTTATGTATTTTTCATAAAGTTTTCCCGCCCATCTCATACTCTAGCTTAAGGTTGAGGATCACTGAAGGACTCACCATCCTTGAGCATTCTCCCTTTCGGTTGAGTCCTTTGATGAGATAATCTTCTTTGTTTTTAGTAAATTCCTGAGTATCATTGTAGAGAGCAGGAAGTTCATTGAAGGGATCACCCTCCCAAGTTCTGCAGAGCCCGAAGTGTAGAAGGATGTTGTATCCTTGTTAAATTTGGTCCAAGTTCGATGGATATTGATAGTTGGAAGTGGATTTCCATAGATATTTGGAGGAATCAACTTGGTCTTTGGTCTATGGCAGTGTAAACCCGTTCATTTTTGGGAACCAATAGAGGGTTTGTATATATAGATGTAAGATCTCATTTCAGATCATCATGGTTATGTTAGAGGTCATGGTCAAGGAATGTAATGTACAAATAATGTAATATCATGTAGGCAGAGGATTTTCTCGATCATTGGAGATCGAATTGGGTGTATGTAAGAGGATTTAGTCCTTCGGTATTGAGCTTAATCAAAACTATACTCAGGCATAGGAGATTCTATCTTTTGCAGTTCAACACTTCTCCGGATTGTAGTCTAGATTTCTATGTAGTCAGTGAGGCTCCTTTTGTGATGAGAAGTGTGCTCTAGGATATTGGCCTTCCTGCAAGTGTAGGCCCCTCAATTGTAAGTCACATAGTTACTACAAAAGTATTATCTGACTATGGGTAGGCTTCCCACCCTGGTTTTTCCCTTTACCGAGTTTTCTATGTATAAATCTTGGTTTCATGTGGATGGTTTTTATTTTGTGATTATTGTTTAGGCTTAATTGGTTTAACTGCTATTCCGGTATTAATGTTTTGGGTTTTAGTATTAATGTGTTTTAAATTGTTAATAGTTCCAGTAATCTGTGACAATTGATTCACCCCCCCCTCTCAGTTGTCTTCCAGTTAGTTGAACTATCTAACAATTGGTATCAGAGCTTTGGTCCTATCTGCAGAAAAGTTAACCACTTGAGGAAGATCCTATGATGACTAACAGTTCAAGTTCATCCAGTTCTTCTGGAGATATATTTCAGAGGGATATTCCAAAGCTTGATGGAACAAATTATACAGTATGGAAGATCCAAATGGAGACTCATCTAAGATGTCTTGGCAAGGAGACTTGGGAGATCACAAAGAATGGTGTCACACCTTATAATCCAAGATTTGGCAATCCTCCTCTGGTAAACTTGGACAAGGAGATTGAGAATGATTGTAGAGCAAGAGAAGCCCTCTTGTGTGCACTTTCTAATCAACAAATAATGGGATTAACTGACAAATCATCTGGAAAGGCTATATGGGATAAGTTAGATACTCTTAATAAAGGTGACCCTACAGTGAAGATTGCTAAACTTGATTGTTACTGGGTGAGATATGAAGACTTGAAGATGGAAGAAGATGAAAGGATTACTGTATTCATGGAAAGGGTCAATGAGATTGTTATGGGAATTCAATATTATGGTGGAACTCTGAGAAAAGATGAAATTATTTCTAAAGTCCTGAGAGCCCTACCACTAGCTTATAAAATGAAGGCTACTACTATTAATGAGTTGAGAACAATGGCTAATAAATCTGTCAATAGAGATACTTTGGTTGGGAAACTATCTTCTTTTGAGATTGAATAATTTGGACCTTCTGGAGCTGTTAAGTCTAAACCTGCTTTTCATGCATCTACATCTACAACTGGTAAGCAAGACTGGAAAGCTTTATATGCAAAGGAATTAGAAGATATGAAGAGAGAAGATGATGAGTTTGAGCAAATTGAAGCACTATTTTCTAGAAGAGTACTTAAAGGACCAGTAGGAAGTAAGTATGAAGGAAAAGCACCTTTTAAATTTTTTGCATGTAATAAGATTGGTCATTTTGCATCTAGATGTATTGAAAGGAATTCAAGATTTGAAGAAAGAGTTAGAAGATCATTTAAGCCTAACCCTGGATATCAGAACAAGTATAAGTACAAGAAAAATAGAGACAAATCATGCTACATAGTGGATGAGGAAGGCATTACTGATTCTGATGATGAACCGACATAAGACTCTGCTAGTGGTTCCGACAATGAAAAGGAATGGGTGTTCCTAGCTATCAAAGAAGATGATCTGGCATTGGAAGTGAATGTACCTAAAGAGAAGGCACTTTCTGTTAAAATTGAAGACAAGGATGAATGGGTAATTGACAGTGGTTGTTCACATCATATGACTGGAGATAAAGGGAAGTTCCTATCTTTGCAAGAATTTTATGGCGGTCTAGTTAGATTTGGAGATGACGAAGCATGTATGATCAAAGGAAAAGGAACTATATCATTAGATGGTAAGAACAATACTGACAATGTTTATTATGTTGAAGGTTTAAGGCATAATTTTTTGAGTGTAGGAAAATTGGTAGATAAGGGATTTCAATTACACTTCAAGGATGGAAAATGCAAAATCATTAATAGATCTAGTTTGGAGATTGCAATCGGTACACAGACAAAAGGTAATATATTTCATTTGAACTCCGGTGAGAAGACATGTTTTATTACACAGATTGATGAGAGTTGGCGATGGCATAAAAGGCTATGTCATGTAAATTTTGGTTGCATTGTGAAGATCAGTTCAACTAAGGTAGTTAGGGATATACCTAAGATTATCTATAATCCAGTATGTAAAGAATGTCAAATGGGTAAACATGTCAAAACCTCTTTTAGGAATATACAAGATAAATCAAATGATGTTCTTGATCTTATTCATACTGATTTATGTGGCCTTGCCAGAGTTAAATTTTTTCAAGATGATAGATAATTCATGTTAATCATTGATGATTATTCTAGAATGACGTGGGTTACTTTTCTAAAAGAGAAATCTGAAGCATTTGAAAAGTTCAAAATATTTCAGGCTAAAGTGGAAATTGAGACAGGATTTAAGATTAAATGTTTGAGATCAGATCATGGTGGAGAATTCACATCCGATGAGTTTAATAACTTTTGAGAGAAGCATGGTATAAGAAGACAATTTTCTGCTCCCCAGACACCTCAACATAATGGAGTTGTGGAAAGGAAGAACATAACTATCTTGGATGCTACTAGAACAATGATGATGGAAGCTAGTCTACCTCATATCTACTAGAGAGAAGCAGTGAGAACAATGATTTATACATTCAACAAAGTACATATCAAAGGAAAAACCGGTAAGACACCTTATGAGTTATGGTTTGGCAATACACCTATAGTTAAGTATTTCAGAATTTTTGGTTGTAAATGTTATATCAGGAGAGATGATATCGTTGGGAAATTTGATTCTAGATGTGATGAAGACATATTTCTTGGTTATTCTAATGAAAGTAAAGCATTTAGATGTTATAACAAGAGATTGTGGAGAGTGCTAATGTCAAAGTAGATGAGCTGAACATAAGTCAAATCAGAGTTTATGAGAAGGAACTGGCAATGAAAATGATTATATCTAAACTGGTAGCACCTTTACTAGAACATAGTGTTGAGCCAGTTACTCCAACAATATCAGAGAATTCTACAGTAACTAAAGAATAGGAAAGAGGAATAGAAATTCATAAGACTCCTAGGTATGTGAGATTGAATCATTCAGAAGATCAAATCATTGGGGATAAGAGCAATGGAGCGATGACAAGAAGAAGATTGGCAACTAATGAGGTATGTTTAATTTCACAAATTGAACTTGTATCAGTAATTGAGGCATGTAAAGATGAATATTGGTTGAAAGCTATGGAAGAAGAATTAGATCAGATTGAGAAAAATAACACATGGACCTTGGTTCCCTGACCTAAAAATAAAAATGTTATTGGAACTAAATGGGTTTTTAGGAATAAATTGAATGAGGATGGTCAAGTTATAAGGAATAAGGCTAGATTGGTTTGTAAAGGATATTCTCATAAGGAAGGAATTGATTTTGGAGAGACTTTTGCACCTATAGATAGGTATTTTAATCTGTCAAACTAAATATGCTAAGAAATTGTTGAAGAAATTTGGTGTGGGAGATTCTAAACCGGTAAGTACTCCTATGGTTACAAGTGAGAAATTGACAAAAAAAAGATGTTTCTGCACCGGTAAATCCTACAAGATACAAATCTATGATTGAAGGCTTGCTTTATTTGACTCAGATTAGGCCTGACATTATGAATGTTGTTTGTACCATTTCAAGATTTCAGAGTGATCCTAGAGAAAATCATGGTGAAAAGGGTTTTTAGATACTTTCAAGGTACATTAGAATATGGCTTGTGGTACCCTAAGGATGATAACTTTACTTTATGTGCATATATAGATGTTGATTGGGCTGGAGATATCGATGACCCAAAAAGCACTTCCGGTGGAGCTTTATTTCTTGGAAAGAAGTTGGTTTCATGGATCAGCAAGAAATAGTCATGTACTTCTTTATCTACTACTGAAGCTGAGTATGTTGTTGTTGCTAGTAACTATACACAAGTTTTATGGATGAAGCAAATGTTGAAGGATATAAAGGTGGATTGTGATGCACCAATAGTTATTCATTGTGATAACTATGTTGCTATTAATATATCAAAGAATCCAGTATTTCAATCTAAAACAAAGTACATATCTATCAAGTATAACTTTTTGAAGGAAAAGGTGGAAGCAAATGAAGTTAGACTGATTTATGTGAACACTAAAGAGAAGGTTGTAGATATTTTCACTAAACCTTTGCCCAAGGAATCATTTGAGTACCTGAGAGACAAATTGGGAGTTTCTGCCCCTCTGAAAGAGATTCGATTGATGCAGTTTGGCATCAGTTCGACATGCATTATCAAAGATGCTTTTCATTTTGGCACTGATGTGGGATGCTACTACTCAAGGGGAGTAATCAGCTTTATGATTTAGTGGTTTATGTTTTTGCTTTGAAATTTTTGTTAGATTTTTGGCATTGATGTCAAAGGGGGAGAGATATTGATGTGAAAAAGACAAAGAAAGAAAAAGAAAAAGTCAAAGGGGGAAAGATATGAATAAGAAAAGTAAAGGGAAGAGATATTGACATTCAGAGATGTATGTGGGAGATTATTGGTTGTCTTCCATTGGGGGAGACTTGTTTGGCATTTCTTGGTACTTAGATGTTTTTCACATCTAGTGTTGCCATCAATGCCAAAGGGGTATATTGCTGGCTATTTAGTGGAATTGATTATATATTGCATTTATGTTTTGTCATTGATGCCAACACTATTTGTTTGGATGCTTTATTGGCACCCTTCTGGTCCCGGTAGGTTGAGTGGTTTCTAGTTCCGGTGAGGGTTTCACCGGTAGGGCTTTTGATGAAGATCTTTGATGAATTGCATAAGTGGTGTGTTAGATCCAACCAAAAGTGAGAGGGGAGGGGTGAATCAGTACATTACTGGTTTTTACTAATTGAAACTTTAGCTTTAAATATGAACTAATTAACCATTCACCAATGTACACAATTACTAAAGAAGATTAAGCATGCATGAAAAGATACACAAAGACACATAGATTTATCTCATGGAAACCCAATAGGGAGAAAACCACAGTGTGAGTAGGAACTCACAAAATTTGTACTCTTCTGGAGTATGCTTGGTGAAGAGCCATCCCTGTTAGGATATTACAAAGACACTGGTTAAGTGCCACCCAGTTAAGGGATTTTGATGGAGGTCGGTTAGTGCCTTTACCTTGTTAAAGGTAGCCTGGTTAAAGGACTTAGAACATCAGTTAAGATGTTACTCGGTTAAGGAATTTATACAATGGGACTTGTTAAAGTCCACCTAGTTAAGGGATTTATATTGCAGTCATTTCAAAATAATAGATAAAATAATCAAATACATGAAGCTACACATTAGCCTGATCAGATCACAATTAGTCATCAATCTTGGTTTGCATCGGTTGTGCCTATCCTTCACAAATTTTCCTTCTGCCAGTTTGCTGATACTTGATTCCTGCATTGCCAGTCCTCTATCACCTGAGTCACTTCTCTGTGAAACCCCACCTTACCAGTCTTCTATCACTCGGCTTTGTATGCTCTGAAACTCCCCCTGTGTTCTTTTTCACTTTTCACTTTAATCACTTTGACAACAACCTTCTCAGCAATGAGATTTGTGTATTTATAGATCCTTAAGTCTTTCGCCAACTTTTCCCTCCAAAACATACCTTTCAAAATTTCGTTGTCAAGCCTTAAAATATGCTTCTGGAATCATGCAAGAATCTCTATCAATTCTGTCAAACATGCCGATATGTCCGTTGGTTGACTGAGAGAAGATTTCTGATTTAGCTGATTGTAACTGAACCTTACCAATCTGTCGGTTACCAACTATTTCGGTGAACCGATCAATACCTTGACTAGTCAATTTCTTCCAGTGTACTGGTTTAGTCTTTGCTTAGCCCATGGATGTCTTCCTTACCGATCTACTCATCGCTACCCAATCGCCTTGCTACTTTCTAGTCTACTACTTTTCGATCTACTGGTTGCCGGTATACTTACTGTCTATCAGTTTACTCACTGCTCGATCTTACTGTCTGCATGTTTACTCACTACTCAATTTGCTTACTCCCTAAGGATTGGGAAGACTAAGGAGATGATGTTGCCAACAATGAAAACCATATTGTTTACCAGTCATACAAAATTACATCAGAATGCCAACAAACTCCCCCTTTGGCATTGGTGGGAAATTCTACAAAGTACTGAGCCGGTCCCATCTACTGTGTCAGTCCCATGGCCCCTGTTCCTGACAAGACTCCATAAAATCCAAATTCCCCCTTTTGTCATCAATTTCAAAGACTATCCAAGATGATTTGTCAAAATAAATCAAAAATCTCTTTGAAGGTTTCTTGAGCCACTTTTAAGGAATATTCCCATGAAGATTGAATTTGTTTTGTGGTAGTAAAGTGGCCATGTAATATTGCAATGAAGACCTCCATATTGTCAATTGTCTTGCAGTCTGGTGCATTAATTAGGTGGTCTGCCTCTTTAATGTTTAGTTGCATGAAGTCTATAATTGGTGCTAAATAGCAGTGGAGCTCTAAAATACTAAGAATTCTTTTGTCTTCTTCATCTTTCAACTTTATGAGTTGATGATTTAGCATTTTGATTTTTCTAGTGAAAGTTGATGTTTAACTATTAAGAGGATCAAATGAGCTTACCAGATCCTAAATCTCCTTTTGAATATGATTTCTGTTATCATCCAAATCTTTGATTAAGATAGGAAAGTTTGAAGATTTCAACAGGAGTTGACCAACTTGTTGTAGTATGGTCTTAACTTCTTCTGTTCTGGTTGATAGAGAAACTTTGCCAACTGATATCAGCTCCATTAGGCTATCTCCTCGCTTAGATTCATATTGTCTTATTGCAACCTTCTCCAGATCGGTTGCCTCTAAACTTATTTCTTTGACTAGAGTATTCAACTGATCAATAATGGGTGGAGTATCATCAACTGCAATATCCAGTATGAGATCAGAGAGAATTGTTTTGGCAGAGGTGAGGATTCTTGCCTTCTTTTTCTTTTCTCTCAATTTTACCTTTTCAGCTTGGATTCTCATTTTTTCTGAGACTTTCATCAACTATTTTGGGGTCATCTTATTTATATCTATAACTAAATCACCTTCTTCTTTTTCCTCTGTTCCTTCTTCAATTTTTGAGGGTTCAACTTTTGAGCTAGTTGTTGTGACAATTCTTACTTTTTCTTTACATTTTCCTTGTCTAAGTCTAATTTTATTTTTACTGGAGGGGTATCCAACACTACCGTGTTATCTTTTATCTTCTCTTTCTCTTTTCCTTCCTCTTCTTTCTTCTCTTCCTCTTTTCTTTCCTCTGATTTCTTTTCTTCCTCTTTGTCTTCCTATGTTTTCTTTTCTTCCTTATTTCCTTCTTTTGTTCTCTTCTCTTCCTCTGTCTTCTTTTCTTCCTCTTTACCTTCTTCTATTTTCTTTTCTTCCTCTTTTTTTTTCTCTATTCTCTTCTCTACCTCATTTCCTTCCTCTATTCTCTTCTCTTCCTCTGTCTTCTTTTCTTCCTCTTTTTCTTCTTGAGAGAGATTAGGATTTGGTGTTGGTAAGTTTTTGTGAGGTGTATCCTCATAAGGAATGTCTTCAACTAACACTTCATCTTGACCTAATAATTTAGTTTTATCGGCTTCCTCTACTGGTGAAGTATGAACCGGTTGTTCAATCCTATTGTTAGATTGGGAATGTCTGACACAACATATCCTATGATTTCCTCAATAGAGAACGTATCAAATCCTTCAGTGGAGTCTTTATCTTTCCCTTTATCGAGGACAACTGCCCGTTTGTCCTATTTAGTTTCTTGTTCAATTTCTTGTTCAACCTTCTTTTTCTGGTCCATAATTTCCTTCCATAGGGCAACACCTTCAGCGTGCACTTCTCTAATTTTAGTTCTGTTCCTTATCTTGAAATGCTAAATGCATGCTTCAGCCACCAATGAAACTTGATCAAAATCTAATTCATGTTGCACTTCCATGTGAGCTTTTATTCTGAGCTCTTTTTCAATAGCTAGAGCAAACTTCCATCTTCCTTTAATTTTATCTAGCAAATCTGATTGAATAATGCCATACAATTCACTGGGAGTTCTACAAAAGGTGTGCAAGTTCTAGATCAAAGCTTCCTCAAGTTTCCTCTTATCTTCATCATTACTAAGATAATCTTTCCTTCCAACACCGAATAAACCTCCAAATTATTTGATGCCATGCACCATCTCATCAATTGTTGGAGCTTTATTCCTTTGACTTCTTCTAACCTCTATTACTTCCACATCTGACCCAATGTCACCTTCTTTCTTATCCTCTTTAAGTTTTGGATCACTCTTCCTCTTTCTAGTGTAAGTTACTCCTACCGGTCTATCTTTGCTTGGTGAAGATACCAGAGTACCTGGATTCTTTTCATTTGTGTATGTTGCTGGTTTAGTTGCTACAGTTCCCTTTGGTTTTGTTTTTGTCACTTTCTTCTTTTCACCAGTAAGTTCTTCATCTTTGGTAGGTGTGACCCCTTCTTGCTCACTCGCACCAGTGGAGGTAGTGGCACTAGATGCCTCACCTCCATATTTCTTGTCAAGAGTATCTATCATTTTCTTTACTTTTCTTTTAATGATAGGCGCTTGAAGTTATTTTTTTTATTTTAGAACTTGCCTCCTCATATGTTCCAAACCTCTTTGCCTTCAAATATATCGGTTTAGATAGAAGAATATTGATATGAATTTTAACCAGATCTGTTGAAACCTCATATCCCATAGGTGGAACCCAAAAAGTTCTTGGTTCAACTGCTTGGATAATACAACAATATGTATCTACAAGAAAATAGATGTTTTTCTTGTATTTCTACACTATTCCGGTTGGAATTCTTTCTCTCTTGTGCATTCTAGTTTGGAATTCTTTGAAATAACCCCACATTGCTTCCCCAAAATTATCTCCCAGATCCCTAATCATTTCACCTATCTGAACCATGATAGGTTTCTCCTATGACCATACTACATTACCCTTACCGGGAAAGTATTTTAGCACATAGAAGAATATACATACCAGTAGAGAGCCATATTTGAAGGATTGCTTCTTATCCTTCTATATTCTTTCCATGTTCACCATGAACTAACTTTGAATCATCCCGCATATATCATATGTTGCATCTTCTTTGCTAATCTGGTATCCAACATGGATGTCACTGCTCGACACACTGTTCATCCGACTTGATTGATATACCTCGTAACCCAACACTACAGAGGCAAATCTTACTTCAGCATCCTGAATATGAGTGATAGTCATTGCTTGACTATCACACCAGGATTTAGTTAACCAAATGACTTTATTTGATGAAATTGTTCATAGGGTTAATGCTTCACCGGTAGCACTGAACCCATTCACTCTTTGAATCACTTCCTTTGAAATATTGATCAGTGCATTAGCCTCCAGTCAAAAAAAATTGACCATGAACCTTTCTTAGTACATATCTAACCTAGTCACCATGAAACTAAATAGGAAAATCAATCACATTTGCCAGACCCTTTGTCTTCAAAGATAGAAATTCTGGCTTCAATTGATCATTGTCATAGAACCCATTAAACTCATTTCGAATGAACTTATCTCCAAGTTCTTTGAGCTTGCAATGAATGTCGGAGCAAATATCTTCTACCAACAATACATCGGAGGGCACAAATGATAAAGTACCTATTTTGTTGATTTCACCAGCTTTCATCGGGTGCAGCTTGAACTCAGGTTGGGGTTCCTTGATAGCTTCAACCAATACAGGATTCGATAACTGCATTGCCATCGTGACCTTCAATCAAGATTTTCTCAGATGCAGTTGAAAACCCTTTCTTAAGGAATGCCAAACATCACTATTGCTCTGCTTGAATTTCCCTTTTTTTTTGCACAAACAAAGCTTAGCAATTTTCAAATGGCCTTGGAACAATTGGGAGCTCAAGAAAATTCACAAGTAATTAGGTAAATGAAATTGTGCTATCATTTTCTTATTTATCCATTGATTTTTATCAGTGCTAGGATCGAACAGTCAGATTTGAAGCTCACAACTTAAAGTACACCGATTTGACTTCACCAGTTATTTATTGTTGATACCGATACTCAAAATAAATAACTCGCAAGACAAACTTCAATTAAGAACTTTCAGACCAAATTTTGTGCATCACAACTATGCAGATAAACACATCCTTACATTTATTGAGGGGATTCAAGAGTAATATTACCATATGTGCTCCCCTTGGGCATTAGTATGCCTAGTTGGAAGTGGAGTTGTCATCACCAATGGATGATGACTTAGTTTCAGGATGTCCTTGTCCTTATTTTCCTTCACCCTTCTTGGTCCATGTCTTTTTCATTTCATCTCTTATTTCTTCAGTTGTCTTCTTTTCTTCTAGGCCATTTTGCTCCTTTTTCTTGCTAAACCGATTATTATCTTCAGAACGTTGTAGGATTGACTTCTACATTCTCTAGCTAGATGGCCAATCTTATGGCATTTAAAACATGCCATACCAGTTGTCCTCCATGGTCTTGGATTTTTTTTGTGACCCATCTTCATTCTGCATGTTTCGGCAACATGACCAAAATTACCACACATAGAACATGTGGCATTCAATTGATTACTCTTTTTGTTAGGACTAACCGGTTTAAACTATGGCCTTGATACCTTTGTCTTGAATCTGCATTCTTCTGATCTATGTCCAAACTTATTGAAAGTGAAGCAATGTCCATTAAATATTTTTGCACTTGACAGGATGCTTGATTGAGATCTACACTCATAAGTAGTGTGACCATACTTATGAATTGTGATAGTAACCATCAAAAGTAACAATCTTCTTTTGATTAACTGATTTATTCCTACAGTCATTGGTATTATTCCTCAATTTTCCACAATGATTACAAGAGAATTTCAAAGGCTTCATACCTCTTGCTTCTAATTGATTTCTTTTATCATCCTTCATTCTTTTGGATTTATATGATTCTCTAGTTTCCATAGGACCTGAACCAGGGTAACCAAGACCGGTTGTATCCTTTGTTCTTCTCTGAGCCTTCAACTATTTATCTACCTTCTTTGAGCTTTCATTGAACTTTCTCAGCTTCTCATTTCTCTCATTTTCAGTTTTCAACTCACTATGAGTTGCTCAATCTCTTTCATCATCTTCTCCTTTTCTTCTGCATTGTCATTTAGATGTTGTGTATGTATTCATTCTCCTGAGTAAGAAATTGGATTTCTTCATCTTTCTCAATTATAATTGCATCATTTTCTCTCAGGGCATCTTTAGCAAGTCTACTGGCTCTTTTAACTTTTGATAGTTCTTCTTCTGCCTCTCTTTTTCTTTCATCGACACTTCTGCTGGCTTCTAGTATCTTAGTCATTCTTAGGGCCTGACCTTCATGTTCCCTTTTGAGATGTGTGACTTCTTCGGTCAACTTCTTGTTCTTTTCCATGAGTTCTAAGACTGCTTCTTCAGCTTCTTCAGATCCTCTCGGTTTAGAGAGATGATCTATGATATTCTGACTTTCATTTAGTCGTTGAGCTAATTCCTTCCCTTTTTGCAAGAGATTTTATTAGTCTCTCTTTCATCTTAGCAATGATCTCATTGGCTTCATCAATTTTCTTCTGATACTGGTACTCTTCCATGATCTTTATCCTCAAGCTATTAAGATCCACTTCAGAGGAACTGGGTTTTGATACAATTTGTTAGATCCAACCGGTACTGTGAGGGGAGGTGTGAATCAGTACATTACCAATTTTTACTAATTGAAACTTTAGCTTTAAATATGAACTAATTGACCATTCACCAATGTACACAATTACTATAGAAGATTAAGCATGCACAAAAAGATACACAAAGACACATAGATTTATCTCATGGAAACCCAATAGGGAGAAAACCGCGGTGTGAGTAGGAACTCACAAAATTTGTACTTTTCTGGAGTACGCCCGATGAAGAGCAATCCCTATTAGGAGATTACAAAGACACTAGTTAGGTGCCACTTGGTTAAGGGATTTTGATGAAGGCCAGTTAGTGCCTTTACCCTGTTAAAGGTAGCCTGGTTAAAAGACTTAGAACATCACTTAAGATGTTACCTAGATAAGGGATTTATACAATGAGACTTGTTAAAGTCCACCTAGCTAAGGGATTTATATTACAGTCATTTAAAAACAATAGATAAAATGATAAAATACATGAAGCTACACATTAGCCTGATCAGATCATAATTAGTCACAAGTCTTGGTCTGCATTGGTTGTGCCTATCCTTCACAACTCTACCTTTTGCTAGTTTGCTGATACTTGAATCCTGCACTGCTAGTCCTTTGTCACCTAAGTCACTGCTCTGTGAAACCCCACTGTACCAGTCTTTTGTCACTCAACTTTGTATGCTCTGAAACTCCCCTTGTATTCTTTTTTACATTTAACTTTAATCACCTTGACAACAACCTTCTCAGCAATGAGATTTGTGTATTTATAGATCCTTAAGTCTTTTGCCAACTTTTGCCTCCAAAACATACCTTTCAAAATTCCATTGTCAAGCCTTAAAATGCACTTCTGGAATCTTGCAGGAATCTCTGTCAATTCTGTCAAACATGCCAATATGTCCATTGGTTGACTAAGAGAAGACTTCTAATTTAGCTGATTGTAACTAAATGTTACCAGTCTGTCGGTTAGCGACTTTTCCGGTGAACTGATCAATACCTTGACTAGTCAATTTCTTCTAGTATATCGGTTTAGTCTTTGCTTAGTCGGTGGACGTCTTCATTACCGATCTACTCACCGCTACTAGATCGCCTTGCTGCTTGCTAGTATACTTATTGTTGATAGGTTTAGTCATTGCCTGGTCTTACTATCTACCTGTTTACTCACTGCCTAGTTTTCTTACTCCCTAAGGATTGGGAAGACTAAGGAGATGATGTTGCCAACAATGACAACCATATTGTTTACCAGTCATAAAAAATTGCATCAGAATGCCAACATGGTGTTGGTGCAGCTTCTGGTGGAGTTTCAGGATGTTGTTGGTAATCATGTTCAAGACTTGGCAGATGGAGATTATTGTTGTAGCGTGTGGACCTATACTAGGTCCCGATTGATCTAGGTTATGGACTGACTTTAATGTAATGTGTGAATTGGACCTCTCGATGTATTTCTAGGATGTCTTATGTGTTGGATATTATTTGTTTCGTCTAAGGCCGACATGGTTTGCAAATATGTAATTAATTTATTATCTGGTGACCGACCTAATTACTTATGGTCAAGGGTTTGTATATATAGATGTAAGATCTCATTTTAGATCATCATGGCTATGTTAGAGGTCATGGTCAAGGAATGTAATGTACAAATAATGTAATATCATGTAGGCAGAGGATTTGCTCGATCATTGGAGATCAAATTGGGTGTATGTAAGAGGATTTAGTCCTCCGGTATTGAGCTTAATCGGAACTATACTCAAGCATAGGACATGCTATCTTTTGCAATTCAACACTTCTTTGGATTGTAGTCTGGATTTCTATGTAGTCAGTGAGGCTTCTTTTGTGATGAGCAGTGTGCTCTAGGCTATTGGTCTTCCTACAGGTGCAGGCCCCTCAAATGTAATTCACATACTTACAATAGAAGTTTATCTAACTATGGGTAGGCTTCCCACTATGGTTTTTCCCTTTACCAGGTTTTCCACGTATAAATCTTGGTGTCATGTGGATGGTTTTTATTATGTGATTATTGTTTACGCTTAATTGGCTTAACTACTATTTCGGTATTAATGTTTTGGGTTCCGGTATTAATGTGTTTTAAATTGCTAATAATTTTGGTAATTTGTGACAACTGATTCACCCCCCCTCTTAGTTGTCTTCCAATTATTTGAACTGTTTTACATACATTTCATAACCAACAGCCATGTCCACTACCATGTCTATGTTGGGCAGTGGAAAATCATCTTTTGGACAAGCTTTGTTTAAATCTCTGAAATCTGTGCAAACATGTATTGATTTGTCAAGTTTGGAAATAGGGACAATATTAGATATCCACTTGGCATAATCAATTGCTCTTATGAATCCAGCTTTTAGTAATTTTTCTAGCTTAGCTTTACCAAGTAATGCAACATGAGGATGCATTTTTCAGAGTTTTTTCTTAACAGGTTTAACTCTGAGAGTGATAGAAAGATGATGTATTATGAGGACAGGATCCAAACCCAACATATCAATATATGTCCATGCAAAATTGATCTTCTTTTCCATGAAGAAATCAGCAAATTCTTTTAGTTCTTCGACAGACAAGGATTGAGCTACATGTATGGTGTGTTGAGATTCTTCTGTTCCAATGTTTACTGGTTGTGTAGGTTCAATTAGCACTAATGATCACTCTTGAAAGTGATCAATCAAAATGTCAAGTATCTCACCTTCAGGTGCCTTAGAGAGGTTTTCACCATTAGGTGTGTCCTTTGTTTTTACTATTTTTTATTCTAACACCGCCACAGTGTGGTTTTGGCCATCAAAACTCTTATTTTTCTTTTTTTGATTTTTATGACTAAGATACTTGACATCTGCTATTGTCATGTTCTTACTTTGTTCACTCGTGGAAGAGCCCATTTGTTCAACTGCATTAAGATAACATGCTAATGTATAGTCATTGGAAAAGGTAGGTATATTCAAAGGTTGATCTTGGAGAGTACAATCAATAAGCTCAGGATATACTAGGGATAAAGATTTAACAAGTTAAAGGGAATTCACATTATTGTCATCACAACCTCGGACCAACAATTTGAGTTCTAGAAGACTACCTTGCATAAGCATCTCAAGACCAGGAAGAGTTAGAACATGATTATCGAAGTTTACGTTAGTATTTAGGGAACCTAACCCAACAGACCTACCACTAGCACCATCCTCTACTTTGGACTGGACTACAAATCATGGTTCAATAGTAACAGGTTGAGTAGATAGAGTTTCTACATTCATGACAAAGTAGTCATAGTTTGGTATCGAATAGGTAATGTCATAAATAGATCTTATTTTAGAGTGATCAGAGTCAAAAGATGAAGCCTCTGACTCTTCTTCGAGTGGCTTAATGAAAGCATGTATAGTATCAATATCTACATCTTTGATGTTGCAAGTTTCTTCGTGATTTGGTTCAATGATCACTTGTAGTTGACATACCTGTTGACATAACCTTGATGACTTTGTTAGTCTCTGTCATCTTTTCCATTTAGCTTCCTCTGGACTAATGACCAACCCTACTTTTGTACCCTCCAAATCTTCATTTGTAGTCTCATACCTAATTTTATCTATCTCATTAGTGAGAGATATAGGAGGTGAAGCATTTTCTTGTGCTCTTCCTTCTTTCAGCTATTGTTCATAGTCTTCTTGTCTTTTTAGTTTGATTTCCTCTATTTTCTTTTGCATTTTTAAGCACACTATCTCTTGTGTTTTATCTATGATATCACTAGGTTCTTCAGGATTTTCTTTAGTAGATGCATCTGATAAAGATTTTGGACCCCATTCATACTCATTTGAGTTTGTTTCTGAATCCTCTACTTGCATTCTTCCTGTATATGTGACCAAAATGTTTAGTGGTGCAAACAATTCTTTAATTCCTTCCATCTCTTCTCTCATATCTTCTAGGATTTCTACTCATTGTAGTGTTATTTCTGATATGGTTGGAACTTGATTACAAGCTCCTTCTTCTCTCTTGATTGCTAGTTCTTCTTGTTCTTTCTCATACTCTTCCTAAGTTTGCTGAGTGTTTACTTCCTATGATGTTTGATGTAGTTTCTTTTTTCTCCACTTAGACTGATGATGAGATGTATGTTTTTGATTTGATGCCTCCTCTAAATGGTATCCAAGTCCAGATTTATCATTTGTAGACTTAGTTTATAGCTTAATAGGTTCAACAATACCTTCTTGATGTTTTCTTAGAGGACTGGTACCTAAATATCCCATGTGTTGAATCATCTTATAGCCTGGACCATATTGTTTAGGAGAAATCTCACAGTGTTGCACTTCTTTGTTGTCACTTTCTTCTTTGAAAATCCATTTGAGAACAACCTCCTCTTCTATTTCATCTACAAGGTAAGTAGAGGATTGTACAAAAGTACCACCATAAATGACATTTGGAGTTTAAGTTTGTGGCTTCATAGCCTCAAATGGTTTTCCAAATTGTCTTGGCAATGGGGGAAGAGACATTAGTGAAAGTATAGGCTCTATCTTGTATCTATCCATGCCAGTACCTATGATTTTCAATTTATTTTCTAAGTCTTTCATCAAAGTTTCTGAACTTTCAGCTGTAGAGGTTACTCTATTATGAGGAACAAAGGTATCAGTACACTATTTCAATGCACTACAGGTGTACCTTGTATCAGTAGGAATACTGACTTCAACTACATTATAAGGAAATTTCAAGCACTGATGATATGTAGATGGTACTGCTTGCATTTCATGAATCCACGGCCTGCCCAACAAGATGTTGTATGAAAGAGGAAGGTCAAGCATGAGAAAAATAACATCTCTTTCTATAGGTCCTACCTTGATCGATAATAGTACCAGACCTTTAGTGGCTCTCTCTTCTTCATCAGAAGCTTCGATTTTTATTTTATTTGCTAGATCATTAACATTTTCAGAAAATCCCAACTATTTCAGTAAATGGTAGGTACAAATATTCAACCCAGCACCTCCATCTATCAAAACACATTTGACTCGGTGTTTATGGATCATAGCTTTGATGACTAATGGTTGGTTATGTGGATGATTCAGTAAATTGTCATCTTCTTCAGAGAAGGTGAGGTAATGAGGCGAAGTCAGGTGACCCACCATAGATTGAAACTAATCTACATCTAAATCTTTAGGGATGTTAGTAGTGAGAAAATTTTTGTCCAAGATCTCTCTATGAGCAGAAGAGATCTTAAGCAGTTCAAAAATGGAGATTTGAGTGGTAGTTTATTTTAATTGTTCGACAATGCTGTAACTAGGAGAGAATGATGAAGCCAGTTGCTTAGATTTAGTCATGACCGTATTTGGTTGTCTATTTGAAGAAGTTAGTAGGTTTGATGTTATTTGATCAGAAGTTGAGGAACTAGCTCCTTTGAGAGTAACCTTCTTTTGAGCGTGGGTTACAACATTTACAGTTTGCATTTTATTTTGTTTATCTTTGACTATGATCACGTTGCAATACTCAGATTGGGAAGATTCAATCATGTTGATCACATTGTCATTGTTGGCGTAGTTGTAATTGACTTTGGCACCTCCCTTAGATTTAGAGGATTCTGCTTGTTCATAAGCAAGTAAAGTATCTTTGAAGGCTTTGTGATCAGCATTAGTCGTGTGGTTTCCAACAACATTTTTGCTAGCATCGATGAGGTCTTGAATCTCATGTTTGAGTTTCATGTAGTTGTTTTTTGTATGAACCTTGTTTCGATGATATTCACAATACTCATTTTCCCTCCACCATTTGGGTTTAACTTCTGGATCATATGGTTTAGAGTTGTTAGGAAATGTGATCAGATCATTTGCCAATAAAGTCTTAAGAGCTTATTCATACGATTCTTCCAAAGGAGCGAAATCGCGTTTAGGCTTTGAAAGCCAAGGCTTCTCTTTAAACCACTCTTTTAATTTCTTAGGAGGGTTTTCCGTAGCAATTTTAGTTGCTTTGAGGGCTTGTGTGTTGCTAGCCAGATTAAATATTGTGGGTTTTGATTTTGGTTTAATAGTATCCACCACTCCATCATTAACAACAATTCTATTGTTATCTTTGCCATATTTCCAATATTTGTTCTTTTCTTTGGAATTAGGGCCTTTCTATGTTTCTTTATAAAGTGATATATCTCCTTTCCTTATAAGCACATCTTCAATTTTGAGGGCACTATCTACCATTTTGTTGAATGAAAGGTATACTTACATTTGGATATTGTATTTCAATTCAAGGATCATGTTATTGACAAAGATGTCCATCTTCTCAAAATTTGGAATAGGTTGTGAATATCTCGAGAACATCTTTCTCCAACGTTGAAGGAAAGTGAGAAAAAGTTCTCTTGTTTTCTGTTTGGTATTGCAAAGCTCGATCATGGTGATTGGATGATGAATATTATAGGAGTATTGTTGGAGAAACAAATTGACTAATTCCTCAAAAGATTTAATTCCCATAGGTAGGCTTGAAAACCATTCCATAGCTTGTCCTCCTCAACTCCTCAAGAAATGGTGCATGAGATATGTATGCTCGTACTCCATACATAAAGCACACAATTCTCTGATATGGTCTTGAGGATCTGCAGTACCATCATATTTCTCAAACTTAGGAATTTACACTCTTGAAGGAAATGGAGGTATGTGAAGGCTTTTGTCAAATGGGAATGGATAGATCATGTCCAAAGAATATTGCATAGATGATTTATCCTTGTTTTTCATTTATTTTATTTCAATCTATAACGCTTGCAATTGTTTATTTACCAATTCTAGTGGTGTCTCTTCCTCTTTAGTGATAAAGGTTTCAATGTTATAATCAATGGGAAGTTTAGCACCTTGTTTTGCTAGCTCTAGAAAATGTTGTTCTTTTTCTCTAGCCATGATAATTTTCATCATTTTTCAGAAATATTTATCATTTTGACAACTATTTATAACAACTTCTGTAGGTTCGAAGGTTCAGACTTGCTAAATGAGGAATCACTGTCATTAGCATGGGTGCTGATATTGTCACAAGTATCATGTTTAGCAGTTTCTCTTTCTTTCCTTTCTCCAGAAATGGTGAGAGATAAGGGTTGATAAAAAATTGGTATACTTGACGATGAAGGTTTGTCAGAGATGGGGTCTTCTATAAAGAATGGATTAGTCTGTTATGAAAAGGACTAGCCTTTACCTTTGACAACTTTCTTACGAGAACTTATGGGTTGAATAGGCATTTATAACTGATGGTGGTTGAGAGCTAGAAGTGATGCAGATGTCAAGATCAAATTGAAGCTAGTTGTTCATTTGACATAGTAATTTGAGAGAAGTGACTAAGACTCAGTCTGGTTTCAGGAACAATCTATCATGTATAAGACATGATCTAAGTAACTTAGGTTGATTAAGTTTGATAAGTAGTTGATTTTGATAACTCAATGATGAACCACGAGTACCAAACTGGTACTGAGAGGGGGGGGTGAATCAATACAAACACAAATATAGTCCAAAACTGATTTGATAGCAAATACCCCAAATGACTGACAAATAGGGATATCGGTAAAATAGAGTGCAATCGGTAACATCCAGTATAGCTTAATCAGTCATGAACCGGTCACTCAATAAGCTACCCTCTTAGCTCAATACTACAGTATCATTATATTCTCATGCATAAAAAGGTAAACTTAACCATCAGATCTTCACAATAGTGAGTTCAATATGTTTTATAGATAGGCATAAAACATAGAACCTTCATATGCTTAACAGGTAAAACAAAGCATCACAAGACAAAAGCATTTCACATGACACACATATTTTTCACATGGAAACCCAACTGGGAAAAACAATAGTGGGGATGAATACCCACAAGCTAATTTTTGAACTCTTTAGAAGTCCGCTCTATTAGGAGCCTTGTCTGGTTAAATACATTACAATTGGTTCTGGTAGGAACCGATCCTGTTAGGGATCACCCGGTTAAGGGACACCTGGTTAAGAGTTAAACCCGATAGGGTCACCTTGTTAGAGGATTTCAAGAACTCAATAGCTGAAAGGATCTCCTAAGCTCTATAGCTTCTAAGAACTCATTAGCCTCGAGTTACCCAGTTAAGGGATTTGAATCAAGCTGGTTAAGACCACCCGATTTAAGGGATTTTGAATCAAGCTAGTTAAGGCTACCCTGTTAGGGGATTTTCCAACTGTTGAAGTGGTTAGAGATCAATAGGTATTACAATGATCTATTAACAACACTCAATGCTAATGTAGATCCATTTAGGCTCCTCTTTACCTTCTACACATTCACTTTGCAGGTATCACTTCTCTCCTTTGGTCTAGCAAGAATTATGTATCACTTCCCTTGGATACACACTCATAGCTTTTGCCAACAACCTCAGAAAGAAACACAACATTGACCTTATAGGAAACATATAGGTCAGTAGCAAAAACCCTAAACCCCAAACCTGTTAGGTTAAGCAATTCAAACGGTTCGATCCTGACCATTGAATCATACTGCATTAAATGCAACAATCTTGAATCGATTTCAAGACATTCTCCATCATCCATTATCCACCGATTTCATGGCAGTTGATAACCCATCACGCATTATCACCATTTGATAGACTTCACACATTCTTAAGGTAGATAGGAATAGTCTTCTTCATGCAAGATCCTTCACGTGCATAGAGCTTACGTGGCAACACAATCTGTCCTCCATCATACTGCTAACTCATCACACGAAGATCATATATTGAATCACTTGAGGTGCTCCAACCGGAAACCCTGAAGTGGAAGCTACCTACCAACCGGTAGTCATACAATGCTTCCATGTGCCGATTCCCATAACTACATGCCGGTTCATCTAGAACAAATATACTGCTTCACTTTGGCATATAAACCGGTTCATACATATGCCAGTTCCTTTCTCTTTTCACCTATCACATATGCCAGTTCTCTTCATAACACATATTTTCACCTATCACATATGTTGGTTCTCTTCATAACACATATTGACATCAATGACAACATACAATGTCATTATGTCTTCATGCCGGTTCACATAATGCCAACAATCTCCCCCTTTGGCATTGATGGCAATATACAAAGATATCTTCTCCGCTTCACATCTTCTCCCACTTGCTATAGATATCTTTTCACTTCACATCTTCTCCCCCTTTGACAACAATGCCAAAGTGAAGGTACAAGCATCTCTGTTCCATCATGCTACTCCCCCTGAGAAGTAGCATCCTTCAACACATCAATCAACCAAAAATTTGTCTTTCCAGTACTGGACTGATGTGGAACAATTACTTTTAGTTCACCTCCTGAAGGGGCAATACCCCTAATTCACCTCTTGTCTTTGGGAGAGGCTTGGTGAATATGTCTGCTAACTGTTCCTTACTGAGCACATGCTCTAGTGCAATCTCTTTATTCTGAAACATTTCCCTCAAGAAATGATACTTAAGCTCAAAGTTCTTGGTTCTAGAATGTAAAACTAGATTCTTTGATCTATTGATAGCACTTGTGTTATCACAGAATATACTTACTGGTTTAGATACAGGGATCTTGAAGCCTTCCAGTACATGCTTCATCCAGATTGTTTGAGTGTAGTTCATGAAAGTTGCAACATACTCCGCTTCCGCTGTAGACTGAGAGATACAACTCTGCTTTTTACTCATCCATGAGACCAGTCTACCACTGAGAAAGAATGCACCACTAGTTGTGCTCTTTCGGTCATCCACATTACCTACCCAATCAGCATCTGTGAACACTTTCAGATTGAAATTATTGCTGTATAGGTACCACAATCCATAGTCAACTATTCCCTTCAGATACCTAAGAATCTGCTTGACTGCAATCAAGTGAGATTCTCTTGGACTCTTTTGGAACCTTGCAGTAATGCCAACTACATGTGCAATATCCGGTCTGCTATGCACTACATAATGCAACTTACCAATCATTGATCAGTATTCCTTCTCATCAACCAGTGCAGAATCATCCTCTTTTGTCAATTTGCAATCGGTCACCATCGGTGTACCAACCGGTTTGCTATCTTCCATGCCAAAAGTCTTCAACACCTCTTTGACATATTTGGACTGAGTGATAAAGATTCCATCTTCCATCTGCTGGATCTGTAGTCCAATGAAGAGCTTAATCTCCCCTATGAGTGACATCTCAAACTCTTTCTTCATCTCATTAGCAAACTCATGACTCATCTTGTCATTTCCACCAAAGATGATGTCATCAACAAAAACTTCACAGATCAGGATCTGATCTCCTTTAGACTTCAAGTAGATATTTCTATCTTCACTTGTTCTTTCAAATCCAATCTTCACAAGATGGGAATGTAGGCACTCATACCATGCCCTAGGTGCTTGCTTTAGACCATATAATGCTTTATGTAGCCTACATACTATGTCACTGTCTTCAGATAGGGCAAACCCATCTGGTTGCTCAATATACACCTCCTCTTCAAGTACACCATTTAGGAATGCAGATTTTACATCCATTTGATATACTTTGAACCTTTTAAAAGCTGCATATGCAAGAAGCATACAAACTCCTTCCAATATGGCTACAGGAGCAAAGGTTTCTCCATAGTCTTCTCCTTCTTCTTGAGCATATCCTTTGTACACCAATCTAGCTTTATTCCTAATCACTGTGCCATCCTCATTCAGCTTGTTTCTGAACACCCATTTGGTGCCAATGACATTTTTATGCTCAGGTCTGGGTACCAAGGTCCATGTACCATTTTTCTCTATCTGGTCAAGTTCTTCTTCCATTGCCTTGATCCAGTCTTCATCTTTATGAGCCTCTTTGAATGACTTGGGCTCAAATTCAGAGATCATACATGAGTTTTCTCTAATCTTTCTTCTTGTAAGGATTCCTACATCCTTATCACCTATGATCTGCTTAGGATCATGATTCAACTTGACATACTGAGGAATGGTCTTAACTGGTTCTTCTTGCTTTTCTTCTTCATCCTCATCTTCATCAGTATCAGCATTCACCGGTTTAGGAACACTGTTACTGGTACTTGGTTGGTTAACAACCGGTTCCCAAAAGGTTGCAACCAGTTCATTTATAGCTTGCTCACTATTGGTTTCCTCAGTCTTCTTAGAGGATTCATCAACTCTTACATTGATGCTTTCCATAATTCTCTAAGTCCTATTGTTGTAGCACTTGAAAGCTTTACTCTTGGTGGAATATCCTAGAAATATTCTCTCATCACATTTAGCTTCAAATTTGCCTTGATGTTCACTCTTGATGTAACATTTGCTACCAAATACCTTAAAGTAGTTAACCATAGGTGTTTTACCGGTCCAATACTCATAAGGAGTTTTGTCCTTACCCTTTTTGATGAGTACCCAGTTCATAGTGTAGACTGCAGTGCTCACCGCTTCTCTCCAAAAGGTGTGAGCTACCTTTCCTTGGATCAACATGGTTCTAGCTGCTTCAACCACAGTTCGGTTATTCCTCTTTGCTAGGCCATTCTACTGTGGAGTCCGAGGGGTAGACAAATATCTCTTGATGCCAAATTCTTCACAATACTTGTTGAATTCACTGGAAGTGAATTCCCCTCCTTGATCAATTCTGAGACATTTGATCCTTTTGCCACTTTCCTTCTCCACTAATGCTCTAAAAGCTTTGAATTTCACAAAGGCTTCAAACTTGTCTTTCAAGAATGTGACCCACATCATTCTTGAGTAGTCATCAGTGAGAATCATGAAGTACCTATCACCTTGCACACTTCTAGTTTTCATAGGGCCACATAAATCAGTATGCACAAGATCAAGCAAGTTGTCAGCAGTGAAAGATTTACCTTTAAAGGTTGAGGAAGACATTTTCCCCAATTGACACTCTCTGCATTAGGTATTGTCCAGTTTTCTCAACACCAACAACCCTCTAACTGCCTTGATCTTACTAGCCTTTACAATGTTATCAAAGTTTACATGGCAGAGTCTCCTATGCCATATCCAACTATCATCAAGCTTAGCCATAAGACATGTACTTATATTTGCATTCAGACGAAATAAGTTACCTTTAGTCTGCATGCTGGTGGCCACCCATTTACCATCTTTTCCCTTGATTCTGCAAGCTCCATTCTTGAATTTCAGAGTGAGGTCACTGTCATTTAGCTGGGCAACACTTAGAAGGTTGTGTCTGAGACCATCAACCTAGTAAACATTGTCAGCACTACTCTTTCCATTCAAAGAGATGGACCCTCTTCCTTTGACCATGCATGGTGCATCATTGCCAAAGTGAACCACACCACCATCATACTCCTCTAAGGATAGAAACTTGCTCCAGTCACCAGTCATATGGTGAGAACAACCACTATCAATTATCCATTCATTGGAATTATCAAACCGAGAGACAAGAGCCTTCTTGTCTACCACATCTTCCTTTACAACAACAAACATGATGTCTTCATTCTCTTCATCTTTTGATTCCTCATCTGTGACACCTTCATCAACTGCCACAAAATAGTTTCTCCGGTTTCCTCCTTTGAATTTCTTGAACCTTTTCGGTTTATCCTTGTTGTCACTATTGGGACAGTTCATAGCAATATGTCCTATCTAGTTACAGGAGAAACATTTCAAAGGGAGCTTTCCTTTTTATTTACTAGTCCCTTTTGGAAATCTCCTGGCAAGAAGAGCTTCAAATTCCATCAAAAACTCTTCATCCTTCATTTCTCTATTTTGATTAGGTTCCCCACTAGTGCTAGCCTCTTTTCCTTTTCTGGATGGTATAGTAGAGGCTTTAAAAGTTGATTCTATCTTTTGAACACTGCCATCAAAACCATTTAGTTCATAGCCTGTCAACTTGGCTATGATGGAGTCCAAGGACACCTTAGACTTGTCTATTGATCTCAACTCCTGAATAGCAGCGACCCTTATTGCATAGACTGGCAACAAGGATCTTAGGACTTTACTTACCATAGTGGAATCTTCTATTTTGCCACCTACACTCTTGATTTCTCCAAAAACTGATTTGATTCTTATTCCATACTGCTGAATGGTCTCTCCTTCAACCATCCGCATGTCTTCAAAGTTCCCTCTCAGGCTTTCTTCCTTAGCCTATTTTACATGCTCATCACCACCATAAATATTTTCAAGAGCATCCCATACCTCTTTGGGATTTTCCTTGTCTTGAACATCAATAAACTCAATGTCAGATAGACTACTGATGAGGGCTTCCATGACTTGTCCATTTTCTTGTATCTCTCTCTTTTGGTCATTGGTGAGAGTACCGGTAGGAACAACATATACATTTTCAACATAACTCTAGTGTTGAACACCCATGCTTTTGATGAATATCTTCATCCTGTCTTTCCATATACCAAAATTTTCCCTATTAAACTTTGGACCTTCCCTCTTCATCATTTGACTAGGATCTTTTCCTCAAGCAGTTAATCTTACAACATAGAGGACTTGGAGTGGTCTGATACCAATTGATAACTCAATGATGAACCATGAGTACCAAACCGGTACTGAGAGGGGGGGGTGAATCATTACAAACACAAATACAGTCCAAAACCGGTTTGATAGCAAATACCCCAAATGACTGATTAATAGGGATACCGATAAAATAGAGTGCAACCGGTAACATCCAGTACATCTCAATTAGTCATGAACTGGTCACTCAATAAGCTACCCTCTTAGCTCAATACTACAGTATCATTATATTCTCATGCATAAACAGGTAAACTTAACCATCAGATCTTCACAACAGTGAGTTCAATATGTTTTATAGACAAGCATAAAACATAGAACCTTCATATGCTTAACAGGTAAAACAAAGCATCACAAGACAAAAGCATTTCACATGACACACATATTTTTCACATGGAAATCCAACTGGGAAAAATCACGGTGGGGATGAATACCCACAAGCTACTTTTTGAACTATTTAGAAGTTCACTCTGTTAGGAGCCTTGTCTGGTTAAAGACATTACAATTGGTTATGGTAGGAACCGATCCTGTTAGGGATCACCCGATTAAGGGTTAAACCCAGTAGGGTCACCTTGTTAGAGGATTTCAAGAAATCAATAGCTAAAAGGATCTCCTAAGCTCTATAGCTTCTAAGAACTCATTAGCCTCGAGTTACCCAGTTAAGGGATTTGAATCAAGCTGGTTAAGACCACCCAATTTAAGGGATTTTGAATCAAGCCAGTTAAGGCTACCCTGTTAGGGGATTTTACGACTATTGAAGTGGTTAGAGATCAATAGGTATTACAATGATCTATTAACAACACTCAATGCTAATGCAGATCTGTTTAGGCTCCTCTTTACCTTCTGCACATTCACTTTGCAGGTATCACTTCTCTCCTTTGGTCTGGCAAGAATTATGTATCACTTCCCTTGGATACACACTCACAACTTTTTCCAACCCCTCAGAAAGAAACACAACATTGACCTTATAGGAAACATATAGGTCGGTAGGAAAAAACCTAAACCCTAAACCTGTTAGGTTAAGCAATTCAAATGGTTCGATCCTGATCGTTGAATCATACTGCATTAAATGCAACAATCTTGAATCAATCTCAAGACATTCTCCATCATCCATTATCCATTGATTTCATGGCAGCTGATAACCCATCACGCATTATCACCATTTGACAGACTTTGTACATTCCCAAGGTAAATAGGAATAGTCTTCTTCATGCAAGATCCTTCACGCGCACAAAGCTTACATGGCAACACGATCTGTCCTCCATCATACTGCTAACTCATCACACAAAGATCACTGATTGAATCACTTGAGGTGCTCCAACCGGAAACCTTGAAGTGGAAGCTACCTACCAACCGGTAGTCATACAATGCTTCCATGTGCCGGTTCCCATAACTACATGCTGGTTCATCTAGAACAAATATGCCGCTTCACTTTGGCATATAAACTAGTTCATACATATGCTGGTTCCTTTCTCTTTTCACCTATCATATATGCCGGTTCTCTTCATAACACATATTGACATCAATGACAACATACAATGTCATTATGTCTTCATGCCAGTTCACATAATGCCAATAGATTCAACTAGCTGAAAGATGATCAATAAAATCATGCAACACAATGGTAGGGGTACACTATCAAGATTGTTTATGCTCAGGATAAAAAAAATAACAGATATACACTCACTGTAGACTGATTAGGAAAGTATGACAGTTCTGGAAAAGTATGCAAACAAACAATTTTTGGACTAACAAAATCAGAAATTCGTACGACAAAGTATTTTTATGCAGATGACAATTTAGCAAGTTCCAGATGATATAGGCATTTTCTCATATGAGTTTTTGCCTATGCTCACATAATAGTTTAAGGTTCTCCAAATGACAATCTGATGAGGATAATGATTACTCGTACGACAATATTTCTAAGGCCAGATGATAATTCTCAAGGACCAGGATGACAATTCTGATAGGACCAAATGACAAACTGACACAATGATTCCTGACTCATATGACAATAGGTATATAGCCAGATGACAAAAAAAATAGACTCATACAATAGTAGATATAGCCAGATGACAAAAAAGAAGACTTGTACGATAAAGGATTGGATAGAGATGAGTTTTTGACAAGGACAAAGTTTTGATCACTGAGTTTTTGAACGTTTTTTATTATTTTCTCTAGTTTCAGTATTTTGGTTTTAGTTTCAAGATGAAAACACAGTAAACATGCAAGATGTATAATGACTTCAAGCACAACATGCTAACCCTACGAAAGTTGGCTGAGAGAGAAAACCTTTGCTTGTAGACTCAGGTACACACCCAATAGCTAATCAAAATATATTTGTTGAGTCTCATGCAATGGATTCTCAACGCCGTATTAGCTGACTCCAAATGCTAATGGGGGCATTAAATGGCAAGTATCTTGGGAGAGTTACTATCTATCTTGCACAAAGATTATCCCCCTTTTGAAGGTGAATCAGGTAGTTTCTATCTTATATCTCTTAGTAAGGAATTTCATTTGAAATTACCCCTTTAAGTCATGCAAGCATGATTGAGGCCTATAGCCTGACAAGGTACAAAAACAAGTTGTAGTCACGTAAACATGATTGAGACCGCGAGGCCCTACAAAATGCTTGATATGAGAGATCTCAAAGAGAAAACCCAAATAATCCCATCCTCTGAGACTTTAATCACCAAAGGCCTATTTATTATAGTGAGTTGGAATGCTCAGGTCCAGTTGTACTCACTTGGGTCGTTCTCACAGGATGATTACTTTTTCCCACTATGACAGGCCTGCTAAAGGTACACAAATCTCAAACTTAGAAAAATCTTCGAGGGTCTATATTTCTGATTATCTGTGCAGACAAGAGCATACTTTCCTACCTCTTAGATTTTTCTTAAAACACAAAAGACAAATTTGTTCATTGACCAAATAGAAATTTAAGTGCCTAAAAAAAATTGAATTTAAAGAATACACGATATTCACTTGAATCTCCTTAGACAACCTGCAAAAACAGCGAATCAGTAGTCATATTATTTTTGTGCGACAGACATGTTCTTTGACAAATGTTCTACAAAAATTGGTTAGGTTGTAAAAAAATATCTCAAGCAAACAAAAAACAAGCCAAGGTTAGAATTAGTACCATCAAAATTCAATAAAAAACCCTAAAATACATGATACGAGAAACTAGAAAATCATACGATCATTCTCATCCACCAGTATGATAATTCACCACGAACCGTACGAGAACCTGCAGATTGTCGTACTAGCCTCTGTAAAAACTCATATGAGTTTTAGCAGTAACTGTACAAATAAAATCTAAAAAATAAAAAATAAGTTGATCTGTAAGGCCAAAAATTGCAGTCTTCTGCTCCACAATGGGCTCCAAAAATGTGTGTGTGAAAAGTGGATAAAGTATGCAAGCTGTAAGACACAACACTTCAATTAAGTCTTTGCATGCATGGTTAAACAGATATAATCATGAATATGAAAACCATGACAAATTGACCTATTGCCTTCTAAAAGATGCAAGTATAGACTTGCTCTCAGATTTGTCTAAGCAATACCAGTGACTAGACTACACCAAGATGAAGGATTTAATCTATATGATCACAAGAATAAGCTAAATGTATGCAAGATTAAGATAGATGAATGAATATTAAGCTAGATGAATGAATATTAAGCTAGGTGAATTAAAGAAATCATGATTAAACTAAGTATACAAAAAGCTAAACTAAGATGCAATAATCTCAAAGCACAATATTTTCAATGACTCTAGAGAAAAAACTGCACAATAACAATAAATCTCTAGGGTGTCTTGAATGAGAGATGAAGGGCTGAATTTAGAGAGACTCAAAAGAGAGACCAACGGTTAAGATCAATTAACAATGAGCGGTTGATATTTCATAAGAAAAAGCACAATCCAAGTTAATTGAAATAATTGAGAGATCAGATTAAGTTAATCTTGAGATAGATTCCAATTATAGCCTGATTGAATGCATTCAGATTATAAGTCTGAGTTTACAATGGAGATAAAATTAGTTGATTCCATGCATTTGAGATAAAATTAGTTGATTCCATGCACATTTCTTTAATTTGCTCAAGATTTTTATTTAGAAAAAGCCTTTTCAATGCAATTGAACCTCTTTCTTCAAGAAAAGATTTGAGTTTTGTTTTTAGAGAAAATGATTAATTCAATTTAATTGCTTTTCTGAAATTTCTCAAGTTATCTAAATTTTAGAAAAAAGAAATATCTTAAGTTTGATTTCTTCTCTCAATTTAATTCTTTTCTTTTGTTTTCAATTTAACTCTTTCTTTTGCAGATTAATTCCTCTTTTTGTGATTAATCTTTTTTTGTAAATTAATTCCTCTTTTTCTTTAAATTAATTCTTTGTTTTTGTGATTTAAATGACAAATTTATTTATTAATTAAATATGCTAGGATATTTAATTAAATAAATAGAATAATTGATCAAAATGATTTACTTGGAATGAATGAATGAATTAAATGAATATTTAATTAATATAGAGTGATTTATTTACCACGTAACATTAATGATTGAAGAATTAATTAATTAGGTGTTCAAGGTTGATTTAATTGACTTTGGTTAGGACCTTGGTGATGTTGTCAAGATTAGGGGCCCATGGTTTAGGTGACCATTTTTAGGGTATTCCACTAGTATGATAGTATTAGTAGTTTCCCTCGTCTCCTGTGAGGGGTATAATGAGATTCCACTTGGTGAGTATGTTAGACCATTATGAATCTTCTCATCTCCTAGAGTTAGCTCATCAAATGTTGAGTGAGGGCATATCCTTTAATTATCTTGAGAATGTGATTGTAATGCAAAATTGATTGCTATGTCTATTCTATGATTGCCATGAGTGTATACCTTCTCCCCATGTGTTTTGTGTGTTTGCTTGGGCCTTGTGACACCTCCTAGCATGTTGGGAGTGGATATTTTTATTTCACATGGTATAGTGGCTTGTAACCACCACTGAGGATCTAATATCTGAACATCATGGATTGGGTCATCTCTTGGATTCTTCTCCCCTTCTTTCATTTGCATTATGTATTTAGTTATATTCTTATGAAAAAAGTGTAATTAAGGAATTTGAGTTATTTTATATTGTAATTGTAATGTTTATTGGGCCTCATGATTGGATGGATTTTAATTGTGCGACATATATGGTACTATTTATATAAATTCTTTTACATGTATTAGTATGGATATCGAGCATGCATGATCTCTTGTATGTCTTTTTAGTTTTCATGCAACTAGATAAAATGAACTTAGGAATCTTTCAATTTGGGTTTAAAGTGAATGTAATGTATCATGGAGTGCCTTTATTGGTGTCATGTACCCACAATGTCTTTATCTTAGTCCTAGATGTTCTTTCCTAGGATCTTGTGAAGTTTTTGGGCTAAATTAGACCCTTTTGTAGCATTGCATAATGACAGCCATAATCGATAAAACCCCTCAACAGAGTCAACCGACTTATGAAGCGACAGATACACAATGAAAGAAACAAGAGAACATAATTTTTTTACATAAACTGGTCATATTAAAGCCTTAGAACTTCTGACAATCATCCGAAAATCATCATATTATCATCAAAGAACATCTGGTAATTAACCAGTTACATGCAGGCTTCAAGCTAGATACAATCCAATCAGGACTCTAAGAATCAACCGGATCACAACATGTGAATCTCAATCCCTATTCTAAGTTCCACTTTCTCTACCCCTACAAATGAATACATAATAATATATTTATACCCACCGGAACACATTTGGACCAACCTCATAAGATTACATTCACTAATGCAGGAAAATGAAATGTGTAATTAGGTCGGCCCTAAGAATTAAATAAATCTTTCCAGAAAATAACAACCAAGTGATGTGGTTCAGTAGGAAGGTTGGCCACATGCCAAGAATCACTCTGATAATGAAGGAAAACCAACCGATAAGAAAAAGAATTGTCACGAAACCTAGAAACAGTCAACCAGAAGTGATAATTGACTAGCAAAGAACCCAAATGAACTTAAATTCTAGAATCAAGCACATGAAACTGTCTAGAAACCAAAAATAACATCTTCCACAAAGAACAAGAAACTATCAGTACCAACCGGTAAGAACATAAAAAAATACATAAAGAACTAAATAAGAATAAACCTAAAAGGAAATATTTTTGGTTGATGCAAGATTGCTCATCGACCGGGGATGCTTCTGCATCAGACAACCTAGGTAGAAAAAGATGTTACATGAGAGGCAACTCATGAACATCGAAAAGGATTTGGAATGAAGATCCTATGCTCATTTTTTATCCAAACATATCCCTTATCTGCCAACCTCTGCTTTAGCTCCTCTACTTCCTCAAACAACTTCTCTAACCTTTGACTCCCTTTGTTTCTCTTTCTTTGCTTCAGATCTGCACATTGTCTCTGTTTTTGCAACTCTGAATTGGTTCTTCCATAGGACTTCATCTGGTTTGTCACCATAAGCTCTCTATTGATCGGTTCCATCTGTCCATTAGGTTCATGCGTCAGATCCTTCTGCAAACTCATGTCACCCTCTAGTTTAACCTCCACAACTAGCTCTATTAGATCTTTCTTCAAAACCTCTGGTATGACCTTTTCCACCGGTCCTATCAAACCTTTCAGTATAACCTCTGCCACCATTTTCTCAGTACTACAACTTTTCTCAGGACTTAGATTCTTCACCTCCTTCTCTTTCTCCTTCAAAGAAATCAATGTGAACTTATGCCCATCCTTTTCAATAGTAACTAGGTTTCTTCTACAATCATAAATAGTTCCTCTATCATACTACCAAGGCTTTCCCAACAAGACATGGCAAACACTCATAGACACAACATCACATAAAACTTCATCTCTGAAAGGCCCAATATTGAAACTCACCAAACGCTGCTCCTTTATCTCTATCTTCTGATCATCTTGTAACCAACTTACCTCATAAGGACAACGATGCTTAAGCCTATTCAACCCAAGCTTCACAACCATCTCCTCAGATACGAAATTATTAGTATTTCCACTATCTACAATGACCTCACAACACTTACCACCTGATTTGCACACAATCTGGAAAAGACTCTTCCTCTGAGTAGATCTAGTATCCTTTATTCTGAACATAAGGGATTCTCCTTGCTCCAGTGCACAGTCAAATCTGGTACCATCACCTTTCGGTTCCTCACTTGCCACAAAAGTTCTTGCCATTCCTTCCTTACATTCATAGAATCTATGTCCGGTTTCTCCACACTTGAAACATTTGCCAGGAAATTCTCTATCGGTACTGCTGCTACCTTTTCTCGGTGTCTTCTATTCTAGTTCTTTACTCCACTTAGGTTTTGATTCCTCTTCTTCAACTGGTTTCTTCATACTATCATTCATCTTTAATTTCTCCTTTCCTTTATTTGGTTGTCTTCTTATCACCTTCTCCTCAGCCTTCAAAGCATACTAGTAAGCTTCTTCAACAGTGGAAACCTTCAACATACTTATCTCATCTTGAATGTTAAAATCTAGTCCATTAATGTACCTCACCACCTTTTCTTTGTCCATCTCTCTATTTCCAAATCTAATCACCACCTTGTAGAATTCCTAGTATATTCCTTCACAGTCATGTTTCTCTATTACAGGTTCTGCAACTTCTTGAATAGTTCCAATTCATAGTCTCCTGATATGAACTTGGCCTTCAATCTTGCAACCATCTATCTCCATCAAGTGATCTTCAATTCACCACTCTCCACTCTACCTTTCTGCAATTCTTTCCACCACAAGGAAGCATGCCCCTTCAACTTGGTTTGTTCCAACCAGACTCTCTGTAGGTCCTTGACATCATCAAACTCAAAGTAGTCCTCCAACTCTCCGATCCAATTGATAAAATCCTCTAGGTTCAGTGTTTTGGAAAAGTTGGAAACCTCAACTTTATGAACTTAACTCACTTGTGCCATTGCTCTCAAGAATATTTCCTCTCTTTCATCTTTCGGTCCTTCAGCTTCCTCAAGCTTTTCACTGACTTCCTCATATTCATCCTCAGAATCAGGGTTTCTCCGCAAACTAGCCAAAGCATTTTGGATTTCATTCCTTACTTCATTCTTGAAGTCTTCCATCATCTGCTCTACCCTCCAGGGGTTTTTCCTCCTTGACGTCATCTCTTCTTCCACTCCAGTGTACTACCTCAACTTGACGATCTGACTGCCAATTTTAATTGTCTCCTAGCGATATATTGAACACACATGCAACTTGCCTCCAATCGGTGATCTTTCCACCGCAAGGAATGCCTCAATGTTTGCAAATGATTCTTCTACCAGCCAATCCATAACCAGCTCTGATACCACTTGATATAGACATAACCAATAAAAACCCTCAACAAAGTCAACCAGATTATGTAGCAAGAGAGAAACAATGAAATTAGCAAGAGAAAATAACAAGTTTATATAAACTAATCATATTAAAGCCTTAGAACTTTTGACAATAATCCAAAAATCATTATATTATAATCAAAGAACATTTGGTAATTAACTGGTTACATGCAGGCTTCAAGCCAGATACAATCCAACTGGGACTAAGAATCAACTGGATCACAACATGTGAATCTCAATCCCTATTCTAAGTTCCAATTTTTTTGCCCTGACAAATGAATACATAATAATATATTTATACCCACTGGAACACATTTGGGTTGGCCTCATAAGATTACATTCACCAATGCAGGGAAATGAAATGTGTAATTAGGTCGACCCTAAGAATTAAATAAATCTTTTCATAAAATAACAACCAAGGGATGTGGTTCAGCAAGAAGGTTGGCCACACGCCAAGGAACATCGGATAAGACCCAAGATAGATCCACACACCAAGAATCGTGCAGGTAATGAAGGAAAACCAACCGGTAAGCACAAGAATTGTCCCAAAACCCAGAAACAGTCAACTAGAAGCAATAACTGACTAGAAAAGAACCCAAATGAACTAAAAATTTGGAATCAAGCACATGAAACCATCTAGAAGCCAAAAATAAGATCTGTCATGAAGAACAAGCAACTATTAGTACCAACCAGTAAGAACACAAAAAACAACACAAAGAAGTAAATAAGAACAAAACTGAAAGGAAATATTTTTGGTTGATGCAAGCTTTCTCATTGACCGGGGATGCTTCTGCATCACATAAAGTGTTGTAAGAGTCGTAAAGTGTCATTTTGGTAAATCCTTGTGTATTTTTTCTTAAGAATCATGTAGGAGTGTTGGGAAGATTTAAATGCATCTGTCCACCTTCTTCATGTACCAATGTCACTGTGTGTCTAGGAGAGATAATTCTCCATCCAACCTTGTGTCATTTTCATTGTTTCTAGGATTTGTGTTTGTCGAGGGATATCTTGGCTTGTTTGGGGTGTTTGGAATATCTTAGGGATCCTACCCCTACTTGGAATTTCTCATTGGTCTAGAAACCAACACTCTATAGGAACTACAATGCCCTATGTGGAATCCAATGCTAGGAAAGGACATTGATAATAGGAGAGGACACCAATGCTAGGAAAGGAAACCAATGCTGGCAGAGGACAAAAATTCTAGATTGAGACTCTAGAACTAGAATGGGGCTAAAACACTTGGGTACGAGTGTCTTGTATAGGCTTTAGTGTTTTGTCTGGGTGCTAGTGTCCTTATAGTACCTATTTTTGTCATTTTATTTCTTGTAAGCCTCTATCAACCATTTCTTAGGTGGCCCTATGTATGAAATTTGTCCCCCTTGGTCCTTGGAATCTTCCCAAACTATCATTATGTTGACAAGTATCTCACATCTAGAATTAGGGCACCTCCTTGCCTTGGGAAGCATGTGATGGCTTGGAAGTGACTTTTCATCCACCCCTTTACTGGTGAGTTTATGCCTCCTAGTTAAGAAGCCTATAGTGTATGTTGGCCTTGGTTTAAGGTAGTATTGGGCTATTTTTAAGTGGACCAAGATGATTGAATTCTTGTAACATCGTAAACTGTACACCCTTAATTAGGGTTGTCTAATTCCACACTTAGGTTAGCACTTACCTTAGTGTGTCCCATTTCATTTTGCATTTATAAGGTTAGTTTAGGAATTTAATTATTAATTTAATTAAATCTAAAGTCCTCTCTCAACAATTCACATTTCATAAAATTGGGCCCTTAACACTAGGTGCACCCCTTTTTATTTCAATTTAAATTAATCCTAATAAAGTCCCAATTCTCATCTTCAAGGCGCATTTTCACATATATAAACACCTTGGATTGACCTATCATATTGGATTTGACTTTATAATCACAATATCTCACATCCTTAGAAAATTGAAAACAAGTCAGTTGGACCAGAATGCTACCATTATGGTCTCGATATTTTCTCTTCAAATTTGGGCAACTTAATTTGGTGGTATTATAATGTTCAAATCCTAGTTTGTGTCATTTTTTATTAATTCTAAGTCATCCTAAATTATCAAAATTAAAATTAGGGTTTCATATGCATAGCCTTTTCTTTCCCTCATTGGAGGATTCAAATCTAGAAATTGAAGGAGATACTTGTGAAGTGAAAGTGTAGGTTTTTATGTGAAGTCTACAATCAACAAATTCATCATTCATCAAGTCTTCATCGACCCTTTTCATAATTCATGGAGCTTTAGGAGATATTGAAGAGTAATAAGGATATCACCGATTGTTAATTGGCTTGTACCTCTCCATAAGGTTTGGTATGGTTTCATGTTCTGATTAATTATAAAAACAGGTTTTAAGTAGCCGAAACCTTTTACATAAAGATTAAAAGAGAGATCACCAAAGATCAACTAGACCAACATAAAGACAACATACAAAAGACTGGCAAGAAAGCCAACAACCCAAACAGATAGCAAAAAACTAGGAACAACAAAGCAAAAAAAACTGGAAAGAAAGACCTAGACAACTAGCAACATCTATAGAGACTTAAGAAGTTCAACAACCTTGATGACCAACAGGTCATAATTCGCCGAAGCAACTTTGAGCTCTTCGATTTCCTTGTTTTTTTTTTTGCCTCTTCTTGCCTTTGGTCCTCGTGCGTGGTCCTTGCACACCTTCCACGCCCTCCATGACAGGTTCCTGCTCTAGGGATCCCTTCTCATTCTCCAGCTTACTGATCAGGATTTTGATGCTGTCATTCGAGGCCTTCAAAATGTTATAACTATGTTCAGCAATGCTTCTGAGACAGGTATCAATTTTGTTGAGTCTGTTTTCAGCATCCACCATTCTCTGGTCCCTAACAGTGTCATTGTTTTTTATTTCCTCGAGGGCCTTCTCCACTTGCTCAAACCTTGGATTGAAGGCATCCCTAATCTCTTCAGCTCTAACAATAGTCTTATCCAAATCATCAACATGCTCAGCCATGGATTTACCTTCGTTGATGCTAAAAGTCTCCAAAATTTGAATCCTATGACTCAGGTTCTTGTTTTCCTCCATAGCTTTCTTGTGAGTGTTTATGAGCCAGTCGAGGGTGTCCACAAACCCCTTCAAACCCTCAACAGAAGGGTTTGAAGGGGGGATTTTTTCACCAACCTTGGCCTGATCAGTGTTTGGGGTCTTCACCACCGGTATTCTATTTGGCATCACCACCAACACTCTGGTTGAAACCATCCCCTGTAATCTCCTCCTCAACATTTTGGTTTGCATCTGAATCCTTGCTCTACTCTTTGTCCTCCATCTCTGGCTCAGAATTGCCCTGCCTTTTCTGCCTTTTCCTTTTCTAAGAAGAAGATTTAGGTTTCTTCTTCTGAGGGGACGTAGAGTCATTATTTTCAAAGTCCTCAGAGACCTCCAAGGAGGAGGAAGAGTGAATTTGGAAGACCTTCTCTTTTCTTTTTTCTTACCCTTGGAAGAGGACAGCTTACTGCTCTCCTATTTTCTTTTCTTACCCAATTCAACCTCAGATTCCTCTAGGCTCTCCTCAGTCTCACTTTTTAAATCACCGACAAAATCCTCACCCACATCAAATTTAGAGTGCAACCCTTCCTCCTCAGATTCAGAGATAGAAAGCTAGGGGTGGGCGATTTGATTAGCTTTAATATGATCATAGATTAAAACCATTAGACCTTGGTTCATATAAATGTCTCCTTTAGGGTTCTCTCTGTGGGCTTTGATAGTGGCATTCATTGAGAAAATCAAGAAATAGGGCATGTTAACTTTGTCTTTATACCTGAAGTGGTTGAGCAACACGAAATGGTAGCTGTAGACTTTGGTAAATCTACCATCTAGAGTGATGTAGCGCATGATTGCAAACAAAACCTCCCTCCAAGGCTTAGCAAAGGCCCTGGGAGGGTAGTAGGTCTTGCTTATCTTAACCAGATGCTTCTTCTCCTTAGGAGTTTTAGGTTATCGCTCGATGGCCTCCTTGCTAAGCTTTTTGTCCTTGTAGAAATTACTTCCCTCCCTCTGGAGACCCGTCACCTGAGCAATGAGGTCTTTGTCGATGGTGATAGTTTGATCTCCCATTTTCAGTGTGCCCTTCCTCCAATTTTTGATGAAAAACTTAGTGATTTTAGCATCCCTCCCATGGAGTCTTTCCATGTACTTTGTTAGCTTGCCCTTCTGCAAGATACTCTAGATTTTGTCCTTTTGTTTCCATTCTTTAGAATTACTGGGCTCGTAGCAATACCTGTTACCTCCCATGATTTCACAATTCAAACCAAAAACTAGAGAGTTACAGATAGCTAATGGAAATAAATATTTAGATGCGGCCCCAAAAACCCAAAAAGTGTAGGAGAAGGTGGCATTCGTCTTATCATTATTGGTGCTGAAACAATAATAATTAATATTAGTCCTCCAAGTCATGTCATTAATCATTATATAATCCATTTAAAATATTTGAGGTGCAATTATATCGATCCATGAAAATAATCAATCTAGCATCATTAAGAAGATCCTCTTCACCCTTCCAGGTAATCATGTCATAAGTGACCGCCATGTTAGCTGCCCAATTAGTGGGGCCATTTGCTTCCCAATAAATGTGAGAGATAAAAAATTTATCAAAGGTTTTAATAAGATCCCTAGCATCCTTAATAGTATTGTTGATAGTCCATGAGGGCTTGGTAATTCCTTTAAGGCAGTTAATGATATTATTAGAGTCCCCCTTGATCTAGAGATAAGGACAGTTCCACCTTTAGCCAGAAGGATGCCTTGGAGAGCAGCCATAGCTTCCTCCATATGGTTAGTTTGGCAACCTATAGGAACAACAACAATTTCCTTACAAATGGCATTTTCATCTCTGAGAATTGCACCACATTCCGCTGGTCTAGGATTGCCTTTAGCAGCACCATCAAAGTTGATTTTAAACCATCAAGGAGGGGGAGAGTACCACTTAGCTTCTAGTCTCTTACTTTGTTTAGTATCAATCCTAACAACATTTGTAGCTTTCATGTTATTTCCATATCTCTATTTGAGTTCTATATCTACACATCATTGATTTTTAAATTTACCTTATTGCTTTATATCTACATTTCAGTTGTGGTTTGAAGCATTTACATTACATTTATTTTAGGGTTTTTACTCAAAACTTAGGGTAGAACTATAGTTTTCATTTTACCTCATAGGAATCTTACAAACACATGAGATTCTAGGGCACACACACTATACTATATTGGCCATTTTTTGAGGTGTAAATCACCAAATAAAAGGGTTTGACTAAGGAAAAACCCTATATAGCCATAAACACAATATTTTCCAGCTTGCAGGTGTAGTTACAAGTTTCTGTCGAAGTGGACAATTTCTAAGAAGTCTCAGCCAACTATCACAAACCTATTTGTAGAATTAGGACTTAGATCCCAAGGACCAGGACACCCATGCCCTAGTCCTCTCTTAGTTAGTTACAGATTTGGCAGAAAAGATTCAAACAGACTCAATTTTTAAATTTTCAATTTCCATATTAGTTCATCTATTGGGAGCAAAGCACCCAATGCCCCAATCCAATTAGATCAAGCTCAATTTTTAGTATCAGGTGCACATCAGATTCCCATTTATTGTTTTGTACCTTTTGTTTCAATTTTGCTTTTGTATCAGGTTGTTAGTACTATTATTTTAGTTCTTTTCATTCATCCTATTAGCTTAGTTTGGGCATTCTCTCACATTTGACACATTCCCTTTCATATTAGTGAAGGAATAGAAACCCTAAAAGTATTCCTTGGCTCTCTTTCATAAGAGTAAGTCAAAGTGAATCACTTAGGTTCTTTCCTATTATAATATATGAATGAATATGGGATTAGGCCCTAATCTACCCAATTCCATTTTCATCCATCATATTTTGGTGAACCTGACCTTCTTACATTTGTATTTTCTAATTAGATCTTGTTTTTGATTAAGGAAAATTAGGTTTTAAGGGACCTAGAAACCACTTACAAAATGTAAAGATAAGCAAGAAAGAAGCTAGAGAGAACAATACGTAGAAAGAAAAGCTGCAAAAGACCAGCAGAAAAACCAGTAGCTAGGGAAAATGACAACAAAAAGCTAGTGAGAGACTGGAAAACAAAGGGTAGTATTACATTTCAAATAAACACTTTCATAGACTCTTTCGCATCCTTAACCAGCATCATCATAGCCTTCGCAGATTCTCTCAGGTCTTTGTTCTCCTACTTCTGATGGATGTCTTTAGTCTTCATCTCCAAATCACTGGTAGTCTGCCTTGTTCTTCGTCTGGAGGATTGGGGAGTAGAGCTGGAGGTTGGCATATCATCAATGATCACCATCTCTTTGTTCTGTTGG
Organism: Cryptomeria japonica; assembly: GCF_030272615.1. Taxonomy (NCBI): domain Eukaryota; kingdom Viridiplantae; phylum Streptophyta; class Pinopsida; order Cupressales; family Cupressaceae; genus Cryptomeria; species Cryptomeria japonica. The sequence goes on from NC_081409.1 coordinate 400,775,228, forward strand.
TTCTTCTCCAATCAATCAACTAAGGCATTCATATTTTGAGACGAGACCTTCAAAACCTCAAGGTTGTGATTCATAAATTTCTTCAAGGCCTTCTTGGTTTTAGTAATCTGATTGATAATAATTTCATTATCAACCTCAGCCTTATCTTTGACAATTTTGATCATATCTTCAAGATGCTTCAAGTCTCCCTTAATCATTTATTTTTTCAGCCAGTCCTGCATTTCAATTTCATCATCTGCCTCACTGGTGTCCACTTCTGCATCCTCTTTTCTAGTATTGGTATCCTTAATCAAATTCTAAATCTTATAATCCAAATCTCTCTGTTTGTTCTGAATACTGGAGATATTTTCAATTACCCATTTTTGGAAATTGAAAAATTCTAGAGTGCTATTTTTGGTAGCGTTCAAAATGAAGTCCATCATTTCCCTACCCTGCGTAGAGCTCACAGACTTAGGGTTAACTTCCTCTGTGGTATTCTGGGCAACATTCCTGCTATCTGAAACAATAGGGTTTGAATCCGGTTTTTCAACATACACTTTTCTCTACACCTCCTCCTCTTCTCCTGCAGCCTCTTTCTTCTCATTCTCTACTTCATCATCAACTGCCTTCCCCTATTCCTCCTTTAAACTAGCTTCCACATCCATGACCTCTTTATCTTCATCATCAATCCTCCCTTTCTTATGAAGAGGAACATTAGATGAATCATCATCAGACTCAGAACCATCATGACTATCTAAAATATAGGCATTTGCCACCAAAGGATCTTCCTTATTAACCCTAGATTTTTTCTTCAAATGCTCATAAATGAGTAGGATGAGACCTTGGTGAGCTATGGGATAGGATTTGGGGATTTTTGCATGGTCGACCAAGATTTTATTCAAGGATGAAGCTAAATAGAAAGGCAAACAGATCTTAAACCCATGGCGGAAATGGTTTAGAATAGCAAAATGATACTTATAAACCTTCATAAACCTACCATCAATAGTTAAGAATTCCATCAAAACCCTTAACATCGTCTACTAGAAGGACTTTACCTAATGAGGGAGGTAGTAAGATACATTGTCCTTCTTGGCGAGCCGAACCTTCTCTTCATCACTTTTAGGGAAGTTTTTAATAGCTTCCGCCGCAAACTTTTGATCTCTGTAAAACTTGGTACCTTCCTTATGTAAACCAGTAACTTCCACCACCAAATCCTCATCAAGCTTCCAAGTCTCCCAAACAAAGTGACTTTGTTGTTGTTCCATCCCTTGGCAAAGCCTTGAGACACTGACTTTTTACTACCATGCAATTTTTCCATGTAGTCTGTGAAACCATGTCTACGCAGCCTCCACCAAATTTTCCGCTCGCTTTTCCAATTATCACAGCGAAAGGGCTCATTTCGATTAAGATTGCCTCCCATGTTGAAATACAGGTCGAGGCTTTCAACAAAGCACAAGTTACTCAAAAACTAAAAAGCCAGGACTTAAGCGCAGACTCTTAAACAAAATAATGGGCTCAAAAAATAGGGTAATTTCCTTGAGTTTGTAGAGGTATTTAATAATAGTCATGATGAACCAACACTTATTATGATTAGCCCCATCACACCAGTGATCATAATCATAATGCCTAAAAATGATCATCAACTGATACTTTGCATAACCCCAATCTTTGTCTTTGATATCCGGACCCAGAAAGCTAATGATAAACTTAACTTGAACCATGGACACGATCAAATAATAATTGTGCCTGGACATCCTTCTTACAATAGGCTTCTCCAATATATTTAGTGTCCTCCTCTAAATAAACCCCCTCATTAGCTAATAGGTCAGCAACCTTATTACCTTCCCTTAGAGTATGGGAAATGAAAACACTATCATAGTCATTTAATAACTTTTAGCACTTTCAATGATATTGTAAATGTTCCAAGAGGGAGAACTAGTGCCTTTGATAGCTTGAATAATATTGAGGGAGTCCCCTTCTAGTCATATTTTTTAAATTTAAAACCCTGAGCAAGATAGAGGTATTTTAACATTGCCTGAGCTTCAACAACATGATTATTTTGAACTCCAAAGGGAGAGGAAATAGCAGCAACACAAACACCATGAGTATTTCTCATGACTCCTCCCCCTCTTGACTTCCTAGGATTGCCTATGGCTGCCCCATCAAAATTCACCTTGACCCAATCCTAAAAGGGAAATCTCCAAACAACATTTTCTCTTCTAATCTTAATGTCAGATTTGCAAATCTTGTGAATCAAATTCCATTTGGTGAGGATACCTTTCTCAATATCATTCATATTAAGATAACTCCACTGCTTGTTGTTTCTATGAAGAATGTTTATGTTTTCTTTAGTTGCCCTGCAAATATTTTCAAAAACCACCTGAGACGTACACAACCTCCCTAAAAATTTTGTTATTTCTCTCCTTCCCGATATACCAATAGGTCATAGGAAGGATCAAGGACCAGAGGGTCTTGATGAGAGGAAATTTGGTGGGAAAGATTGGTGCAGGAGCACCCTTCTAAGGTCTTCCTCCATTTGATTTTGTTGGGATTTTGCTTCTTTAAGAAGCCATGTAAATGTAATAAGAGCCAAGAGCTCATTGGTTTTGTTTAGTTCCTAGTTTAGGTTCTAGGTTCACAAGTCTAGGTTGAGTTTTCTTTTGGAGTAGAGGGTATGTGTTCCCATTGATGAGTTTGGGGTCCTTTAAGCATGGTTTTGTCCATAGGATAGCCCAATGTAGGCTTAAAAGTCAAGAAAAGCAACATTGCAAAAGTTGCTCAAAAGTTGCAAAAGTTGTATGACAACTTTTCAAAGTTGCATGACAACTTTTCCACCTAATAGGTCATAACCTTAGCTTGGTGTTGGGAACCCTAACCCTAGCACACAAACTGAGGCAAAGACCTTGAGTGTGACTAATTTTTTTGGTTGCCAGCACAAATGGAGCAATGAAGGATTGTTAATGGATTGTTTGAGAACCTAAACTATATTGGGAGTCTTGTTGAGTGTTGACACATTCATTTTGAGCACTTAGATTAACTTTGTTTTACAAGTTTTGGTGTGTTTGCAAATACTTTGTAAATTTCTTCTTTACTGTCTAGTTTTGGAATATTTTAAATGGGTTGACAACTCCTATCCCCATTGTGGAAACACCATGAAACCATGGGGAATAGGAGTGCAGACCCTGTATAGTATCTCAGAAGAAGCAAGGTCCTTGAAGATGCAAGAAAGCCTTTCAAAGACCCACTCCTAGGTGAGACTGGATTGTGCCCGGCTAGGAAGGGTTGAGGTTGCAGAGGCAAGGAAGGACAAGGAAGGACACACCCTTTGGAGGAGTTGTAGAGGGGTGTGTGGAAAATCATTGGTGAGAAGGAGGAGCTTCCACCAATCCAAAAAAGGTGGTGAAGACAACAAACCATCACTGTGACCCTAGCAGGCCTAAAAACCCTCATAAAAACCCTCAAAAACCCTTAAATTCACCTAGGGCAGTGTACAGACACTTGGAGGCCCAAAACTAGGAAAATATTTGAGCCTTTGCCAAATGAATAGCAGTCCCTTTGGGAAAATTTACAAGTTTTGGCATTGTTTGCAATAGGGAGCCCTAAAAGTCTGGAATGGAGGCCTAATAGGGGCATATTCCTTGTAGCCCTATTTTGTAGGAAATAAGCAAAATAGTGAGATTGGTAACAAGTAGGAAGGTCAAAACCTCTTGGGGGAACATGAATGGATGGAGAAGTATGTCAAAGACCTATCCTATCCTTGCTAGGACCTGAGAAGGTGTAGGAAGAGTTAGACCCTTATTAGCCTATGTAAGGGTTTTTGAAGCTTGTGAGTAGGTGAGAGCTTAGGAGAAGAAACACATGTTGTTGGTGGATGGATTGGGCAAGGTCAGGGGATTCCACAAGAAAGGGAAGTCCTAGAGACCCTAGGGTGTGGTTGGAACACCTGGTGATCCAAGGAGAGGATCAAAGACCATAGACTAGGCTAGTCTATCCCATTCCCATTTCCATCAAAGATCCATTGCCAAATGACTTCCTTGAGACTGTTATGCATAACCCATTCAACTTTCCATTGCACCCAAAATTTACTCCAGACTTCCCAGGTAAAGGAGCAATGGATAAACAAATGATCCATAGATTCTACCTCTTTCTGACATAACTCACACCTGTTAGGAAACATGAAACCTCTACGAGCCAAGTTAGCAATGGTAAGAATCTTGTTGTGAACTGCAAGCCAAATAAACATGTTAACTTTAGGAATAAGGACTCTATTCTAGATTTTAGTCCATATTGGGTTGCTGATCTGAGTAATAGTTTTTTATAAGCAGATGCAATAGTGAAGTTACCCCCAGGATTACTCTTCCAAAGAAACACATCATCAAAGTCTTTATTAATAGAAAAGGACAGCAGGTCCTGTTGAAGCAATGAAAACCTAGCATAAATAGCATCAAGCCTCACCCATTTATTCTCCTTCCAATAATTACATACCATAGACCCATACCTTCTTTTGCATTCATCAATGAATTGGCTGAAATCCAAATTAAAGAGAGGTTCATCTTTAATCCAAACATCCTCCCAGAACCTGATTTTGTCACCTTTGCCAAGGACCTATCCCACTCCAGCTTTATCAACTTTTATGGACTTGATTATACTATTCCATATGAAAGACCCAACATGGATATCTTCAGAGTAGAGAAGAGAATGAAGTGGTTGGTCATGAATATATTTATCAAACCACACCCGATTCCAATCTTTCTTAATGCCATAAGCCCTCCATATCTATTTAGCAAGCATAGCTTTATTAAAAGTTTTAAGATCTTTAATACCTAAACCCCCCTTGCACTTAGGATTACACACTTTGTCCTAGGCAACCAAGGCTATCCTTTTTTTGTCTTCTACCCCTGACCAAAGAAATCTTTTTTGAATCCTCTCTAGAGCTTCAACAATTTTAGCCGGAATACCAAACAAGCCAAGAGCATAGATGGGAAAATTCTGAAGGGTGGCTTGAAGAAGCTGAAGCTTACCTTCTTGAGATAGCATAGATCCTTTCCAACAGGGCAATTTCTTGTTAAGTTTATCAATTAACAAGTTCTAGAAGGAGTTTGGGGGATTCAAACCTAGAGGGAGACCCAAATAAGTGGAGGGGAGCATTTCCACCTTACAACCAATGATGTTAGAAATTCTTTGCTCCCTCATAATAGGGGTATTTATGAATTAAATAGCTAACTTCTCCCAATTAACTTTCTGACCAATCGCCAAAGAATAAGAGCTAAGTTTGAAGGTAGCAACCTCACCAACAGAAGAATATCCCATTAAAATTGTGTCATCAACATACTGTTGATGAGTACAAGACACATTACCAGAGGAAGGTTGTAGTCCTTTGATGGTTTTATTCACTTACATTTTTTTGAATCAGTCTTCTCATACTCTCTGCCAAGATTGTAAAAATAATAGGAGAAATAGGGTCTCCTTGCCTGAGTCCCCTATAAGATTTAAAACATCTAGACGAAGACCCATTAATAAGGATAGAAAAAATTAGGGTAGAAATCAGTTCTCTGATAACTTTAATTACCTTCTCATCAAATCCAAAGGCCTCCATAATCCTAAAAAGAACCTGCCACTCCACTCTATCATAGGCTTTTGCCAAATCCAATTTTATCAGAAACCCTTCTTTATTAGCAGCATTAAGAGAATGGATATTCTCATGCACAAGAATAATAGAATCCAAAATCTACCTACTAGGGACAAATCTTTTTTGCTCCTCAGAGATGACAAAGGGGAGAACAACCAAAACTCTGGAAGTCATAACTTTAGAAATAATCTTATAAAATGAGTTACAAAGACTTATAGGCCTAAAATTTCCCATAGAGTTCGCCCCAGCCACCTTAGGAATTGGAGCAATAAAAGTAGAATTGATTTCCATAAGGATTCTTCTAGACCTGAAGAATTCTTTAACAACATTGATCGTATCTTTCCCCACAATATGCCAATATTCCTGAAAGAAGAACATGGGAAAACCATTTGGGCCTGAAGCCTTATCCCCTTGAAAAGAGAAAACAACTTTTTTAGTTTCATCAACAGTAGGGATATTAGATAGAGTCTTATTCTGGTGAGGTTCAATAATCTTGGGAATGTTATCAACCAGGTCTTGTTACTTAGCAATTTAAACATCCCTACTACCAGTGAGGAGCTGAGAGAAGAACCTAAGTGCTTCATCCCCAATATCATCATCTTTAAGAAGAATTTTGTCATCAACAATTAATCTAGATATTCTGTCGACAACTTTATGTTGTTAGGAGTCCCACATATACTGAGAGGGGGGGGGTGAATCAGTATCTGATTGGTGAATGGAATTTCTTAACTTAAAACATGTAGAACATAATATAATAGTGTACCGGTATGCAAGAAATAATGCAATAAACAGAATCAAGAGCATCCACATGAAAAGCACACCATAACACAAGATTTTAATGAGGAAACCTGGTGTGGGAAAAACCTTGGTGGGATTTGTGACCCACAATATTCACTCACTGGCCAATAAGAGAATATTACTTACAATAGGGGCTTGCACATGCAAGAAGGCCAACTGCCTAGAGCTCACTGCTCAATGGGAAGTCTCACTGACTTACAATAAGGATTATACAAATCCAATATCTTGTACTTCTTTACAATAGCATCTTCAATGCCAGATTTAGTACCGGTTCCTGCTCTGTTCTTTACATATACCCTTTAACCTATATTTTGCACAATAGGTCTGCCTAATATTTTCCTTTTTGCTTACATCTCCTATATCAAATGTCTACAATGATCTCTTTTATATATAAGAGTCATTTTACAAATTGCCAAGTCGGCTTACAAAATTTTTCAATAATAAACAAAATATAATATAACAAAAATCCTGTCGGCCTCTGTGTCTGTATACTTCCTTTCTTCTATGCCGGTGCTGGTGTCTTGAGTGCCGGTGTAGAGTGTGATCTACTGATGCCAGTATAATGCTTTTTTCGGTGCCATAGGATTGCAAGGTTTCCATCAATGACAAAACCTTCAATCACATACAATGTCTCATTGGAGTGTGCATATGCCAACAATCTCCCCCTTTGGCATTGATGGCAACACTCATGAGAAATTTCAAAAATGATCCAAAAATGTGAAGTCCAAAAATGTTACCAAAAATGTGTGTGTGCTCCCCCTGAGCATTTGATTCCTGTGATTTGAATTTTTTCATCCCACTACTCCCCCTTTGGGATCAATGACAAAGGTTGTCAAGATGTCAGTAGAGTTTGTAGTTCCAACCTTGTAACTGGGTGGTTACAATTTGAAAAAGATCTCCCAAAATAAAGTTTATACTGTCCATAAACTTTTTGCTATCCTTTGCTACTATCTCTATTCTCTTCACTGTACTGGTGAGATGCTGCAAATGCTCTGTCGGTGTTTTCTTTCCCTATATTAGTGCCTCAGATACTTCCTTCCGTAGAGATGCTAGATAGTCCAATCTTGGACTTAGTTTTGATCTCAAATGCTTTGCCTTATTTACTATTCTTTCTTTCTCTCTTTCCAATTTAAGTAGTTCTTCCTCAAAATTTGTTATCTTCTCCTCAAAAATTGATAGTGTATCAAGTGAGTTGACAAAACTATCTACAAGTTTATTGATCTCATCCTGTACCTTGCTCATTTTCTTGTCTATATCTACAGTCAAAAAGTTTGTTTTACAGGTATCTTTGTACTGATTTTTGTACTCTTTCAACAAATTACATAATTCTGGTAGAAGTGTGTCAAAATCTCTGTTACACTTCTTTATTTGCTCATCAAAGAATTTTTGTTTTTCAACTTCTACTTTATCCTTCAATGACTCTTCTTTTATTTTCTCAATGTTTTCTGAGATATATTTACATAGTGTATCAATTTGTCCTAAAGAATATTTGTTGTCTATATTATAGTTGGGAGCAATTACCTTCAAAATTGGTATGGTATCATCAATTGCTTTGTAAGCTTGTGAGCTGTAGTCGGTTATTTTCTTGATAGAATCTAGTAGTACCTCAGTCACATTAGTTGATTTGAATCTTGATGATGAATCAACCATCTGAGTACTGGTGGAAGTAACCAAGCTTGTATTGACCTCTGGTAGGTTTGTTTGTGTCTGCATTTCTTTAAGCAATGGTTTTTCTACTTCACTAGTTATCGGTGGTACTATTTCCTTATGTACCTATTCCTGTTGTGGTTGTTCCAGAGCCTTTTGCTCTATTTGTTTCTCTATATGTTGCATTGTCTCAGTTTGTATCTAAGTCTCTACCTTTTTTTCTTTATCTACTGCCGGTTTCTCCTGTGAGTTATCAGTTTCCTCAGCTACCAGAGGCTCACTAGCCATATCAGTCTTATCTGTTGTATCTTTGTCTACAACTATGTTGATCTTTTGAGTATCAACATCCATAGTATATAAAGCTTCAAGATTAGGATTATCATCCTCTACATCCATACTCTTAGCTGTCGGTAGATCTTTTGTTGTTTTTACTGGTGAAGTAATCAAAGGAGGTGAGGGTAAGTTGTCTCTAACCTTGATGATAGGTGGTCCACCAACTTTACCTTTCCCTTTGTCTCTATCTTTCTGATAAACTTTTATGAGTTTGGGGTTCCTGTATTCTTCTTGTTTTTCCTTCTCAAATAGGAATATATCCCATCCATTTTATGTCTCCTTAGTCACCTCATTAATTCTTCCAACCATGAAAGCAACGTGCCGATGTGTAGTAAAAAATACTGTTTGGTTGGCTTGAGCAATTAGGTCATCAATTTCCTTGGGTGAGTTTACCGGATATACAACAAGTAGCTTTTCAATCTTTATTTTCTTATCCAGTTCTATTACTGCTTGTCTTCTTGCTTCTAGTCTTTTAAATAGCTCATCAGGAATTTCATTGACTACGTCCATCAAAAACTTCTTGTACATATCCATATGTAATATAACACTATTTTCAACTTGCTCTTTTTCATCAGCTGTTAAGGTGTCATATATTTTCTCTATGTTCTTCAATTTACCTTCCTCTGTGATTTCATTCAATAATATATCAAGAGGGGCCAAGTCTTTGTTTGTCCTCTTCTTCTTCTTGGGTGTCAGTTTCTTCTTTGGTGTGGTCTTTCTTACTGGAGATCTCACTGCTTGTTGTTTTTGCCTTGTCCTCCTGGGTGAGGGTGTGGTTGCCAGTGAGGGATTTCTTTTTCTTACTACTCTTTTGAAAGTTGCAGGCATGTCACTCCCTGAAGAAGTACCTACCGGTGATAGGTGAGTTTCAGGTTGTGGAGCTGCTAACTCATCCTCTGTTATACTAGTTTTCTTCAACACATCTTCTTTGATGGCTTTTGCTTGTCTGGAACCTTTCCTTACAACTGCCTCAACCTTTTTCACTCTTTTCTTTGATTGTATTTGGCTTTCAATGGTTTTTGCACTACCAAATACTTCTTCCTTAGGTTCTCTGGGGGCTTCTAGAAGTGCTTTAGCATATGTTTCAACTATGTGATCATCTATTTCATAGCCCATCTCGGTTACCCAAACTATCCTTGGGATGACTGCTTCCATCCAGATTTCATCTTTCTTGATTACAAAGCATATTTCATCTTTGTATTTGTCAACAATATTTTGTGATAGCCTGATTCTTTTCTTCATTTTGGCCTTTAATGCTTGAAAAAAGTCATGAATATTGTTTTCCTTGTTTTCACCCATGTTATTGAATAGTTCTGTTAACCATTTGCCTGCTGGTATATCATATCCAAGTTCTTTGTAGCCTATACTAGGAACCTATTTTGTTATGTGTAGCATCAGACTTACTAACAGATTTCCAAACCTGAAAGTTCCTTTCTTGTCCTCCTTGATCTTTCCAAGGTTGTCAATTAATTCATCTTTTAACCACTCACATACATCAATTTTTGCATTGTCTGAAACCATATCATAAGCACTCTTAATGCATATACTTGAAACTAAATTGAGTCTATTTGCATGAGTAGCTTTATATCCTAATATCATGCTGATGAATCTCACATTGATATTTGTTACATCATTAACTCTTAGGGACCTCTTGTCGAATGTTGCACTAGTTAGGTTTGTAACTAGGTCATTTGATACTTTCTTGGTTTTATCTAGTCTTTTATCGGTGGTCGGTAACCTTGTGACAACTTTCACAACTTCCTTAGTGATTTTGTGGACTGCATCTAACTAGAAAAACTCACCATGTACCCTGCTTAAGACTATCCTAATCACATCCTTTGGAAATTCAGGAATGCTAAGGATATCTGTAAATCCTAGGGTCTCAATGATTTTGTGTTCATCTTTTATATTTCTGGTTTTATCACATATCACAGTTTTAAACATGGTTTTAATTTATTCATCTCCTAACTCCTCAATATTGCAGTGGATGTACATTCTGGGGTCTTCAGCATAAACAACTCCCTTAGGAATTTAAGAAAAAGTACCTAAGGTATCATCTTTCCTTGCTATCTCAGGAACTAACTAAAATACGAGCCTAGGTCTTTTTATCACTTCAACAATAGTAGGGTTTGCTATATATTCAATTGCAGAGGTGGATGCCATGATTAAATACCTTTTATTGCCTTTAGGATGGATGATTTCTTGGAGTGTTCTTGCTTCTTGCTCGAAATGCCTTAACTCAGAATCTTCGTGCTCTTCGTAAATTTGAAATCTCAATGAAATGAAATGGAGCCAAAATCTTAATTTTATAGTGTCTATTCACCATCTACCACATTAATTACATGCTGGTTAAGTATTCACTTAACATTGTTTGCCGGTAATAGGTAATTTCCAACTTCTTATCTCTAACCAAGGGAATAATAGCACATGTGTCATTAGATTGCCAAACCCTCAAAGAAATTTTCTTCAATTAGATGAAGAACTTCCTACCGGTGGAGCACTACTCTATCCTTCTGGTGAAACATCACTCTATTCTGCCGGTGAAGCATTGGTTTTTTCTATTGGTGGAGGAGTATTCCCAATAATTAGACCAGCTTTTCTAATCCCTTGTTTTGAGAATTCTTACTTAACCTCTTCAACTTTTTCTTTACCTCTCAAGCTAGAACTTTTGTTGTCTACTAGTGTTCCTTTACTTCTACAAAATTTAGCAATATGCCCAATCTTTGTTACATGCATAAAAAGTTACATTATTTTTTTGAATAGATTTCCCATAACCTATGCCAGTTTGTGTCCTGCATTGATTAGATAAATGTCCAAATCTTCCACAAATATAACATCTCACATTCATTCTACAGTTTTCAGAGTTGTGACCAACTTTGTTGCATTTAGAACATTGATTGGTGGGTGTGTTGATATTATGATAATTTCTAGATCTACATTCATTTGCTCTATGACCATACTTATTACACTTAAAGCATTTTCCATTGAATTTATAAGTATTAGGTTGTCTTACCGGTTTGTTGTGATCCTGAGTATTTGTAGTACCGGAGCTTTCACCAACTTCAAAGCCAATTCCAGAAGTGTCACCTTTAGGTTTTTGATTCTTCAGCAAGGTGCCAAGTTCCTCTGAGCTTTTCTTGAATTTTTCTTTATGTTGATTTGCAGTTTCTAGTTCTCTTTCTAAGACTTCTTTTTATCTCATCAGTTCATTTGAGTCATTTTGAGTATGCATCAGATCTATCTTTAACATGCCATTTTCATAGCTAAGTCTTGTGTTCTCATTTGCTACATCACTTAGTCTTATGGTCAATTCTTCTTCATTCTTCTTCTTATCCTCAATCTCTTTGCAAAATCTCATAGTCATATCCTGCATTTCATTCTTTGTTGTCATGATCTCTTATTTTAACTTGCTTATCATATCATTAAGTGATTCCTTTTCATCATTCTCATTCTGCAATTTTTCACAAAATTCTCTTCTCTTATTTCTTGCAACAGTAAAATTTTCTTAAAGTGCCTGAATGATATCCCGAGCTGCCCTTAAATCATCTTCTAGTTTGATATTTTTCAATTTTTCTGCATCATAGTCTGTAAGAGCTCCTCCTAGTTGCTTCATTAGATTTTCCATCTTTACCGGTGTCAATATCTTCCTCAAGCTATTAGGATTCTAAAAATAGAGGACCAAGCTCTGATACCAATTTTTAGGAGTCCCATAGATGCTGAGAGGGGGGAGTGAATTAGTATTTGACCGGTGAATGAAATTTCTTAACTTAAAACATGCAAAACATAATATAACAGTGTACTGGTATGCAAGAAATAATGCAATAAATAGAATCAAGAACATCCACATGAAAAGTACACCATAACACAAGATTTTAACAAGGAAACCTGGTGTGGGAAAAACCTCGGTGGGATTTGTGACCCACAATATTCACTCACTAGTCAATAAGAGAATATTACTTACAATAGGGGCCTACACATGTAGGAAGGCCAACTGCCTAGAGCTCACTGCTCAATGGGAAGTCTCACTGACTTACAATAAGGATTATACAAATCCAATATCTGGTACTAAATTACAATAGCATCTTCAATGCCAGATTCAATACCGGTTCCTACTCTATTCTTTACATATACCCTTTAACCTATATTTCGCACAATAGGTCTGCCTAATATTTTCCTTTTTGCTTACATCTCCTATATCAAATGTCTACAATGATCTCTTTTATATATAAGAGTCATTTTACAAATTGCCAAGTTGGCTTACAAAGTTTTTCAATAATAAACAAAATATAATATAACAAAAATCTCGTTGGCCTCTATGTCGGTATACTTCCTTTTTTCTGTGTCGATGCCAGTGTCCTGAGTGCCGATGTAGAGTGTGATTTGCTGATGCCAGTATAATGCTTTTTCCGGTGCCATAGGATTGCAAGGTTGCCATCAATGACAAAACCTTCAATCACATACAATGTCTCATTGGAGTGTGCATATGCCAACATATGTTTCATGGAAGTCATGTAAAAGAATTTAGTGTTTCTATCCCTAGCTTCCAACCAAATAGCCCTAGATCTCTGTCTCTAGTAGATTTCCTCCCTGGATATAGTGTTGTGAAGTTTGGGTAGAATATCATCTTCCTTAGCCTTGGGATACTTATTATAACCATCTTTCTGAATAGAGTTTTGGGTCTGTTCTAATTCCTTCTTCAACTTTTTTTTTTATTCAAAAATATCTCCAAAAACCTTCTTATTCCAGATCTTGATGTTATCTTTGATGTTTCTAACTTTTTTAGCAACTTTGTACATGACAGATCCATCCACATTAATATTCCACCAATTGGCAATGGATTTTTCCAAAGATGGGTGTGATATTGACATTTTCTCAAACCGAAAAGGAAAACAGCGTGTTCTCTTGACAGATTCAGCAACAAAAGAAATGGGATAATGATCCGAGCCAATTCTATTGATGAAAGACAAAGAACATCTATGTGTAAGGATCCAGTCATGAGTGATAAGGGATCTATCAAGCCTTACCTGAATGAGGTCTCCTCCATCCCTTTGATTAGACCAAGTGTAGGAAGCTCCGGTAAGATCAACATCAATCAAGGCATTGGCATTGATGAAGTCCATCAGGTCAGTCCTGCTATCTAGTTGGGCTTGAGTTCCTCCAAATTTGTCAATTCCTTGCAACGAGGTATTGAAATCTCCCACCAATAGCCAGCTATCTTGAGAAAAAAACCTTCTTTTCTACTGGATCTTGTCCAAAAATTTACTCCTAGTAGCTTTGGAATTTGGGGCGTAAATGTTGGTAACCACCCATTCCTTTCCTTCATTAATACTTTTTACTTTCATTGATATAATATTACCATATTCATCTATCAAATCTCCAAAAATAGTTTTCTTGTTCCAGAATATAGCCACCCTACCTGACATCTCATTCGAGCTACTACCACAAACTCCTCCCTGTTTAAAGAATTTTAAATTTTCAACTTTTTCCTTACTCATTTTGGTTTCCTAAACCAGGATGATATCTGACTTATGATCTCTAATAAGATTATGTAAAACATCCTGTTTATGGAGACCATTTAGGCCTCAAATGTTCCAGGAGATTACCTTATTTGGAGACCTGGGAGAAAGATTCTTGAATAGTTCACTACCTTCCATCAGCTATGTTTTGTTTACTCTCCTGGTCCTGGTGCCACTTCTTGGGTTTATGACCCTACGGAGATTTAGAAAGACCAATATTTGCCTTTGATCTGGTCCTAGTTTTAACCCCATTAGAGCATCCTGTCTTCTTATTTTTCTTTTTTCCCACCCCTATTATCTCTTCATCATCTTCATCTTTGTGAGAAGTTTTCTTATTATTCCACAATTCTCCACCTTTCTGAGGGGAGGTGGGCGTTTCAGTTCTAGGATTCTAAAATAGAGAGTTTAGGTTAACCTAAGGCGATCCGAACTTATTCTTTTTTCCAACAATAACTTCAGGTCCTTCAAAGTCATTTGGACAAGCTTTATTACTTTTTATTACTGAAACTTGAAGGGCCTCATATTGGGATTCATTCATGTCATCAATCTCACCCTCTTCAAGAATTTATTCTATGGTTACATTCTCTTCCTCCTGAGTCTGTAAAACTTCAAATACATTGACTATTTTGATCTCAAATCCACTATTTTCATTCTTTTTATCTTCCTTCTGAAGGGTAACCTTGAGAGGACTAGCTTTCCTATCATCTTCTGTTATATCTTTTAGGTTACTAGGAAGTCCACTCCCTCCTTCCACTCTACTGTCCTGCTTATTGTTAGTCTTCTCTTTCCATATCTGTTTAACATGATTGTTAGACTTCTGGGACTTTTTGGGGTTACTTGGGAAAACCTTAGCCCAATGTCTAGCTTTCTTACAAGAGAAGCACACGAAGGGGAGGGACTCAAACTCTATGGTTTGTTCCCATAACCCAAGTTTGGAGTTTATTTCAATAGTATTGGGAAGATCCATATTCTGAGAGATATTGACACAAATCCTCACATACACCAGTCTCTTTTGTGTTGTTGTCATAGGATCTATAGCAACAAGCTCCCCAAAGGAGTTAGCAATACCTGTGAAAACATCCTCCATCCAGAATTCAAGTGACAAACTAGGCAACCTTACCCAGACCAGAGTGGATTCAAAAAAGGAGTCATTGAGTTCCATATTTGGAGACCATTTCCTTAGGGATAACGAAGATTTACCAGACATCCATGGTCCACTGCTCAAGGTCATTTCTAGATCTTCCCCACAAGAGAAGGAGAAAACAAAAAAACCCCTTGACAGGGCAGAAACATCAACCTGACCTTTCAACCTCCATTTTCTCTTAACAAAAGATCTAACATCCTTAATATTGGGTCATGGTCTGACAAATTTTCCCACTAGAGAAAAGGCCATTAGAGATATACTATGATTGATAACCATATCTAGTACATCAATAGAAAATTTGCCTATTTTTTATCAGAAATGTCTTCCATAGAGGGGAAGGATGATTTACCAGTGGGTTTGTTTGCAAAAAGACGGTTCCAGGGTTTGAGAGCCTTCACCTTTGTCGTCTTTTCCAAGTCAGCGTTAACAATCTTGGGACCTAATTTTGAAGAATCTTCATTATTTTTATGGTCAGGAGGAGGGTCTCAATGTTGTGGGTCCCCATCTAGTCTCCCATTCTCATCATCCATCATAGATCCTAGAGGTTGTCTTTGATCTACAAAGGCAGCAAAACCAAAGGAACCAACCACGTTGTTCCCTCCATTCACAGAATTCAAATTTCCCTCTAGTTGCATTGTTCCCTCCATTCTCCTTTCATAAAACAACCTCTTCTTATTTCTATTAGACCTTGATCAACAACATAATTGCATCTCTTTTGATTTTTGTACTTTCGGTAGGGCTTATAAGGGTTACCATATGTATCATGCTTCAGATATCTATCATTCTTATCAGATCTATCATGTCTTTCAAAAATTTCATGCTTATCATATCTTGTTATTGTATGCTTACTTTCTTTTTAAAACATAAAAATCTCAAAAATATTGTTATATGCATTATGTGTTCTTAATTTTCATATGTACTTTTCATTTCAAACATGTCAGATATTTATTTGTAAGATTTTCATTCATATGATAATGCATTTTCTTATGATGATTATACATTTAGTAAGGAAGAACTTGATGAAGCTCTTGACGAGTTCCTTTATCCTAAACCTTCTAAACCAACATTTTTCCAAAGACTATTCAATATAGTTACTATGCCATTTCGTAGTGATGATGAAGATAAGTCGGATGACTCTCCTCATGAAGTCATTCCTATAAAATAATCCTCCATATCTAGTAACATTGTAATTTATGACAATCCTCTTTATGATGACTTATCTCTCTTTGAATACAGACATAAACTATTCAGTAGTCATGACTATGCTATGTTAGATGATGTTCTTGGTGATTTCATGTCTACTAAAACTTCTTCAAACAATTTTTTAAACATCCAAGAGATTGATTAACATGATAAATGTGAATGAAGATAACTTCCAAACACCTGCTAATAACCCCTCTTCATGGTTCAAGGTGCTACTACTTCTTAAAATTCTTAACCTCTTAATAAGCCTCTCTTTGTGGTTCAAGGTGGTTATACTAACATGATGCCTTTTGCACTCCTAAAAAAGTAGTTATTATTGTGCAAGGAGGACATCACACCAAGAGTCCTTATGAGTATGCTAAATAGATTACTTAAGAGAGTTATAATTTTCTTTCTCACACATATAATACAAGAAACAATAGGCAACCTAATCATCCTCTAGTTATCCCTTTATCACTTCCTTCTTCTCAGCCCATTCTTCCACCAGCATCTTGTATATCACAACATCTTGGTAAAAATTATGATCTTATCGAACAACTTAAAGCTACTCCCACCAAGATATCTCTTTGGGATTTAATTCAAACTTAATCCATGAGTCATGGAATGTTACAAGATTCTTTAAATACTTTATATGTCTCACCTATAGTGACACCTAATAATGTGGCTTATTTGATTGACTCC
Organism: Cryptomeria japonica; assembly: GCF_030272615.1. NCBI lineage: Eukaryota > Viridiplantae > Streptophyta > Pinopsida > Cupressales > Cupressaceae > Cryptomeria > Cryptomeria japonica. Next base: position 400,792,158 of record NC_081409.1, read on the forward strand.
ATGACAACACCTAAAGCTCAAATTGTGTACACTCAAGATGAGTTACCCTCTCAAAAGATTTGAAAAAATATGACCCTCTCATGATTGTTGTCCTTATTAATGGTAATTCTATAAGACAAACCCTTGTTGATAATGGATTTGGACTTAATGTTTGTAGCATTGGTCTATTGCATAAGATAAATGTGGATACTTTTCTTATTATGTCGGATTCTCTTCCTATTCGTGGCTTTGATAATGTTGCGAGAACTTCTTTAGTTACTATAACCTTTCCTATCAAGGTGGGACCTATTATTTTACTTAAAATATTTTATTAGGATGACCTTGGATTCATTGTATGCAAGTTGTTCCTTCTACTTTGCATAGACATGTTAAATTAATTTACAATAATAAGATGTATACTTCGCATGTTGATACCAACTTACAAGGTTGTTGTAAACCTCATATTCCAAATCTTCTTCAACTACTTCTAATTCTTCTCCAAGTACCGCTACTTATTCAAGTACTCCTTCTTTGACTACTATTGATTCTTCTTCTATTCCAACTAAATCACCATCTTCTCCTGAAGATACTTCTTCACTTGAGGCAGTACTCTTAGGTGATGATTGGAGATATTTGGATTTTACACCTATTTTTATAGGTGAATATAAGATCCCCCCAAGAGAACCTAAGAACCAAAAGGAATGTGACATGGATAAATCTAGAAAGAAACCCACCTTGTCTAAACAGCTCAGTAACAAATTTGTGGCTGCTTCAAAATCTAAAACCTCTTCTACTTCAACTAATTATGACATCCAGACATATGAGGCCCCACCTTCCCTTAAGAAATGGCCACTCTTTATGGCCCTAGTTTTCACATCTTGTCTTAGAGTGGATATAATGGAAATGGTTGTGTTTCACAAGAACAAGGGATAAAAGTTCCTTTAGAGAATCATGTTAGTGAGACATATTTTGGAATTGGATACAATCCCTTTAAACCCACCAAAGCCTCTAAGAGACCATCTCTTAATGTCAATGTCATCTTCTCTTCTGATTCACTATCATCAATACATTGGAATACATTGATTTTGACTCTCATCCACTTTCCTTGGATATCTTTTCTACTAATGATTCCTTGGTTGAGTTTTTAGGAGTTTATGATGGTCTTCCTTGACATCACCATAATTGTGCATTTCTCTATTGTTTAAATCTTGAAGCATGCTTTGGGGAAGATACTAAATCAGGTAATGATAATGATGAGATCATACATGAATTTCCTCAGCCAATGGATGTTCCCAACAAATTAATCTTCTTGTGAGTGATACCATCAATGTTAAAATGGATCCTTATAATGAAGAGAATATCATAAAGATCAGGTGTGCTTAAGCGATGAAGAACAAAAAGAATATTCTACCTTATTACATGAATTCCCTGATATCTTTGGTTAGATCTATTCTAATATGCCTAGCATTGATCCTAAAATTATGACTCATAATATTGTATTGATTCCTTATGATAAACCCATGAAGTAGAAGATTAGGAAAATGAATCCCAAAATAGCTTTGCTTGTTGGCTAAAATTGAAATTTTTTTGGAAGCTGGCTTTATTTTCTTTATTGATTATTACCCTTGGATTTCAAATATTGTTGTCATTTCTAAACCTGATAATAAAAGTACAATATGCATTGATTTTCAATATTTCAATAAAGATTATTTGAAGGATTATTTTTTTGCTTCCAAACATTGATATGATAGTAGATTCTACTGCTCGTCATGCTTTGTTATCCTCTATGGATGGTTTCTCTGGATACAATCAAATATTTATTAATCCTCAAGATCAATTTAAGACTGCTTTCACCACTCCTTGGGGTATGTTTTGTTGGATTATGATGTTGTTGTCACAAAAATTTTCACCCTTATTGGACAATTGTGCTCAATAACCTTATGAAACATGAAAACAACCTGCAAGTATGGGCCCTTGCGAAATGTGAGGTTGAGTCTTTAGAGAAGACCGACATACTTATCAATCAAAGTGTAGTGTTGGACCAACCCAACACTTGTGAGGCCTATTCTAATGATTTGAGAGGAGAAAAAGGGAGAAGGAATGTTGAAAGGGAAAATGAGGTGATGCACCTAGATTGAAAGTTGATCCTCCCTTCCCATAACTCCATAAGATATCAAATAAAACTACCCAATAAGATGCATAATTTTCTATCCTAAAAAAATCTCTAAGGGTATGTAAAGGTTAGAATACTACAAGATGAAGAGTGGAATTAAAACAACTCATAGATAGCATCCACATCGGTGTTTAACATAATCACATAGACTAAGAACCAGACAAAGGATGCATTCAAATAAGAGGTAAAACATATTACAAAAATTATTTAAACTGAAAAGAGGCAAGATAGATAATATTACTGATGCAAAGGAAAGACAAAGTTTTTAGTTGTAAAAAGATAAATTTCTATAAGAGAAACAGGGGGAAGATCCTCAAAAGAGGTTACAAAATTTACCTTTGTAGTTTAGGAATAACTTAGATAGAACCCTACGTTCATAAACCCTAACCAACCAAGGTTAGGTTATAAAAAATAAAGAAGATCAGATCTAACATGTGATCTGATGGTTACATGCTCTAAAGTTCCTCACCTAACTAAGAAGGAGTGACAATATCTAAAAATAGGGAGACCTCTACATTAGTATGGTGTTAGAATGGTCCAATCAGACCCAAAAGTCTTCTATATTTAATAAATGAGCATGGGAGACTAAGATAAACATTTGCAGAGTATATCAAAGTAATGGAAATCATCCCTCTACCTCTTGAAAGTGGTTGGGATGGATCAGATCTGATTTGGTTAGCCAACAAAACAAAAACTGATTTTCAACCATTAAGTCAACAACCACCCTGTACAATTGTTTGAATTTTAACAACCACCTCTAGTTTAAATTTGGGTCACTTGATATTCTTACTCATGCATAGATGTCTGATATAGATTATGCCATGAGATCTCCAAAAGGGCCTAAAAGAGGTTTTAAAATAGGGTCATCAGATCTCCCTTTTAGTGAAATCAGACGACCAAGATTGACAGTTAAAATAGATGGCCCCATGAGCCTTATTGCTGTTTCGCAACCTAAATTTTTTTTTTATGTTACTGATGCAAAACAATGAAAAAACCTCTTGCTAGCAACAACATTAATCAATATATCACATGGGTCCAGCAGTGGTTAGCCATAACTGCTCTGACCTCATGATAATATATTCCTTCATACTGCTGGCCTTTATCACCAAATCGCAATCCTGACCGGGTGGTCAACCTTTACTGTCGTGAAACCGTGAAGTCCTTCTTTCTTCTTAATACTGCTTCACCATTTGCAGAGTGGGCCCTTCCAAGAACCTTCCTTCACCATGAAATAATGAAAACATTGCTTTAACCTTCACTGACAACAACCACATCGCTATTTCGTGGCCTCAACCTGATGATTAGCTTTGACCATGGCGTAATTGCGAAAACAATTCTTCTTAACACCACTGTGACCTTATCATTGTTTCATGGAGGGGACCCCACCATGAGTTCCGACCGCTGCAAAACTACAAAAACCAAAGCGATTATCACAATTTCGTAATGGGGACCAAAAGGAAAGCTCCAAGTGTTGCGAAACATAAAAAACAATAGAAAAATTCTACCAGTTGGTAGCAGGTGAAAGGGGACGGTTTTGGGATGAGAAGGGAACCCTCCAGTTAGCCAACCTTTTAGTAAAATGACCACCTTGTCTAGTTAATTATTAAAAAGAACAAAGTTGAGAAAGGTTTTAAGGAAAAAATCCTTAGGGGTTTAAGGTTTTAGCCATTGAATATTTCTCAGATCGGATATCTGCATGGCTAAGGTTGACATGAAAATGGTCAACATTTCTAGCAACTCAGAGGGGATGGCAAGCCTGCTAAGCATATAAGACCAGAATCCTAGGATTTCCATTGGTCACAGAGTCAAAACTAAAAATATGAAGAAACTTTTTCCCCTGCAACCTACAAAAGATCAAAATTCTGCCATTTTGGAAGAGAAAAGTCTATGCTCATGCACTTCTAAAAAAAACTAGAAAAATTATTTACAAAGGCCAAAAATTACCTCAAGCACACACTTTAAGGTGAATGTCATTGACTTAAATACGAAGGGCTTCACCACTAAGCTTGGATAGGTGGAAATAATTTTCCTCCTTGTAGCTAGTGATAACATATGGGTTGCTCTAAATTGCATCAAATTTGGAGTTCCTACCTAGTTTAGCTTGGTCTACATCCCACTTCAGGACAAGGTCACCAACCTTGAAGGTCCTAAGAATGGCCTTTTTGTCAAAAAACCTTTTGACCTATCCTTGATGTATATTAAGGGTCTGCATGGCCCTATTTCTAGTTTCTTCTAGCTCCATTAGCTCTACATATCTGACTGTCATGGCATCACTCTCTAGGCGCTCTAACTAGTGTTCTAAATCAAGAGAGGGTAATTGAAGAGATAAGGGAAGCCTTGCTTCCCTTCCAAATACTAACATGAAAGGTGAATTACCAATTTCTCTCTTAGGTGTAATTCTGTCAGCCCATAGGGTTGTCCCTAACTTCAAATGACAACACCTTTGATTATCATCTAGAGTCCTCTTAATGATAATAATAAGGTTCTTATTTGAGGACTCAACTAGGACATTCCCTTGGAGGTAGTAGTTTGATGATATCTTCAAATACACATCATGATGAACTACCCATAAACTGATTTGATCTCTAACAAAATTTTTGGAGTTATTATATATAATGGTGGAAGGGACACCAACCCTAGTTACAATTCCCTCTAAGAATTGAACCACTGATTTTTTAGTTGCATCCTTCAAAGTTACTATCTCTATCCACCTTGTGAAGGAATATGTGGTATCCAAAATCCACTTATGGCCTGCACTTGATAGATGGTTGATTGGGCCAATAAAACCTAGGCCCTATTGAGCAAAAGGTTGATCAATTTGTATAGGATGCAGAGGAAGGGTAGACAATCTTTGTTTACTTGAGAATAGGGCACATTCCTTGCATTGCCTTACCCACTTGTGTGCATCTCTGAATAAGGACAACCAATAATAGCATGCCTTGATTATTTTCATGGAAGTGATCCTTGGAGAAAAATGACCACCTAAGGGGCCATCATGAAACTCTTCTAATAGTTTGTTGACCTGATCTTCTTTGATTCATCTCAGTAAGAATCCATTGAGGTATTTTTTTAACAAAACACCATCCACTAATACATAAGGGATAGACTGAAGCCTGAAGTGTTTTCTCTTAGTTCTGTCAAAATTAGGAGGGTAACTACCATCCCTCAAGAAGGAAGTCATGTCATCAAACCAACTGGTTTGTCCATCTTCATTGTTGGCTGGTTTCTCCTCCTCCTACAACATAAGGGTGACCTCTAGCTCTTTTTCAAAAGTTGAAACAAACTGCTCACATAGGCCCTTGCCTCTTACTAGCTTGGTAATTTTAATGTTGAGATCATATTCCATGACCTTAGTGATCCATCTATCCCTCTTCTCACCAGTGTCTTTGTTTAGAAGTAAATCTCTCACACTTGCATGTGGGACTAGAAGATGAATCCATTTGTTAGAAAGCATGTGTCTAAATGTTTTTCATTCTCTAACCATTGTGATGACCTGTTTCTCCTGTTTCTCCATGTAAGTATATTTAAGTTCATAATCTTTTAGGCCTTCACTTAAAAAGGCAATGGGCTGCTCTAATCTATCATCATTTAGTTGTGTCAAAATATTTGATAGACTTGCTTCTCCTCCCAAGGTGTAGAGGATGGATTCTCTATCATAATTAGGATTTACCAGGGTAGGAGCCTAATAAATTGGTTGTTTGATCTAATCAAAACCATATTTTCCCTCCTTTGTCCATTTGAAAAGCATATCCTTCTTTATCATGGTTGTGAGAGGCTTCACCATGGCAGTCGAGTTTGGGATAAATCTTCTTACAAAGTTGATCCTACCAAGGAAACTGTGCAAAACCTTTTTGTGACTTGGGAGGGGAAGAGATAAAATTGCCTCCACTCTTTCTAGATCTATAGCCAAACCATCCTTTGATACAATTTGTCCTAACAATTTTCCATGATCGGCGACAAATACACATTTAGTAGGATTCAAGGACACAGCATATAAACTGTATTTTCTGAATACTTGCTCAAGGTGACCAAAAGGATCTGTTGAATACTTTCTCAAGGTGACCTAAATGATCTGTTGAATACTTGGAGTACATAGTTATATCATATAGATATAACAATAAAAAAAGTGTTAATGCTCCTTTGAAGGCCATATCCATATCCCTTTAGAAAGTAGTACCTGCATTGGTTAGTCCAAAAAGCATCTTACAATAGGCATAGGTGCCCCATTTAGTAGTAAATGCAATTTTGAATTGTTTTGATTCTTGGACTAGGAACTGATTATATCCTAAATATCCATCCAAGAATGAAAATCTCTCTGAGCCATTTACTTTGGCTAAGATTTTCTCAATGGATGGAAGGGGATAATGGTCCTTAAGGGAGGCTCTATTGAGATCCCTAAAGTATACACATAATCTGATTTCCCCATTCTTCTTCCTAACTGGAACAAGAGTGGCTATCCAAAAAGAATGCTTAATTGGAATAATTATATTAGATTATATGATCTTAGATAACTCATTTCTCATTAAGGGCTCATCCTTGGGGTTTATTGGTCTTTACTTTTTCTTGACAGGCTTTGCATTTGGATCTAGCTCTATGGTATGATAGGATAAACTAGGGTCAAACCCTTTCAGATCCTCATAAGTAAAAACAAATGCATCATTATATTCTTTACAAATCTTGGCAAAAACATCTTGGTCTATTTTGGAACATACCTTTCCCAAGTTGAGAGATTTTCCATCAACCACTGGGATTAATTTGTAATCTCCCTTTCTTGCAGCAAAATTAAAAGTTCTCCATTTCACTTGATCATCTGAACTGAAGATCCCCTCCAAGGTGATTAATCCCTTGGGTAGCTTGTTTGAACTAAGTTGCATGATCTGATCTCCATACTAATTCTGTATTAGGGACTGGTTCTTGTTTGAGAACTTTGCCTCTTCTTGTAAAAAAATGGCAATTTGCTGATCTAAATCAAAAACTTACAAATTAACTTGATTATTAGGTATAGTAGACCTAACCACAAGCTTGATTTGTTTCTCCCTCATGTCTGCAACATGACTTGGCATTTCATGTTGAGCATCAACTGCTGCAAGCCTATTGACATGCTTGTTCTAATTTTTGGGGACACTAGATATGTTGAAGTCTTCAAATCCTTATATTAGGTCCCAAACTCTATTCTTGTAAGATTTGAGAAGGTTGTTCTTGGTTATGATTTGAGCTCTAACTTGATTAACAACCAACTCACTATCTCCATGTTCTCTTAAGAATTTTATCCCTCTTCTTTGTGTCATTTGGAGACCTAAGATCAATGCTTCATACTCAGCAACATTGTTAGTGCACCTAAAATGAAGCATAAATGAAAAATAATATTTCTGCTTGTTAGGAGAAATGAGTAACACATCGGCCCTTGCACCATTCTTGTTTCTTGAACCATAAAAAAACATATCCCATAGTCCATTTAAATTATTGAACTCCTTGCTAATATTGGGAATAAAGGTGTCTTCCTCATGAATGTAATAAGTACTAAGACCTATATCAGTGACTTCACCAATTGGGTCAAATTGAAAAGGATTAGCCCACTCATCAAGTAGGAAATCAGGGACCTCCTCCACAAGATTAGTAGGCTCCCTGATTAAAACATCCTCCCTATCATCATGGAGGGTACAATTCATATTTATGGGGCTTGGAGTGTAAGGCTCAATATGGCCATTTGCAATGGGCTCTACCCTAATAGTAACCTTTGTACCATATCTTCTTCTAACTAACATATGAAATTAGTTTAAAGATAGATAGCCTCCTATGTTATTAGTAAAATCTCTTGATAAACAAATAGAAAATAGAGCAGGGAGGTTAATAGCTAAAATTTATTGTAAGACACTACAACTGGGGCATGCATGTAGGGTTAAACACAAATCCTTAATCACCCCCACTGTCTAAACTATGGTGCCATCAAGTTGTACAACTCCTATATTCATAGGCTCATACTTAATACCTAGGTGGTCAGCCACATTCTTAGGCATGATTGAACTAATAGCCCTCGAATCTATTATGCATTTATGGACTATATTATCTCCTATAATCAAAGAGAGATAGAAAGGAAGGGGATTACTAATATTTTTTTAACTCTCTGCCTCCAAAGGTTGTACTAGACTTGTTGGAGTGGATGAGCTATAATCTCTTGTTGTTTCTCCCGTGCCATTTATATCCGTTAAGGCCTCCTAGAGAAGATCTCTCTGAGATGGAATAGAGAGTGCATCCCACATGGAAACATTAAGGATAGCCTTCATTTGTTCTACAATGCTGAAGGGGACTACAACCTTTGTAGGAACCTTAGCAATAATAGGATCAAGTTTTGTTATTATAGGCACATTGTGCTACTCCCTTTTTTTGACATTTTGAGTCAAATCTTGATCTTTGTTTGGAGTAGTTGTCTTGTCTGGGGTCTTTGGAGTTATAATTTATGTAGAAGCCTATGAAACTTGGGATGTTGTGGAAATTGCATCATTGTCTATAGCCCTCCTCTTTGATCTAGTGTTATTAGCTATAGGGTCACTATTCAATTGATTAACACCACATAAATCTACCTCCTGCCAGTTCATAAGGGTAGAATATCCCTATTCATAGGTTGGATAATCATGAAATTATTGTCTTGAAGTGGTTGGTTCAAATTGTGCCAATAGAGCATGGGAAATCTCTCCATTTTGGCAAGCAATCTTATTGTGAGGTTGATTGCATGGAATACACCATTCTTTCTCTTAAGCAAGATTATTCTGTGTTGGGAATATTACCTTTGAGGTACCTACAACCATATGATTCAAACTATTCAAAGGCCTAGCATTACTCCATTGGTTCTACCCTTGAAAGTTTGACCTATTTTGCTGGTAATTTTGATTTTGTGATTGATAGGGCTTGTTGGGCGCCTCAGGTAACTTTCTTTTTATTGAAACTAATTCATTACCAAACCCTTGCATCATGGTCTTGATTTATGACCTGAGCTCCTGAATCTCTGTGGATGATGGAGTAGGTGCATACATTAGTAGATGACATGTAGATGCTATTGGAAGAGGTGTCAAGATATACTATTGTGTAGGAGCCTTTGGGAATAGGGGCATTGGTGTTTGGGGAGCGATCTTTCCTGCCTGTACTAAACAATTTTCTACCCTTATGGCCAGAGCATACACATCTGGTAGGTTTTCTCCTCCCATTGACTGGATCATAGTAGAAATATCACTATTGAAAGCCTTGAGGAAGTATATAAAGACATGATTGGAAGATGGCTTGACCAAAGCAAGGATCCTATCCCAACTCTTTTGAAATCTGTAATTGAAATCTCCCATGAATTCATGAGGCACTCTCTTTATAGTGGTCAATTTTTCTACAAGAGATAAGTGGTCACTCTTGTCCTCAAAGTGTTTACATAATTTATCTCCTAACTCATCCCAATTATGGATGGAGTTAGAGGATAATCCCCTATACCATTGTAGGGATTTTCCTTTGATAGATGATTCAAGGAGTCTAACTACTACATCATCTTCAGTTACATCAAACATAGTACAGATATTAGCAACATCCTGAATGTGCTCAATGGGGATAACAAATTTTCACTAGTGAAAAAAGGTATAACCTTTAAGGCAGCTACTTGTATATCATGTTTTTGGACTAAAACTAGAGGAATGCCTCCATTAAAGGTGACAAAAGTATGGTTTCTAGGAATAGCCATAGGAAATAATGGCCTATTGATATGAATAGAAGGGACTTTTGACTATGATGGTCTTGTGAATGGAGGAGTCGAATGAGACCTAAGGGGTGTAGATGTAACTAGTTCAGTACCCCTTAGTGGTGATACTAAAAGTCTACCCCTTCTTCTATCAGAACTAGAATTTAAAAATTCAAAATACTAGAAAATACCTCTATAAGATGCTCTTGTTTGAGTTCTTGAAATGAAATTGGCTGTAGGTCATGAACAAGAGATTGGATCTCCAATCAAATTCTCCAAGTGCTTGATGGAATCTACCTCCAAACGCCATAATGTTAAGAACAACATTGAATCTTTAGCATAAGTTGAAAATGTGTGTCCCACTAGGCGTGCCAGAAAAGTTTGCACCCTTGTTGAACACTTGTACTCAACAAACTTGTGAAATATAGAAATAACCTCCCAAGTGTGGGACCTTTCTAAATGTGAGGTCGAGTCTCTAGATAAGGATAACTTCCTTATCAATCAAAGTGTATTGTAGGACCAACCCAACACTTGTGAGACCTATTCTAATGATCCGAGAGGAGAAAAGGGGAGAGGTAATGTTGAAAGGGAAAATGAGGTGATGCACCTAGATTGAAAGTTGATCCTCCCTTTGGATAACTACACAAGACATCAAATAAACTTACCCAAGAAGATGCATAATTTTCTATCCTAATCAACTCCCTAAGGGTATGCAATGGTTATAATCCTACAAGATGAAGAGAGGAATTAAAATAATTTATAGACAACATCCACAGGGGTGTTTAACACAATCACATAGACTAAGAGCTAGACAAAGGATGCATTCAAATAAGAGGTAAAACATATTACACATATTATTTAAACTGAAAAGAGGTAAGATAGACAATATTATTGATGCAAAGACAAGGCAAATTTTTCAGTTGCAAAAAGATAAATTTCTATAAGAGAAATAAAGGGAAGATCCTCAAAAGAAGTTACAAAATTGGCCTTTGTAGTTTAGACATAACTCAGATAGAACCCTAGGTTTAGAAACTCTAACCAACTAGGGTTAGTTTAAAAAAAAAAAAAGATCAGATCTAACAGTTGGTCTGATGGTTTCATGCCCTAAAGTTCCTCGCCTAATTGAGAAGGAGCAACAATACCTTAAAAATAGGGAGACCTCTACATTGGGATGGTGTCTGAATGGTTTTGTCAGACCCAAAAGTATTCTATCTTCAATAAATGAGCATGGGTGAATGAGAGAAACATCTTTAGAGTATATCAGAGTAATGATGATTGTCCCTTGACCTCCTAAAAGTGGTTGGGATAGATCTGATCTGATTTGGTTCGCTGACGGGTTAGAAACTAGTTTTTGATCATTAAGTCAACAACCACCTTGCACAACTATTTGAATTTTAATGACTACCTCCAATTTAAATTTTGGCCACTCAATCTTCTTAGTTGCATGCAGATGGATGGCATAGATTGCACCATGAGGTCTCCAAAAAGCCCTAAAAGAGCTTTTAAAATAGGACCGTAAGATCTCCCTTTTAGTGAAATCAGATGGCCAAGATTGACACTTCAAATAGATGGCCCCATGAACCTTATCGCTGTTTCACAACCTTGAAATTTTTTTTATGTTACTACTATGAAATAGAAAAAATGCCTCGTACTAGTGCCAACATTAATCACTATATCACAGGGGTTAAGTAGTGGTTAGCCATAACCGCTACGACCCCACGATAACATATTCCTTCATACCACTGGCCTTTATCACCAAATCGCAACCTTGACCAGGCAGTCGACCTTTACCATCACAAAACCATGAATTCCATCTTTCTTCTTAATACCTCTTCACTATTTCATGGAGTGGACCCTGCTAGCAGCCTTTCTTCGTTGTGAAATGGTGAGAACATCACTTTAACCTTCTCCACCAAGAGCCACATTATTTTTTTGCAACCTCGACCTGGCAATCAACTTTGACCATCAGGTAACTGTAAAAATAATTCTTCTTAACATCGTTGCAACCTTATCATTGTTTCACGGAGGGGACCCCACCATGAATTTTGACCACCACAAAACTGTAAAAACCAAATTATTTATTACCATTTCGTAGTAGGGACCAAAAGGAAAGTTCTGAGCACTACGAAATAGACAAATAATAGGAAACTCCTACGAGCCGATAGTGGTGAAAGGGTTGGTCCCAGGATGAAAAGTGAACCCCCCAACTGGTCAACCTTTAGTGAAATGACCATCCTATCTAGTCAACAATTAAAAAGAACAAGGTCGAGAAAGGTTTTAAGGAAAAAAGCCTTAGGGGTTTAGGGTTTTAGCCATTGAATATTTCTCAGATAGGTTATCTGCATGCCTAAGGTTGACATGAAAATGGTCAATAGATGCCTTTTGGGCTGAAAAACTCTAGTGCTACCTATCAATGTTCTATGAATCTTATCTTTCATGATTACATGCATAAAATAGTAGAAGATTACATTGATGACATCCTAGCGAAGTCTATCTCTCTTCAAGATCATGTTAATATCCTTCAATAAATATTCAAAATAATTCTCAAAGACAATGCACTTGAACCCCCAAAAATGTGTTTTTGGTGTGGACTGTGGAAAACTATTAGGGTTAATAGTGTCGCATTGTGGTATTATAGTGGATACAAAGAAATAGATGCCATAGTTATAAGCATGTAACCTCCTCAAAATATCTATCAATTGTAAAGCTTATAGGGAACTATTCAAGATATTCATAGGTTTGTTTCACAACTTGCGAATCAGAATTTTCCCTTTACTTAATTACTTAAGAAAGATACTACTTTTCGATGGAATGCATATTGTCAGTAAGCTTTTGACGATCTACAAACTTATTTGGCTAATCCTCCTATCTTGCAACCTGCTATTCCTACTCAAACTTTCCTTCTTTACATTGTCACTTCTTCTCACACTCTTGTGGCTTTTTCAGAACAACATAATAGTGATGGCAAGGAATGTCCGCTTTATTTTATAAGCCACACTTTACTCGATTACGAAGTCAGATATACTGTGATAGAAAGATAATATCTTGCTCTTTTTTTTGTAACTTATAAGTTGAGAAATTATCTTTTAAATGTTGAGATTCATGTCATCATCAAATGTAATTTTTTAAAACATCTCTTTTCTAAAACTGATCTTTCAGGACACTTAGAAAAATGGGTTATGATGTTAACTAAGTTTGACCTTAAGTTTGTTTCTCAAAAAGAAATTAAAGGACAAGCTTTAACTGGCCATTTGGCTAATGATCCTTCCCCTCTTACCTTACCTAATTAGGAGTCTTTTCTTGATGATTTTGTCTTTCTTCTTGATATTGATAAGACTTGGGAATTATACTTTGATGGGTCTAAGTGTCAAACTGGTTCAAGAGTTGGCATCATTATAACACCACATTCAAGAAACTCATTCCCTCTATCCTTTCTTCTCAATTTACTTTGTACTAACAATATCACTAAGTATGAAGACCTTATCAAAGATCTAAACATGGCTTTATCTCTTAGTATTCAACACTTGCATATCTATGGTGACTCACAATTGATTATAAGATAAGTTACTAGAACTTATCAAGCTAAACAAGATAAATTACCACAATATTGTGACTTGTCCTTATCATTGTTAGAGAAGTTCACTTCTTACACAATAGAACCTATCCCTTGAAAGGACAATTGACATGCAAATACGATGATAGGTGCAACTTCCCTTGTATCCCTTGAATATATCCTATGGTGGATTATCATTTCATAATTCACAATCTTTGTTCCCTTGCTATAATTAATAATTCTAGTGATGTAGCTTGTTGTTATGCTTTAGATTATGATGAATGGTACTCTCATATCTTGCAATATTTGACCCATGTTACTTTTCTGGATTCTACAAGTAAGAATGCTAGGGCTAGAGTTTGTAAGCTAGCTGTGTGATACATTATCTTTCCAATGTCCTTTATAGAAGGGGTCATAATGGTCTTCTTCTTTGTTGTCTCAATAAAACTAAGATCCCTATTTCTCTTGAGAAGGCACATTTAGGTGCTTGCAAGGGGTATTTTGGTGGTACGTCTTTGATTCAAAGGTTGCTTCAAATGGGATACTATTGAAAAACTATAGAAAATTATTCCTTTTCCTTTGTCAAAAAGTGTCATCAGTTTCAACAACATAACTATTTGATTCATGCTCCTGCACACCCTTCTCCTTGTGGGGTTTGGATCTTATTGGTAATTTTTCCCCTCCTTCATCTCAAGGAAATACTTTTATTCTCACTACCATAGATTATTTTACGAAGTGGGTAGAAGATGTTCCTCTTCGATCCACTACATCTAATGTGATTTGTTACTTCATTCTAGATAATATTATTTCTCAATTTGGCATACCTTCCACTTTGATTTATGATAATGGTATCTCATTTAAGAATAAATATTTGAAGAAGTTTCTTGAGAAATATCACCTTCAACATCACTTTTCTACATCATACTATCCTTAAATCAAATGGCCAGGTTGAAGCTTCTAATAGGATCATTGAACAAATTCTTTGTAATGCTCGTCAAAATACATTAGAGAAACTAAGCATCTAACATACTAAATGGAGATTAATTTTTTTTATATTTACAAGTAATAAAACACATAACATCATCTACAATTACATACATCAACATTAATCATTATGACACTGATACTGAAATGGAGCCAAACAAGGATGAAAACTATGGTGAAGGGGAGGAAGGGGGTAATTTTGAGAATCCTCACTCTAACCCTAAGGGTTTGGAAAGCAAGAATGAGGCTCTGAATCCTAAGGAGGGTGACAACCCTAATGCTGAGGAGACTGAACAGAGCAAGGACTTTGCAGATACCATCCTGGACACCACCCGCAACTGCACCCTTGAATTCTTCAATTTCCAGAAATGGGTTGTTGAAAACATCACCAGCATGCAGGGTAAGCAAAGGGAGCTGGAAGATAAGATCAATAAGTTGATTAATATGTCTAACTTTGGGAAACAAAATGAGGATATGGAAAATAGTGAAGCAGAGGAGGAAATGGAGATGGAGGACTTGCTAGAGAAAGATCTGATAAAAGGCGACCTGAAACATTTGGAGGACATTATTAAAACTATGAAAGAATAGGTGGAGGAGGATAAAGACAATGTCAACACCTGGATTGCCCGTAATGAGAAACCATTGAAAAGCCTTATGACTCACAGTCTCTAGGTCCTTAAAGTTTCATCCCAGAATATGAACGCATTGGTGGATCCTCTGGAAAAGAAAAACCAGGAGAAGAACTTGGTAATTATTGAAGATGCTCCAACTTCCAGCCCAACCCACCAGAACACTAGGCATAGAACTAGGTAGACTATTGCTAAGAAGGACATGGAAATGAAAGAGAGTCAGATTGGACAGGAAAACAATGACCTGAGGGAACCGGCCAAGGCAATGATGCTCTTGGTGCAGAATGCTGAGGAAACTATGAAGAGTTTTTAATTTTCTTGTAATGCTGGGCTTGGGTTCAATTTCTTGCTGGCCTCTTGCTGTCCTTTTCTCTGCTATTGGTTTTTTTTGCTAGTCTTTTGCAACTGTCTTGCTTGTTTCCTTCTTGAATATCTTTCGAATGTAATTTGGTTTTGGGTCCCTTAAAACCTATTTTTACTTAATCAAAAACATTAATCATTATGAACATGAATTATAAACACATTAACTAATTACACAAGTGCAATAATATCACAATCATTACCACTATCTCTCTAAGGTACCTTAATGTCATTACTTGATCAACTATCCTAAGCAATACCATTCTAATCACTTGATTACTACACTTATTATCAATTTTCCTTAATCTTAATCAAATACAACTTATATAATTCCTTTCATTATGATATGAAAACTACTTGATTATTTAACCATTATGAGATGCACTCTACTTTATCATCTAACTAACATGATATGCTTACTTTTTTCAATACAAGACTAATCCCTTTTCTTGAGTTCATTTTATATACCAAATCCAAATGTGCTTAATCCCTTAACAATTTTTATCTACATGATCATTATTCATTTATAATGATAATACAATACTTAATGCATAAACATAATCATCTTATTCGTGCTACTCATGCATCCATATTCCTAACATGATCATTTCTTTTAACATTAATCTCAAGTGCATAATGCAAGAATCCTAATGCCTTTCTTTAATTTAATCATCTTATTATATTATACATACTTTCCTAATGCCCAATGCACCCATATAAATGACATTATGATCTAGACATGATATTATTTACTACAATCCCTAGCTTATATTCATTCCTCTAGTGTCGTAAAATTGTGACCCTAGCATTTTTTTACTACATTAGGGTCCTCATGCATGCAAACTCAAATCCTCTAGCCTGATCGGAGACCGGAGAGTGCTCGACTTGCGAAAACATCTTCTTCTTTGGCCTCTGCATCACCCTGTCTACATTCTTCCCTAGAGAAAGGGGTAGGATAGGGGCATGGTGCCACTCTCCCTCCTTGGATAGGGCATGGTGCTCTTTTCCTCCCAGGATAGGGGTGTGGTGCCCCTATCCCTGCCCTATTTTAGGGAAGGGCCCTTCCTAGAGCATGCCTTGTGGGTTGTGCCTCGAGCGGGAAACCTCCCCGATGTTGGCCTGTGAAGAAATTTAAATCCTTCAAACATGTATTTAAGGGGGCATTCACTCTCTCATTTGCATAAGTTGGATAAGTTGAAGTTAGATAAGAATGGAGTATGCACATGCGATCAAGCATTCAAGAGCATTCAAGCATTATTTTCCAGCATTGAGCATTCTCAAGTCTCCCTTCAAGGCTAGGTGTTGCATTCAAGTCAAGGATTCAACCATTGAAGAGGAGATTGATTTCAACATTCAATTCCATACAAGTACTTCTATCAACATTTCTACTACAACCTCCCTTGAGGTGATTTACAATTGAGTCTTTCATTTACATCTACTTGCAAGTACTTTCTTTCATTACTTGGTTAATTCCAAAACTAGGGTTTGACGTAAAGGCAACCCCCCAAACCCAACCCATTTTCCTCTCTTTTTTGTGTGTAGGTTGCAAGTGTGCATCTGTACTTTCAGATTTGGGCTTCATTTGCAGAGGCAAAAAACCCTTTTCATTTCATATATTTTTTGAAGGACCGTGTACATTCCCACCACGGTGGGGATAAATTTTCATCAAATCCACAGGGCAAATTCATCTCGACATTTTACTACTAGATCTAGGTGCACAACTTCATCCCATATTCTGATCTCAAGTTATAATCGATTCTTTGTCACTTTTGCACTACATAAGTCAATCGAATTCCTTTCCATTTCAAACGAGGAAAAGGGGGATCATTCTAACATTCTCAATTCATTCACAATTCAATCTATCATCTTTGTGTGGAGATTGAATCTAGTGAATTATCTCATCCCCTTCTTCCTAATGTAATGGTGAAAAGTGCTTGAAGGATAACCAATAGTGAAACTCTCATCTCTCTTTGAGGGAAAGGGTAGTTTTCCTCTTGATCCATCCCTCATCATTTCCCCACCATTAGATTTTGGTGAACCTGACATCTTGCATGATTTTGTTTGGACAAAATTACATATTTTTCATTTACAAGTTTCAAATTTTTGCAAACTTAGTGGTTAAATCATCTAAAACCCTAGTTTTTAAAATTAAAATTGAACTTGTGATTTGTAAAAATTGCTTGTGGTTATCTTAGATCTAAAAATTGCTTTGTTTGTCAAATTCAAATTCCTCATTATCTTGTTCAATTTTCAATTAGAATTTACAAAATTGAGAGGTCACTTGTTAAAACCCTAATTTTCAAAAAATATCTTGAACTTGTGCAAAAATTGGATTTCAACGTAATTTTCAAATTTTTGATTGTTCTCAGATTTATCTTCAATCCTACAATTCAAATTTTCAATTTCTCCCCTTTTCCCCAAAATTCAAAATTCCAAATTAAGTGGTTAGGTCATCAAACCCTAATTTTTAAAATTAATTGGATTTTTTTGTGAATTTCAAATCAATTTCAGTTATGTTCAGATTTATAAATATTTTCTAAGGTCTCCCTATCCATTAGGTTTGACCCTTTTCAAAATTGCAATTCAATGCTTCTTTTTTTTCAAAACCCTAATAAGGTCCTATTTTCACCTTTGTGCCTTCATTTCGTCCATCCAGAGATCGTAAAATTTGCTAATTTTTTTGGGTTATCTTTAAAATCATCATAATATCCATCCCTGAAAATTTCAAAAAAAGTTGGTCGGACCATGTGCGTTCTTGCCACGGTCCTCAACTTTTTTCCCAAAATTTCAGGAGACCGTTATGGTTGTATTTAATAGCCTAAATCCAGAAGATTGGCTGATTTTATCAATTTTTTATCCCTCTAGAATCAGAAATTCCTTCAAAATTCAACATTTCAACTTTCAAGAAATTTTTTAAAATTAAGAGGTTAATTATAGTCTGCCCTGATTTTAAAATTTTTTATTTTAATATTAAGTGGCCTTCCCTTGGCCCTAATTTTAAAATTCCAATTTCCTTTCCTTTTGGAAATTGTGTCATCCTCTTCTGCCAACCAAGTTCAAATTGTGTAAACATTATTTTCTTGAAATTTGCATTACTCAATTTTGTAAGCTTTGTTTCATAATTCAAAATTCAAATTTTCCCTCTAGTGCATGAGTTTTACCACTATTAGTCCTACCTATCCTATCCCCATTAGAAGAAGCATTAGAATTAAGGCTTCCCAAGGTTTAATTCTCGAACAGATGGAGCCTAATTTGGGTGACTTCTTTAATGAGGATCATGATAATTCTTCCCATCCTAATCATGTGCCTATTGTTGAATCTCACGATGAAGAAGAAGCTTTAACTAGGGTTTCTTTAGATCAACTTTTTACATTGGACAATCACTTTGACAGTTATCAATAATGGATATCCCAAGAATACCCTAATAGTGAAGCTCTTCCATTAATTGAGGTCTTAAATGCATGTTTCAAAGCGATAAGAATGGAGTTGATATATTGTGTGGCATTGCACATATTGTTGATTCTAATGTCATGCCTATAAAGAGTTGTGTTGAAACCCTAGGTTATTCACAACCTTCAACACAAGTCAATTCCTCTATTCCTTTGACTAATCCTATGACTAGTATTCCTACTTTGACATCTAACATCATGGCTACTTCAACTCAAAATGTCATTCGTAGAACCATAGGTCATGGGGGCAATCCCTCTTCTTCATTTAATCATCCATAATTACCTATGACTTCCATGAGTATTCCTACTATTCCTCAACAAATCAATGTGACACAATGGGTCAATTCCTTTAACAACTTTATTCCTCCTTTAAGTCTCCCTTTTCCTACCCAATCATTGATAAGTTGAGACTTTGTCATGGTTTTATCATCAAAACTCTTAGGTTTTTAACATCTTTTGGATTGCATAGTAGTAGTGATGTTTTGTAAATTGACTATATGTATTCCATGTGTTAAACCTAAACTTATGAAATCATGTTTGAACTTTGCCAGTCTAATCTTGCAGCCATGCCATTTATTCCTGCAACCATGTGATTTATTCTTGTTGCTATGTGGATTATTTAGGGTAATATCATATGTGAATTAATGAATATTTTAATTAAATAAAATTCATATGCATGTCCTTGTATGTTGTTTTTGTTGTAGTGCAGATAATAAATGATGACGTGGTGGATATTCTCCTTTCGCACTTGAAGAAGGAAGGATCACATAAGAAATAATTGGAGATCAAACTGAAGAGGAGTTGAGCAAGTGCAAGGTACGGCATGGGCATAGTAGCCAAGCAACACTACTAAAGTTTAACTTTAGTGGGCGTTGAATTCACAAATCATCACCATGACATGCAAAGACCGTGGTTTAGTTTTGATCCATGTTTCCTGCAGCCAAGCTCTAGTTATCTTCTTTATCAGTCAAATCATATGCCTCTTCTTCTCGACATGATTTATATTGTCTATTGTAGCTGATCTTCTCTTTATTAATAATCTCTTCCTTTTTCTTAGAGGTTAGATAGAATAGAAAGGAATAGAGCAGAAAATTTTCATAAGCATTCTTAAGTTTCTTTTAAAAAATATGTAATCATTTTCTGTTAATGCATGGTAGCTTATGGAAGATAAGATCTTCCTAACCTTCCTTGTTCTGTTATTTATCTACATGCTTCATGTCTGACTTATATTAAATGCTATAAGTTATTGGGTTAGATTAGTCGATACATACTTGCTATCGGATGCATAAACATTGGCACCGATTCACATCTGTTATCGGGCTTAATTATATCAAGCATATTTGTTATCAAGTTTAATGAATACACCGCTTCATTTGGCATTAACATTGGTTAACAAATGCACCGGTTGGAATATATTCATCATGCACTTTGAATCATCAGTGTTTGTATGAACCGGTTCATTAAATTGATCAGTCATTATATTATGATATTACAATATGCTATCGGGGGTTTTTGAACCGATAATCAACAATGTGTTAATGGTATAATTGTAAAGGCACCGATCAATGGGTGCATTGATCGGTCATGCCTAAAAGGCATGACCGGTCAATACACCAATTGACCAGTTACCTAAATAATATATATGCCAATTGAATTCATTTGGAGAAGACATAGAAAATATTAAAATGATCTCTCTCCTTCAGACATGCAGATAAAATCAGATTTATTAGACATTGACATAATTCCTCATATCCATATATAGCATTCATAGTTCATAACTTGTTCTTTAACTAAAATTGAAATAACTTTACATGGTATCAGAGCCAAGGTAATCAAACCTAAGGCTATTCAATTTTGATAAAATTCAAGGACTAAGTTACAAACTACATCACATTTCCATAATGGCCAATGCTATCAGATTCGAAGATAGACTCGGAGGTAACAAAGATTTTTCAGCTTGGAAGTTTAGAATCAAAATGATTTTAAGAGGAAACAAAGTTGATTCATATGTCCAAACTGAAAGTGCACAACTAGAAGATGAAACTGAGAAATCCACATGGATCGAGGGAAATGATAAGGCTATTAAAATAATAGTGGATGGGGTAAGAAATAATATAATGCCCATCATTAGAAAGCAGAAGATGGCTTATAAAATGTTCAAGGCACTTGAAAGGACATTTGAGATATCAAATGCAAGTTGTACTCTAGCACTAAAATGAGAAATAAATCATATCACCATGAACAAAGGGGAGACAATCAATGCCTACTTCATGCGGATATCAGTTCTAAAAGATGAACTTGCAACTCTTGACTATGAGATCGGAGGCAAAGAACTAACACTCATTGCTTTAGATGGGCTGCCTAGTGGATGGAGCACATTCGTCCAAGGCATCAGTGCAAGGTCCAAATATCCAAAGTTTGAAAGACTAAGAGATGACTGTCTACAAGAAGAATCCCAATTGAACAAGGTAGGAATAAAATAGAAGAATATAGATGAAGACTTGCAAGTCCTAAATACAAACATCAATAAGAAGTACAAAAAGAAGCAATTCAGGAAAAGAAAAGCTAAACAAGGCAAGAACACTTCTAAGAAAGACCTATCACATGTTCAATGTTATAGGTGTGACAAATTCAGACACTATGTTGCAAACTATCCGGAGAAAGGGAAGCAAGCCACATTTGCAAAAGTGAGGAAATCTAGAAAAGAAAATGACTCCGAGAACTATGTCCTCTACTCAGCACTTACAAGCCATACTTCAAACAAATCTAACTCATGGGTGATCGATAGTGGTTCATCCAGACACATCACCGGCTTTAGAGAAATACTAGACTCCATGATAGAGAAAGATGATGGGGAAGTAACCATCAGAGATGATTCTTCACATCCAGTCAGAGGAATTGGAACCTGCACCATCAAACTGAAGATAGGCATGTCACTATGACTTGAAGAAGTACTATATGTTCCAGGCATCAAAAGAAATCTAATCTCCATATCAGCACTAGAATATCAAGGATACAGAGTGACCTTCATGGAAAACAAGGTGTTGGCTTGGCCAAAGAGATCCTCCATCAAAGACGCTAAGGTCATTGGTCGAAGACAAGGCTATTTGTATGAGCTATGTACAGAGCCCAATCTAGCATTGATCCATGAAGCAACTAATGCAAATGAAGTATGGCACAGGAGATTAGGCCATCTGAATTATAGAGCTTTGTCAACCATGGGCAACCTTGTCACAGGTCTACCTAAGTTGAAGCAATATCATTCGAAGGCATGCAAAGGGTGTGCCTTAGGTAAAAATACCAAAAATGCATTTCAGAATAGTACTAGGAAAACTAGCAAAGTTTTGGAGTTAATTCATTCTGATGTATGTGGACCTATGTCCGTACCCTCGCTAGGGGGATTTTTGTACTATGTAATTTTTGTTGATGACTACTCTAGAAAGACGTGGATCTACTTTTTGAAATGTAAAGAATCAGAAGAGATCCTAAGTAGGTTCAAAGAGTTTAAAACATTAACAAAAAATCTCTCTGAAAACAAAATTAAAACCTTAAGAACTGACAATGGGGGGGAATACACATCAGGACTATTTAAAGACTTTTGTAGAAATTCTGGGATTAAGAGGGAGTTGACAATACCTTATAATCCACAACAAAATGGAGTAGCTGAAAGGAAAAATAGGACCATAGTAGAAGCTGCCAAAGCCATGATACTAGATCAAAATCTAAACTTGAACCTTTGGGCAAAAGCAACTAACACTGCTGTGTACATACAAAATAGATGTCCTCATTCACACCTTGAAGATAAAACTCCCGAGGAAGTCTTTACCAAGACAAAACCAGATATCAGCCATCTTAGGATATTTGGGTGTCCGGTCTATATTCATGTACCTAAAGAGAGAAGACTAAAACTAGAACCCTCTAGAAAAAGGGGAATACTTGTAGGATACAGTGAAACTTCTAAAGCCTACAGAATCTATGTACAAGGGTAGAGAAATATTGAACTCAGTAGGGATGTAATCTTCGAAGAAGATTTAGCCTTCAAAAGGGCCCAAAATACAATAGAACCTAAAATTCATAATCCTGCTCCTAACCTAGAAGAAGAACCTACTCCTGAGCTTTAGAGGGAGTATCTTGAGGAAACTATAAGTGAAACACAAGACCCACCTATAGATAATCGCAAGAAAAGACCACTATGGGCTACCAAAACTATAGCAGAAACTTAGAAGTTCGCTGCTCCTTCAGGAACCTTCAGGGAAAGCAAGAGGCCTAATAAATTCATCAACTATGTTGCACTTATGAATGATCTCTCTAAAGCTGAACCTAACAATGTTTCAGATGCACTCAAACATCAAGTATGGATAGATGCCATGACTGAAGAATATCAGTCCATTATGAAGAATGATGTTTGGGAGATTGTTCCTAGGCCAACCAAGAAGTCTATCATGTCTTCTAAATGGTTGTTTAAAATCAAGCATGCTGTAGATGGCAGTATTGAAAAACACCAGGCCAGATTTGTAGCTAGAGGGTTCTCATAGAAGGAAGGAATAGATTACGAAGAAACATTTGCACTTGTTGTGAGGTACACATCAGTAAGAGTTGTCCTAGCCATTGCAACAGCAAAGGGGTGGAAGGTACATCAGATGGATGTTAAGACAACATTCCTAAATGGCGAGATCATGGAAGAAGTCTACTTAGAGCAACCTGAAGGGTTTGAAATTCATGATGCAAAGTCTCATGTGTGTAGACTCAAGAAAGCTCTTTATGGGCTCAAACAGGCTCCCAGAGTTTGGTATGAAAGAATTGACACCTATCTCTCAAAGCTGGGTTTCTCTAAGAATGATGCAGATCCTAATCTCTACCTCAAAAGAAATAAAGGTGATATGTTAATATTAATTTTATATGTTGATGACTTATTAATTACAGGAGATGATCATCTAATAGATCAATGCAAGAAAGATCTATCCACAGAATTTGATATGAAAGACTTGGGGCTTCTTCATTACTTCCTAGGATTGGAAGTATGATAGAATTCTGATAATATTGTACTAAACCAAGGGAAGTACACCTTGGACATATTGACAAGATTTGGAATGCTAAACTGTAGACCCATGACCTCTCCTATGGAAACCAACTTCCATAAACTTAAAGAAGCAGCAGCAGAATCAAGACCTACTGACCCCACTCAATACAGGCAGATGATTGGGTCCCTGATGTATCTAGTAAATACAAGGCCAGATATCTGCTATGCTGTTAATGCCTTAAGTCAGTTCATGTGTGAACCTAAGGAGATACACCTGGTTGCAGTAAAGCATATAATGAGATATCTACAAGGTACCCTAAAGCTTGGTCTTAAATATGAAAAGGTTGACATAGATCTACATGGATTTATAGATTCAGATTGGGCTGGTAGTGTGACTGATAGAAAGAGCACTTCAGGGTGCTGCTTCAGTTTAGGGTCAACCATGATATCCTGGATCAGCAGAAAACAATCTTCAGTAGCTCAGAGTTCCACAGAGGCTAAATATATTGCAGCTTCAATGGCTGCCCGAGAAGCAGTATGGCTAAGGAAATTGCTCGTGGGATTATTTGGAGAACCTATGAAACCTACAGTCATTCAGTGTGATAATCAAAGCTGTATAAAACTCTCTGTAAATCCAGTATTTCATGATAGGTTCAAACATATTGAGATTCCATATCACTATGTATGAGATATGGTTGACAAGAATGTGATAAAGTTAGAATATGTGTGTACAGGAGATCAGACTGTAGATATTTTGACCAAACCACTTTCCAGAGTGAAGGTTGATCACTTCAGAAAGGTTTAGGTATGATAGAAAGGTAATCTGCTTTGTAATCTATACTTACATATATTTAAGATGTTTAAGGTGTAAACTTCTTTGTCATGTTTGGACTATCTCTTGGCTTCTTGCCACCTGTGTTCATATCTAAGAGGTGATGATCTCTCAGATATTGAACACTTGTATGTAGACATCATAAGGTGATGATCTTATGATAGTCAAACCAGTAATCATGTTGGATCACTGGTAAGTCATGGATGTGCCATGACTATGTTGTGATACAACATTTGTACAAATGTTATTGCATTATCACAACTTGGATATGATGAGAACTTAAGCACTTCTCATATGGTTATCCTTGTATTGCGTGTTAGGCAATACTGATATCACGTGTAGGTGATATCTCAACCATTGATCATGTTGGATCTCTGGTAAGCCATGGATGTGCCATGACTATGTTGTGATAAACATTTATAAATGTCATTGCACTTATCACAACTTGGATATGATGAGAAACTAACCTTTCTCATAGACTTATCCTTAAGTATTGCGTGTTAGGCAATACTGATATCATGTGTTAGGTGATATCTTGATGAATCTTACAAGATCACATGTTTTGGTGATTTCTCACATGATCAGGTGATGATTCTCTTATTTTTAAAAATAATACTTTATGTCACATGCATGCTCAAGTGATGTTCTTCTATTTTGTATCATATGTCTTGATATTACTTCTCATGTATAAATGATTTTTGTTGACTGACATTATCTTAGTTATGAAAAGGAAATGTGATGCAGGTTGCCTTATCTTCCAAAGCTAAGAGGGAGTGTTAATGCATGGTAGCTTATGCAAGATAAGATCTTCCTAACCTTCCTTGTTCTGTTATTTATCTACATGCTTCATGTCTGACTTATATTAAATGCTATAAGTTATCGGGTTAGATTAGCCGATACATACTTGCTATCGGATGCATAAACATTGGCACCGATTCACATCTGTTATTGGGCTTAATTATATCAAGCATATTTGTTATCAGGTTTAATGAATACACCGCTTCATTTGGCATTAACATTGGCTAACAAATGCACTGGTTGGAATATATTCATCGTGCACTTTGAATCATCGGTGTTTGTATGAACCGATTCATTAAATTGATCCGTCATTATATTATGATATTACAATATGCTATCGGGGGTTTTTGAACCAATAATCAGCATTGTGTTAATGGTATAATTGTAAAGGCACCGATCAATGGGTGCATTGATCGGTCATGCCTAAAAGGCATGACCAGTCAATACACCAATTGACTGGTTACCTAAATAATATATATGCCAATTGAATTCATTTGGAGAAGACATAGAAAATATTAAAATGATCTCTCTCCTTCAGACCTGCAGATAAAAATCATATTTATTAGACATTGACATAATTCCTCATATCCATATATAGCATTCATAGTTCATAACTTGTTCTTTAATTAAAATTGAAATAACTTTACATTTTCAAGAAGCAATGAATAAAAGATATGTTGTTGTGATCCGTTAAAGGTAGTTTTCTGGAAGCTTGATATCACTCATCCAAGGGGGCCCACTTGGTGAGTGTTCCTCTGTGTGTGCTCATTGAAATTAGTTTTTCTTTAGTTGCAGTAGAAGTTCTTACACCTACTGTTCCTGCAGCCACTAGAAATAGATCCATTGAGTATTCCTGCAGCCAAGCCAGAACAAAGTAATTTTTGTTATCTATATTAAATCTTTCGAACATTGTCTTTATAAATTTTTCTTGTAGCCTTTTATAATTTCCATTCTTGCCTTTCCTTTTTGCATAATGTTAGTTGTTGTAGTAATGTAGAATAGCCATTGAAGGAACTTAGTGCATATATAGTGCAAACCCATTTCAAGTACTACGTCCCTGGGTTGATAACTAATGAGCACTAGCCATGAAAATAGTAACTTTACCAGATGAATGTCCAAACTTTGGGTTGAGATTTCAATTAGAGTTATTATTATTATTGTTGGAGTAGACATTTTTGGCACCGTTGTTGAGGATGGTGTCAATCTAAGAACCTTTCATGGTTATTATTGTTTTCAGTTTACAGTTAATTATTTTTGAATACTTGATCATTTGAAAAATTTCATGAATTTGCATACATAGAAGAAGTAGAGACTCCGGAGGTAGATTTATGCCCACTCATTCTAATCATGCAGAAGATAATCTCCCAGATATAAATCCTTTTGCTGAACTTTACCAAGCCCCACAAAATTTGAACCACCCTGAATTTGAATTTTTAGAAGGTAGTCTTCAGTTCCTTTTTGGTCTTCAAGAAGAAGAATTTCCTATTGTAACAACCCCCACAAGTCCAATGCAAGGGAACCCACCTCTTGGTGGGAATAATCCACCACCACCAACAGGTCCAATGTTTGAGTTTCCCATATCTGATCAGCATGATAACGCTAATCTCAAGAACATTCCAACATCTTCACTCACTAAATTCTATGGATTGGTGATAGAGGATCCAGACACATTTCTGTTTGAGTTTGATGTTCTCTGTAGGAGTTTTGACTATACTACAGATGCCCATAGACTCAAAAAAAATTCTGCCACTTTGAAGGGGTCATCCTTGAGATGGTTTATGAGCTTGGGTAGTAGCATAATCAATACATAGGATGAGATGAAATAGTTGTTTCTTGCAAAATACAAAGATGATTGTAGAGGTACTGATCATCATGGGGATGATATTTTTAGAATGACACAAACTAAAGATGAGAGTCTTGAAGATTACCTGGAAAGGTTTCTATTTAGTGTCAAAAAGTCCAAGCATAGTACTCTCAGTGAAGATTCCCTCAAGTTGATATTTTTGAGGGGAATCGGTGATGAATGCACTAATTCCTTGGATCTTATGGGAGGAGGTGACATTAAATCTACTTGGGCTAAATTAGGACAAATTTGCAAGAAGTATTCTAGATCTTCTTCTAAGAAGAATAAGAGATTTAAACCAGGAGCACCATTATCAGCATCTGGAAGTGGAGTTTCTAGATTGGAACTTAGTCATCTGTTAAAGGACTTCAAAGAGGACATTATAAACAATATGGCTACCCAGTTGGATACACTAGCAGCAAAGAAGAAGCATGAGGAAGCTAATGCATTTCTTGCAGAATTCTATCCTCATTGTAAACAACAAAAGAAGGATTGCATATGTAAAATGGTTGCAAATGTGGAGGTACCTGACTTCAAGCCAATTCAAGGTGAGGATGAGCAAGTCTTCTATGTTGCTCAAAGAAGACCAAATTTCCAAAGACAAGGTATGCCTCTAGATCCACTTTCTTTTTCTAGTTATAGTGGAAATTCTTATGCACCAAATAACCAATGGCAATCACCATATTCTCAAAATTTTGGTAATTATCAAAGTTGGTATGGTTCTCAAGGCCAGGGGCAACAGCCATAAGGGAACTGGTACCCACCTCAGGGCCAAGGAAACTAGTTTCAAGGGAATTGGAAACCTACTTCTCAATGGAGGGGAAGCCAACCATGGAATGTCCAATCTTCTAGTTATCAGCTGCCTATTCAGCAACCACAGCCTCCTGCATTAATGCCTCCTCCTACAACCACTACTGCTGCATTGCCTAAACCAACACAGTTGCCTACTCAACTATTGCCAAATCCTAATATTAAATCTTAGCAACAACCACAAGCTTATTCAGCTAATCTGAATCAATACACAACCTATTCTTTATCTCTAAATGATATGCACCTCCAGTTTGGGACAACTCTGCCTAATCCCTCTCATCTGGTTATCACTGAGGTACAAGAGGAGCAAGAAATGTCTCATCCCACAGATACAATACCTCAAAACCAAATATTGCCACCATTTCCCCATAGATTGCAAGAAAAGGAAGTTCCCACAGAACAACAACAAAGCTTTGATATTATTGATCAACTGAAGCATATTTGTGTTAAAATTCCGTTGTTGCAGGCAATAAAAGATGTTCCCATATATGGTAAGGCATTGATGGAAGCATGTCTAAAAAATATGGTAGGAAAGGATTCACAAATAGTTCATGTTATAGGTCAACTAGCTGATATTATGTTAGGTAAGATTGCCATTCTAAAGTATTCTGATCCAGGTAGTCCTATTATGAGCATAGTCATTAATGACAGTCAAATAAAAAATGTTTTGATTGATTTAGGGGCAACCATTAATGTAATGACAAGGGAAGTAATGAAACAACTTGAGATCAATAATTTAAGGCCTACACCCATAGTTCTACAGCTTACCGATAGCTCTACAGTGAGACCTAATGGTATCATAGAGGATGTAGTAGTTATTTTGGATTCTTGGGAATATCCTACAGACTTTATGATTTTATCTCTAAAAGCAACATTGGGAGGATATCCAGTCATTTTGGGTAGACCTTGGCTTGCCACAGCTGATGCATATATTGGATGTAGATCAGGGGATATGACTATTTCAGATGGGAGTTCTACAAAAACATTAGCCTTGTATTCTCCAGTGCAACCCCAGCTTGAACAACAACAAGCCGTTTGGCCTATTTTGGGAGAAGAATCTGAGGAAATTGACTCTATTAATCACCTTATAATGATTAATCAAGGACCACTCATGCAGTTATATGATGAGGAATAAATTCTTTATAAAATTCTAATAAATGATTTAATAGAAGAGCAAAAATTGTAGGAATTGGTTCTGAATATTGCAGGTTTGAACTTTCTTGCAGCCACTGATATATTGCATACTCTGTTGCCGCATGAATTATCTTCTTCTCATTTTTTTAATATAAACCAGATTGATCTTACTATTAAGATAGAAGTGAAATTGAATAAATATTTGAATATCAATAGAGATCTACCAGACACTCAAAAGGAGAGCCTTGTGGACTTGCTGAAACTTCATAAAAATGCTTTTGCATGGGATTACAAGGATATGAATGGGATAGATCCAGTAGTTTGCACCCACCATATTTATATAAAGGAAGAGTGTTGCCCACTCAGACAACCTCAAAGAAGAATCAATCCTACCTTGAAGGAGGTAGTTAAAGAAGAATTACAGAAGTTATTAAAAGTTGGGTTTATCTATCCTATCTCTAACAGCCAATGGGTATCACCTCTATTCATAGTCCCTAAAAAAGGAGGAAAATGGAGGGTATGTGTTGATTATAGAGCTCTGAACTTAGAAACAAGAAAAGATCATTTTCCATTACCATTTGTGGATCAGGTATTGGATTCTCTAGCTGGTAAAAAATATTTTTCATTCCTTGATGGATTCAGTGGCTACAATTAGATCCAAATAGACCCCGAGGATCAAGAGAAGACAATATTTACTTGTCTATGGGGCACGTATGCATATTCTGTTCTTCATTTTGGGTTGTGTAATGCTCCAACCACTTTTCAAAGAGCAGTGATCAGTATTTTTTACTGATATTTCTTAAGATATTATGGAAATTTACATGGATGACTTTACAACTTATGGTTCTGAATTTGAGCAAGCAATGGGTAATCTGAAGAAAGTTTTGCAATGATGTGAAGACTACAATTTGTCCTTAAATAGTGAAAAGTGTTTCATCATGATGGAAGAAGGAATAGTCCTTGGTCATCATATCTCTGTACATGGCATCTAGGTGGATCCAACAAAGATAGAGGTCATTCAGCATATTAATGACCCTGTGAAGCAAAAAGATGTAAGAAGTTTTCTTGGTCATGCTAGATACTACCGATGGTTTATTAAAGATTTCAGTAAAATTGCAAGTCCCTTATATTCACTGCTTACTAAAGATATGGAATTTAAATGGATCCCAACATGCAATGAAGCTTTCTTAAAGCTTAAGCATGCTTTGACTCAAGCACCAGTTCTTAAAGGCCCAAATTGGTATCAACCATTCCAAATCCATACAGATGCATTTGATTATGCAATAGGAGCAGTGTTAGGATAGAAAATTGACAAGTTGGAAAATCCAATATATTATATTAGTAAGAATTTACAGGGACCTGAATTGAATTACACAGTCACTGAAAAGGAAATGCTAGCTATCATATATGCACTTAACAAATTTAGACACTATATCACTGGATATCCCATATTTGTGCATACAGATCATACTACAATTAGATATCTCATGAATAAGCCATCAATCACTGGTAGATTAGCTCCCATGCAGGAATTTGATATCACAGTTGTTGATAAGCCAGGGAAGACTAATGTGGTTGCGGATTACCTTTCAAGACTTCAATTGCAAGAAGATTCTATAGTGATAGATGATGCTTTTCCAGATGAACATTTGTTTCTTATTCAAGCTTACACTCCTTGGTATGCTGATATTGCCAACTATTTAGCTGCAGCTAAGATGCTAATTTATTTATCTCCTAAGGAAAGAAGGTTGCTAGTTGAAAAAAGTTTTAACTTCTCATGGATTATTGATTGTCTATTTTACACTGGACCTGACCAAGCCATGAGAAGATGTGTCAGAGAAGATGAAATGTATGACATCCCGCATGCATGTCATGATGAGCCATGTGGAGGCCATATTGCTACCAAAAGAACAACACTAAAAATACTCAATATAGGATACTATTGGCCCACATTACATAAGGATGCAACACAGTACACACGGAAATGTGACAGATGTCAGCAAATGAGAAAACCTACAAAATCTAATGAGATGCCACTATATCCACAAATATCAGTTGCACCATTTGACAAGTGGGAATTAGATTTTGCTGGCCCAATTGATCCACCTTCTAATGACAGATCTTATATTTTGGTATGTACAGACTATGTAACAAAATGGGCAGAAGCTCGTGCCATGACACATGCAAGAGATAATAAGGTAGCTGAGTTTCTTTATGAGGAGACACTGTAAGGCCTTCCCCAAACCAAGCTTTGATTTACTTAGTTGACTATGTTTGACCCTATTAATAAATGCTATATAATTCAATAGAATGGACTATGTTAGACAGATAGATTGGTGAGAAAAGTAATTGAACCAAGTTATAGAATTATTTCACCTTGTGGTGTACATTTGGATGTGTTATGAATTTGAAATCCTAAAGATCCACTGATTTGATAATCTTGATCTAACGTATGTCAGCTATATCTAGATTTAGAACTTATATGATTTCATTATTTGGATAACATTGATGTATGTTGATGCTTTATTTATATGCTTTATGATATAGAACCCTACATGATTTTTGAATAGGAAGAATTTGCGATGATATATGTCGTTATTGGATTTGTAGGACTTTACTGTGATGATAGAAATAGGATGTACGTTTTATGTGTGGATCAAAATTATGAGAATTAGGATAACTGCTTATGTGAAATTACTTGGATATAAGATGTATTAAATTGTTCAAATGTAAATTGTATGCAAGTGTTTGATGTGTACTATTATTCTTGTGTTTTATATCATATGAGGTTATTGGAAGTTACTAATGTACAATTGAGATGCACAGGAA
Source organism: Cryptomeria japonica (assembly GCF_030272615.1). Taxonomy (NCBI): domain Eukaryota; kingdom Viridiplantae; phylum Streptophyta; class Pinopsida; order Cupressales; family Cupressaceae; genus Cryptomeria; species Cryptomeria japonica. The sequence goes on from NC_081409.1 coordinate 400,824,265, forward strand.
ATTATCCATGTGACCATGGAAATATTATAGAGAACCAAATCTAGACCTATGTATGTTTGTAAAACCAGGGTTTGTCTATTTGGAGAGACAACACCCCATTTGTTTCGTATTTTATTCATAACAGTAAATGATGCATGTGTGTTAAGTGTTATTTAATTGATTTATGTAAATCCCACAAGAGACATGATTTCATGTATAATTTTGTAAAAGTATTTTCTTTGTGTCACTTGACACATGTGGATTTATGTTTGAATTTTTAAATTTGTCTCTTGGTGGGAATTGTTTAACTATAGCTTTTTCAATTAATGTAATGTGATACCATAAATGCCTTGGGTAAAGAATCTTTGGGGGTGGTCAACTTAAGTTTGACTCAAAAATTAACTTCAGAGGGGTTTAAAAGGGGTTAAATGGACACCTAGGGGTAGTTTATGAGTGTTTCCTAAAACCCATAAGGTATACCTAAGGGTTAGGAGTAATTTTAGGCAAGTTTCAACTCCCATGTGACCATTTAGACACCCTAAAAAGTAGGTTTCCTAAGTTGAGCGAAAATTGAAAATTGGAAGGATCATCTAAGTTGTTAACCTTCCTCTTTGAATGTGAGAACCCTTCCCCATTCTACCCTACCTTTCCTTTTCAATTTTAGAAACTTGTGAGAACTCTCACTAAGGCCTTCTTAAGCAAGAATGAGAAAATTAGTGGGTAATCACCCACTCTCCATTTTTGGAGACAAAATTTTTGTAAAGAAAAAGATAGGCTTGGGATTGAGAATTTGGCTAAGTGTAGAAAGAAAAGACTTGTGGAATTGGGCTGCTCATCCTCAACAAAACTAGCATACCTTTGAGTAGTTTAAGGTTGGTTCTACCTTTCTTGTAATGTTTTCTTATTGCATGTTGGATTGAAAGAATTGCTTGTGTTAAAGGCTAGTTTGCCATGCATGTATTCCTTGAAAATTTGTTTGGTGTTTTGTGATTATGCAATTTATGTGTTTTGGGAGTAATCAAAACCTCCTACTCTTGGGAGAGAGGATGTTCTTGTGGGTGGCAGAAGTGACAGCCCTCCAGTGAGAGGCTCTTGTTATGAGCGTGATCACAAGGGATTTTATGTGACCCTTGCTGCATGGCTTGTTTATGCATTGGGGGTCATAAGGAGGGAAATAAGGCATGAATGCCTTGGGGGGCATAAGGAATGTGGAGTTGTTATACTTGATGTATTTGGTTTGCCATGAGGTAGCTATATGTTTTACCATACTTGCAGTCTCCTCAGGGTACTTGGTCCACTACCACCCTTGAAGAGACATCACAAATGTGTGGTGCAGTGAAGCCGGGTTGGGATTGTGTTTAAGTTTGTGTTTCCCTTGTCTTTTGTGTTTGCATGTGTGTTACCCATCTAGGGTTTTGTTCTTTGAGCTCGGGGGTGGCTACCAATTAGCCTAGGCTAGGAGGTGAGCTCTCCATGGTCATAATTTTTTATTTAATTGCAGGTTGTTAGAAGAAAAAAATAGGACAAGTAGATGTGGCAAGATTTAGTTATTGCAGAAAAATGTTGTAAAATGTAATTAATGTTCTTTGAAAGTCCCCACTTAATTGAAAGAAGAGACCTATTTGTAAAGTGACTATAAAGACTTGGGAATAAGTTTAAAGTTATGTAATAGTTATTCATGCAATACTGCAGAAAAGAAAGAAGTAACTTTGGTTTAGTTTTCTAAATTTCTGAAAGATAACATTGTTGTGTTTTAGGATATTTTGATAAGAAAGAGATTTATTTATTCCTTTTATGCATTTAAACACAAATATTAGGAAAGAAATGAATTTGAGTTGCATGCATGTAGGAGGCTGAAAATAAAAGCCTTTAAAACAATCCAGGAAAATGTAAAAGTCATTTTATTTAATTCTATGATTTTATTTTATCTGTGATTGTATTTTTTTTCAATTTGCAGAAAATAAGAGCAAAGATTTTATAGCTATCTCTAAGGTTTCTAGATTAATAAAACAAAGCTATATTTAGTTGCTGTTAATATTTGTCATTTAAATAGTTGCTGTAGAATTACCTAAGTCTATCAATTTATTTATTGCAGAAAATGAAAATCATAATCTAGTATAGATTTATTTAAATAAAATCTAGATTTATTTAGTTGCTGGTAAATTTATTAAATTTAGTCATTTATATATAGTTGAAGCTGGAAATTATTAAATAGTGCTATTATTTATATGCAAAAAATAACATCTACAGTAAACAGTTTAAATGAAATAATAAAATTACTATACTTTTGTTGTAAGTGAATTAGAATTTAATTAATCCATCTATTTTATCTTTGCATCTATGAAATTTATGAGAAGAAATAAATCAAAAGAAAACAATATAATACTTCAGTATTCTGTTCGAATACATACCTGAAATCAAAATACTATGGTCTATTCCTTATATAATTTATGTCATATAAAATATATATATATATAAATATATAATTTATATACATGCAAATTACATGTATATTCTTATATATATTTATATAAATAACCACGAAAATAAATATATATATATATACCTATATACATATAAAAATGCATATATATATATATATAAATAAATATATATATATATACATATATATATATATATATTTATATTTAAAAATATATATATATATAAAAATAATAATAATAAAAAATTTAATAGCAAGAAAGGAAGAGGGGGCGGGTCAGGCCGAAACCCACTGTGCTTTCACGTAGTGGGTGGCACCCAAAGCACTGCCACTGTGTGAGCACACAGTGGGTGGCGCCCTTGGCACTGCCACTATGTGAAGACACGGTGGGTGGCGCCCTTGGCACCGCCACTATGTGAACACACAGTGAGCGGCGCCTCGGCACCACCACTGTGTGAACACACAGTGAGCGACGCCTCGGCACCACCACTGTGTGAACACACAGTGAGCGGCGCCCACGACACTGCCACTATGTGGTCACATAGTGGGCGGCGTTGGCCGAGGATAGATCACCGCTCCCCCCCCCAAAAAAAAAAAACTATGCCTCCACCCATCTGCCATGGCCGCCGCCGGGGTTCCCATTCGGCCCTGGACCAAAATTCTTAATCAAAAAAAATATTAAACCCTAGTCCGAGTAGGGCTAGGGTAATAATAATAAAAAATGGTAAAATTATAAAATAGGGATATTATATAATGCAAAATCCCTAGCTAGGGTTTGCATGGCTTTATTTTTATAAAGTTTGGGAAATTGTTATAGTAATTAAATATATATATTTATATATAAATATAAATATTTACATACACATATATGAAAATATAAATAGAAAGTTGTGGAAATTAAAGAATAAAGCATATCTTTAGATTTTAATATTTATTGAGTGTTGTAGATTCTTAAGAGTATATAAAATCAAGTGGGCAAACATTGATTCTTTAATCAACCTAAGGGTATTTCTCTTAAAAAAATATAAGGGGTAGAGATTTAATTAACATATTTGGATATAGGTTTTGGAATTAAATCTTATGGGACGTTTTTCGTCATGGGCTTAATTGTACCTTAGTTAATTAAATTTGAGCACATTTTAAGTATGGAATAAAATGGATTAATTTAAGCACATTTTAAGTATGGATTAAAATGGATGCTAAGAGAATAATTTTAATTAGTTTTCTAAAATCAATCAATGGCTATCCGAGATTAATTTTGCCTGTGCCAATTAATTATCTGAATTAGTTGATTTATTAAATTCAAGTAGACAATAAAACTGCTCACTTAGAATTCCGCATTTAATTTTATTTATTTTTGAATATTTGAGCTAGTAGATAAAGTCAATCTAAGCGTAGTTAAGGCAAAACATGTTGTAGCATTTTATATTTGTCGATTTAATGTTTTTAAAGGTTATGTTTTAATAAAAAAATAAAATAAAATTATCCCGATATTGCCCTTAAATTTTGGGCATGACATTTTGGTATCAGAGCCCTAAGTTGATACACTGGTGAACATGGGCTACATTCATAATTTAGTTGAAAACAAACTATGGCTTGAAGTATAACACCTAGGTGGAAACTTGTGATATAACAAAGTGAAACATAAGTGAAAATTCTTTTAAATCAACATATCAACAAATATCAATTCAAGGGGTTCCAAGGGTCACTAAGAGCCCAAAAATTTGAACTTATTAGTCATAAGGCTTATGGCATAACAAAAAAACCCAAGGGCTGCGAAATTTTCAATTTTTATTTATATGAAGTATTCTCGGTATTTAATAAATGAAATTTAGATCATTAGTACTTATAAGGTTACCATTCAATTGGAACCTAAAACACAATGATTTCCTTATTCAAATCAATATGAGGAGTTAATTCTTCAATAAAATACCTCAAATGGTAACTAAAAGAATGTCATCCATTGAGATATGATCTTGACATGGCAAGTCAAGCAAGATAGTTAGACATAAGATAAAGTTACAATAAACAAGATAAATAAGATCGAGAGAGTTCAAAATAAATTTTTAAGCTATGTGAAATTATGATGGTTTAAAAGATCAAGGCCGCCATTGGAGACAACAAGGAAGAAGAATTAAAAGGGAACTCTTGCGAATCTCAGAAAGAAGCATTAACCTATCCTAATGACTAGGTACCTTAAGAAGGTGGTCGTGTTAGATTCTCATCAAGAGCTTTTGTTAGACAATGTTTGTAGCAATACAGTGAAGCTAGAATTGGATAACCTTGAAGATTAGAACTAAAATGATGAATGGCAAACTCCCTAATCAGAAAACCCTAGTAATGCTATAGATGAGTTAGAAAAAGAGAAAGGAGGCATGAACTTCTTGGGTAAAAACACATAATTACAATAAACCCTAAGTTCATCTGTGGAAACAAGCAAGTAGAACCTCAACTAGTTCCTTTATGGGAAGATAATCTTGGAGAAAGAAAATAATGGAAGAGAGAGTAGAGTTGATTTGGGGAATCATACAAAAATCCCTATTGAAGAGAAAGGGGTGTAAAAGTATTAGAATCTTATAACCTAGAAATGTGTAACTGGTTTTCGTTCAGAAACTAAGAAGAAAAGTGCAACCCAATCAGGCTTGTTGCTAGGTTCAAGACAGTATGTAACACAATTTAACTATTAGGCACAGTCGAAGAAAATCTGCAATTTATGGCACTCAAGTGTGGAGATATGCGAAAACATTAAGGATGGATGAAACAACGTGCAGATGGAAATGTCTTAGGGAAAGATAGTATAACAGTAATATAATACCAAAGCTTTAGTGAGAATTAGTTGGCAGTATAAAATATTTTATGAGAACATAGATAAGGAGCCGAACTTGTGTGGTTAGCCAAGGGAGAATGTGGAAAATTATGGGTCTTAAGACATTGGTAGTTATTGGACACCCTTAAGTTATACCATAATTAGGTAGCAAAATATTATGATGATAAGGTGTTTATTTTTGTGGATTGAAGGAAATCATAAGTTGTGATATGTCAGAAATGGCTAGTTAGTAAATATAAATAAGTAATATGGAATGAGACAGCTTCCCTCTTTACTAAATTTTAATTAAAAGGATGGGTGTTGGTCATTTTTCAAGTGCACACCCCCTTGATTTCATAGTTGCATAGTGAAGTAGCAGAGAATGAGTCCACTCTCCGAGTTTCTTGAAATATGTCTTGAAATGTGTGGGCAGAAATGGTTATCAATCGTTATCAATCTTACTTGACAATAATTCCACCCCAAATGGCTCTTAACCTTAAGTGTGAGTAATTTGACAACAAGCTCCTACCTAATGAAGGCAAGTGAATGTTAGAGGTAAAAGTATAAGGAGCTAGCTTTAGGTGCTAAGAAAACAAATGATGTCCCTAGTAAAATTATAAGATTACATTATTCAAATCCTAAGAGATTCTAAGTAAACAAGTGCCAATTTTGTACCGAACTATTAACCGTGTGTGTAAGACATGAAAGTGTCGATACTTGAGCTACCATGTAACATTGAATCAAGGTTTAGCATATTAAGATAATTAATAGAAGCCATAATAATTTGAGTTATAAAGGAAGAATGTAATAACATGATGGAGGAAACTAGATATTTATAAAATAATTGATATTGAACCAAGTAACTATGTAAATGTCTATTTTGTAGAAGATGACCTAATTAAGTACTATTAAACGCAACTGTAATGAAAGAGACTTTTGAGTGAAATTATTATTGCCCTTATTAAGTTTATTCGATCCACTTGGTAATAGGAGTTATCGTATTTGTTATGTTAGTAATTTTCTTAATCCTATTGCCTAGGGGTTTTATCGAAACCTAAGGTTTCGTTGGATCAGCTTGTTAAGCTTTAACCTCTAAATAAGCATAGATTGCGTAAAATTAAGTGTTCAAAAAATTTTAGTGCAAGAGGAATGGACGAAGAATGGTAGAGTTAGTGCAAGCACCTGTTAGAATATAATTAAGGATGTTAATAACCCTGAATAGATAGAGGATTGTATCAGAAAGTGTTGCTTGAAATAGTAAGCACATGAAAGTTAAAATGGAACATGATTTATAAAAAAAAAGAATGCGATCTCTTGTGTATAAGAATATATTTCATAAACCAATAAAGGATTATAAAGAATCTAAAATCTCAAGAGTCTAATAAATCACTTCCTAACACACTCAGGACATGTGATCTTGGGTGATGTGTTGCGGTTACTCCCTATAGCATGGCTAGAATGGTCATCTTGTTTCGAGTTTGATTCAACATTAATTTTGATTTTCTTTGAAAAGTATATTGTGACACCAAGGCTAGAACTTTCCTTTTAGTTATTTTTTTTATTATGAAGAGAGGACCACTAAATTTATGTTTCTTTTTATATGAACTATGGCACTTGCCATGTTACTAGTTTTAATATCTTTCAATTTCTGACATTTATCTTCTTTTTATTGGGCTTGGTAGAAGTAACTCGTATTTGATCTGGTAAAGTGTCAAAGTGGTCATTTTGATGGTTGATATAACTAGCCCTAGTGATGTGATTTGTGTAAATGTCTATCATGTTCGTTGAACCGTTGATAGTGTGTCATGGGAGAATACCGCAAGGAGTGAAATTAGGTGCAAGAATTAACAAACAATGTGTTTTATCAAATTAAGATAAAGGAAGGAATATCCTCCTAAGTAAAATTAATTGTTAGTAATCTGAAAGAGAAATTTTTTTTTTATAACAATGGTGTGACCTAGACCTAATGAATTGCGAAAGTAATGATTGTCAATAGGTAAATTTGGCATGGGTATGGAGATGATTGCGTGGATGATATCTAAAATAAGTTTTAATAACTTCCATCACTCCCTTAGAATGGGATTTTTGTGTACCTTAATGTTTGGAAATGGCGAATGATGCTCCCTATAAAACTTAAACCTTGGAGCCTAGAAATATAAAAACATTTTAATCCCTAGTGGTAGAAAACTACCCTATATAAGGGTGGAATTAAAGAACCTAAATTTGATTTTGCCTTGTCACCTAAGAAAGTTTGAAGAAATTATGCACCTAAGACGGTTTAGCAGATAGTGTATTAACACCCTAATGACGTGCCTCGAATGTAAAATAAGTAGATTCATTAAGAATAAACTGCGATGTCAATTCTCATTAGTGGCAAGCATGGATGACAATTGCAGTAGGATAAGCATGCTTTTAAATAAATCCTAAACAAAGTAGGACTCCTAGAAATTCAATATGTGTAACCCTGATTGTGGGAGTTGATGTGTGTTAATGATATAGTTTGGATGACGCATTAATGTAAGATTGTTGAAAGATAGAACATTGTAAAACACCTACCTAAGATCGAAGGGAAATGTAATAAATAATTTAACCTTGTGAAGATAGTAAGTTAATTTCAATAATAAGTTGATTTTGGTAATTCAGCTTTCTGGTAGGCAAGATAAGATTTTGAGTAACTTATTGAAATTGTGGGAAATGTTATGTCCCTACTTCATAATTCTACTCATGCAACTTCCAGGAGTAAGTTGAACTCTAGGGGAGGAGGATGTAAGGCCTTCCCCAAACCAAGCTTTGATTTACTTAGTTGACCATGTTTGACCCTATTAATAAATGCTATATAATTCAATAGAATGGATTGTGTTAGACAAATAGATTGGTGAGAAAAGCAATTGAACCAAGTTATAGAATTATTTCACCTTGTGGTGTACATTTGGATGTGTTATGAATTTGAAATACTAAAGATCCACTGATTAGATAATCTTGATCTAACGTATGTCAGCTATATCTAGATTTAGAACTTATATGATTCCATAATTTGGATAACATTGATGTATGTTGATGCTTTATTTATATGTTTTATGATATAGAACCCTACATGATTTTTGAATAGGAAGAATTTGCGATGATATATGTCATTATTGGATTTGTAGGACTTTACTGTGATGATAGAAATAGGATGTATGTTTTATGTGTGGATCAAAATTATGAGAATTAGGATAACTGCTTCTGTGAAATTACTTGGATATAAGATGTATTAAATTGTTCAAATGTAAATTGTATGCAAGTGTTTGATGTGTACTATTATTCTTGTGTTTTATATCATATGAGGTTATTGGAAGTTACTAATGTACAATTGAGATGCACAGGAAATTATCCATGTGACCATGGAAATATTATGGAGAACCAAACCTAGACCTATGTATGTTCGTAAAACTAGGCTTTGTCTATTTGGAGAAACAACACCCCGTTTGTTTCATATTTTATTCATAATAGTAAATGATGCATGTGTGTTAAGTGTTATTTAATTGATTTATGTAAATCCCACAAGAGACACGATTTTATGTATAATTTTGTAAAAGTATTTTCTTTGTGTCACTTGACACATGTGTGGATTTATGTTTGAATTTTTAAATTTGTCTCTTGGTGGGAATTGTTTAACTATAGCTTTTTCAATTAATGTAATGTGATGCCATAAATGCCTTGGGTAAAGAATCTTTGGGGTGGTCAACTTAAGTTTGACCCGAAAATTAACTTCAGAGGGCTTTAAAAGGGGTTAAGTGGACACCTAGGGGTAGTTTAAGAGTGTTTCCTAAAGCTCATAAGGTATACCTAAGGGTTAGGAGTAATTTTAGGCAAGTTTCAACTCCCATGTGACCATTTAGACACCCTAAAATGCAGGTTTCCTAAGTTGAGCGAAAATTGAAAATTGGAAGGATCATCTAAGTTGTTAACCTTCATCTTTGAATGTGAGATCCCTTCCCCATTCTACCCTACCTTTCCTTTTTAGTTTTAGAAACTTGTGAGAACTCTCACTAAGGCCTTCTTAAGCAAGAATGAGAAAATTAGAGGGTAATCACCCACTCTCCATTTTTGGAGACAAATAATTTTTGAAAAGGAAAAGATAGACTTGGGATTGAGAATTTGGCTAAGTGTAGAAAGAAAAGACTTGTGGAATTGGGCTGCTCATCCTCAACAAAACTAGCATACCATTGGGCAGTTTAAGGTTGGTTCTATCTTTCTTGTAATGTTTTCTTATTGCATGTTGGATTGAAAGAATTGCTTGTGTTAAAGGCTAGTCAGCCATGTATGTATTCCTTGGAAATTTGTTTAGTGTTTTGTGATTATGCAATTTATGTGATTTGGGAGTAATCAAGACCTCCTACTCTTGGGAGAGAGGATGTTCTTGTGGGTGGTAGAAGTGACAGCCCTCGAGTGAGAGGCTCTCGTTATGAGAGTGATCATAAGGGATTTTATGTGACCCTTGCTGCATGGCTTGTTTATGCATTGGGGGTCATAAGGAGGGAAATAAGGCATGAATGCCTTGGGGGGCATAAGGAATGTGGGGTTGTTATACTTGATGTATTTATTTTGTCATGAGGTGGCTATATGTTTTGGTTTGCCATGAGGTGGCTATATGTTTTACCATACTTGCAGTCTCCTCAGGGTACTTGGTCCACTACCACCCTTGAAAAGACATCACAAATGTGTGGTGCAGTGAAGCTGGGTTGGGATTGTGTTTGAGTTTGTGTTTCCCTTGTCTTTTGTGTTTGCATGTGTGTTACCCATCTAGGGCTTGGTTCTTCGAGCTCGAGGGTGGCTACCAATTAGCCTAGGTTGGGAGGTGAGCTCTCCATGGTCATAGCTTTTGATTTAATTGCAGGTTGTTAGAAGAAAATAGCAGGACAAGTAGATGTGGCTAGATTTAGTTGTTGCAGAAAAATGTTGTAAAATGTAATTAATGTTCTTTGAAAGTCCCCACTTAATTGAAAGGAGAGACCTATTTGTAAAGTGACTATAAAGACTTGGGAATAAGTTTAAAGTTATGTAATAGTTATTCATGCAATACTGCTGAAAAGAAAGAAGTAACTCTGGTTTAGTTTTCTAAATTTCTGAAAGATAACATTGTTGTGTTTTAGGATATTTTGATAAGAAAGAGATTTATTTATTCCTTTTATGCATTTAAACACAAATATTAGGAAAGAAATGAATTTGAGTTGCATGCATGTAGGAGGTTGAAAATAAAAGCCTTTAAAACAATCCAAGAAAATGTAAAAGTCATTTTATTTAATTCTGTGATTTTATTTTATCTGTGATTATATTTTTTTTCAATTTGCAGAAAATAAGAGCAAAGATTTTATAGCTATCTCTAAGGTTTCTAGATTAATAAAACAAAGCTATATTTAGTTGCTGTTAATATTTGTCATTTAAATAGTTGATGTAGAATTACCCAAGTTTGTCAATTTATTTATTGCAGAAAATGAAAATCATAATCTAGTATAGATTTATTTAGTTGCTGGTAAATTTATTAAATTTAGTCATTTATATATAGTTGAAGCTGGAAATTATTAAATACTGCTATTATTTATATGCAAAAAATAACATCTACAGTAAACAGTTTAAATGAAATAATAAAATTACTATACTTTTGCTGTAAGTGAATCAGAATTTAATTAATCCATCTATTTTATCTTTGCATCTATGAAATTTATGAGAAGAAATAAATAAAAAGAAAACAATATAATACTTCAATATTCTGTTCGAATACATACCTGAAATCAAAATACTATGGTCTATTCCTTATATAATTTCTGTCATATAAAATATATATTTATATAAATATATAATTTATATAGATGCAAATTACATGTATATTCTTATATATATTAATATAAATAACCACAAAAATAAATATATATATATACCTATATACATATACAAATACAAATATATATATATATATATATAAATATATATAATTATATATATTTTTAAAAAATATATATAAAAAATAATAATAAAAAATTTAATAGCAAGAAAGGAAGAGGGGGCGGGTCAGGCCGAAACCCACTGTGCTTTCACGTAGTGGGCGGCGCCCAAGGCACCGCCACTGTGTGAGCACACAATGAGCGACGCCTCAGCACCACCACTGTGTGAAGACACAGTGAGCGGCGCCCACGGCACCGCCACTATGTGGTCACATAGTGGGCAGCGCTGGCCAGGGATAGACCACCGCTCCCCTCCACCCCCTCCAACAAACTATGCCTCTGCCCATCTGCCATGGCCGCCGCCGGGGTTCCCATTCGGCCTTGCACCAAAAATTTTAATAAAAAAAAATATTGAACCCTAGTCGGGGTAGGCTAGGGTAATAATAATAAAAAATGGTAAAATTATAAAATAGGGATATTATATAATGCAAAATCCCTAGCTAGGGTCTGCATGGCTTTATTTTTATAAAGTTTGGGAAATTGTTATAGTAATTAAATATATATATTTATATATAAATATAAATATTTACATACACATATATGAAAATATAAATAGAAAGTTGTGGAAATTAAAGAATAAAGCATATCATTAGATATTAATATTTATTTAGTGTTGTAGATTCTTAAGAGTATATAAAATCAAGTGGGCAAACATTGATTCTTTAATCAACCTAAGGGTATTTCTCTTAAAAAAATATAAGGGATATAGATTTAATTAACATACTTGGATATAGGTTTTGGAATTAAATCTTATGGGACATTTTTCGTCATGGGCTTAGTTGTACCTTGGTTAATTAAATTTGAGCACATTTTAAGTATGGAATAAAATGGATTAATTTAAGCACATTTTAAGTATGGATTAAAATGGATGCTAGGAGAATAATTTTAATTAGTTTTCTAAAATCAATTAATGGCTATCCGAGATTAATTTTGCCTGTACCAATTAATTATCTGAATTAGTTGATTTATTAAATTCGAGTAGACAATAAAACTACTCACTTAGAATTCTACATTTAATTTTATTTGTTTTTGAATATTTGAGCTAGTAGATAAAGTTAATCTAAGCATAGTTAAGACAAAACATGTTGTAGCATTTTGTATTTGCCGATTTAATGTTTTTAAAGGTTATGTTTTAAAAAAAAATAAAAAAAAATTATCCCGATCTTGCCCTTAAATTTTGGGCATGACAGATATTTACAAGATATGGAGTACCAAGGGAAATTGTCTCAGACCAGGGACCTCAATTTACTTCAACATTGATAAAAGCTTTGGTCAATGAATACAATATAAGGCATAGGAAATCTACTCCATATCATCCATAGGCTAATGGACAAGGTTACAAATAGAGAGCTTGAGGCTATTCTTACAAAAACAGTGTCTGTTCACAAGAAATATTGGTCTCATCGGTTTTCAGAAGCAATTTGGGCATATAGAACAACTTGGAAAATGCTAATTGGTTTTACACCTTTTGAGATGGTTTATGGCAAAATAACAATGATGCCTATTGAATTTGAGCATAAAACCCTGAGAACGACTTTGCAATTAAATATGACATTATCTGAAGCACAGAAAGAACACATTCAACAATTAAATGCTCTAGATGAATGGAGAAAGATAGCTGTTCAACAGACATAATTGATTCAAAATCAAAGAGTAAAATGACATGATAAATATATCAGGGAAAAGAAATTCAAAGCTGGTGACTAGGCACTACTGTATGATTCCAGATACAAGGATGCTATGGGAAAACTTCAAACCAAGTGGTTAGGTCTATATGAGATAGAAGAAGTATTCCAGAATGGAGTTGTTCATTTGTCCACAATTGATCCTGTCTGATTCAAACTCTTAGTAAATGGTCACCAACTGCATCTATATCATAAGCTAACTACTAAAGAGGAGTTCCTTCAACAATTTGCTCAACAAAATGACACAAAGGTTCCTACAGCAACAGGTAATGTTCCTGCAGCAACTGACAATGATCCTGCAACAACTCGTCAGCTTCCTGCTGCAATTGAGCGAGGTAATAAAGGTAAAGTTCCTGTAGCCTCTGCAGTGAACATATTTGCCACTTCATAATAAAATATTTCCATATTTTATGGGAATATTTTTCTCCATAAATAAAATCCCATCCATGACATTCCATCCCACTTTCTTACCTGTCATTTCACTTCATTTTGTCATCATTTTCATACAACTGTAGGTACGTGTATATTGTGTTTTGTTTTAATTATGCATTTATTAGTTCATTATGATTATATCCTTTTTAAATCCACTCCACTCCCCGAAATCTTGTCAGCTTGTGTGGACACGTGCTAGGTTACATTGGGGGGGGTGCTTTATGGTTCAGTTTCTAAAGTGATTAATTATCTATCCTTTTTGGTACTCCAAATTGATTTCTTTGTTTATTACACTATTATTTCACACAAGAGAATAATAAATTTTTCTGCCAGAATTGAGATATGTATGAGAATTTCAATTTAGCAAGTCTGTCAGATATTTTGGTTCAGCTGCAGGGTAAAAAATAGTAGAGTAAGAGATGGGTGGTGATCCAATTCGTCATGAGCCAACTATTCATGAAGTGTTGCTGCAGGATGCTCTTTGTGAGCATTATTTTAGAGACCATGACTAGTTGGATTACTCCTTGAAAATCAGGGATTATAATGAAGACGTTGCTGCAGAATTTATGCATTCCTTTAATGAAGGAGAAGCTACAGTTAAAGGCTTGAGGGTTGTTGCTATGGAGCAGTGAATAACAGAAGTAATGGGGTTTCCGCAAGAAGGAGAACTATTTCTAGAATCAAAAGATGCAAGGAGCACCAGGGCAGAGTTCACAATTCTCAAGAATGGACCCCTAATGGTGGATAAACAAGGGACTAGAAGGGTTTCTCTGCCAACAGAGTCACCTTAGGTAGCTTTGTATATTATGAAATACATTACATGTGAGGGGCGATATTCAAATCTATATTCACCTCATTTTAAATTACTTAGTCATCTGCGGCATGGCCAGCGAGTGAATGTTCCTAATTTCTTATACCACCTCATTTCTACAAGTGCTAAAGAGACATGGAAAAATGGAAATCGCTCCGTTAGCCATCATGGATTGGTTAAGATGCTTGTACAATGGTCCCTGAGAGATGTTTCACAAATGGAATGGGGCATATTTGAGGATATACAACAATTTAGGGTTGAAGATGCCCCTGTTACAGATAACCCGCCGGTTGAAGAAGAAAATGTTGTAGAACCCTCTTCTCCCGTAGTTGTTGAAGACGGGGATTTTCTTGTTGCTGAAGGAGTCGCAGTTATTATAGAGGAAGAGACAGTTGAAGCAAATATGGAACAACCCTCTACTTCTCTTCAAATAGATTCATTGGTTCCTTGAAGAAAAGGGAAGGAGTTGGAAAGGGATGAAATAGATGAAGAACCCATGGCCTAGCTGCAGGTAACTCAGATTCCTCCTGCAGCCAAGAGGCATAGTACAAAAAGAAAAACTCCTGCTGCAACTGAAGTAACTCATGTAGCCACTCCAAAGGTTTATGTGAGAAGAACACATAGTAAGACACAAAAGACTTATCCTATGGGTAATCTGGCAGAGGTTATTACAGTGGAAACTTCAGAGAAAGGAAGCCCCATGGAGGATGAAATCCAAGAAAAAGTTGATGAGGATAAACTAGCAAATCTTGCTTTTGTGGCACAACAATTTGAAGAAACTATTGGAGATATTTCTGAGCAATTTGAAGAAACTGTTGGAGATATTCCTGAGTAGTTTGAAGAAACTGTTGGAGACATTCTACAATAGCCTAAGGAAAATATTGGAGAGATGCCAACACAGATTGAGGAGTTTATTGAGGAAATCCTATGGTCTAAGGTAGCACCTATTAGACCTCCTTCATCCCTAAGTAGTTTATCTATTTCTTTAACATTTTATAGACAATGGGAAATAGAGAGGGCTAGGTTGCAAGGGATTACTGATAAACAACAAAAAGAAATTGAAAAGAGAGATAATGGAATTGAGGAATTAGAGGCTAAGGTAGAAATAATTTTTGGTATGGTTCCTGAGTTGATGTAGTGTAGGGCACCTCTAAGAGTTTATGCAGTACACTTGAAAGAGCGGTATCTAAACTTCAAACTGAACCACATTATTAGAGATCTTAGCCCCTCCTTAGAAACACTTGAAGAATTCTTTTATGCTTACCAAACCTCTCCACCGATTGTGAATAATTTGCTATGTGAATTATACTTACATAACTATGTTGTACCCTCACACAGGGAGTGGAACCCTTTATTGTATATTGGGGATATCCATATCAAAGCTTTAATGTCATGGATCCAAAATGAGATCATCATGGGGGCACAAGCCAAGGAGTATGAAAAATTAGAGTTTGACTATCCATTGCCATTAAAGAGGGAATCAGAAGCGCCAAGAGTTATTTATTATGAGTGGCAGAAATTACTAGTAAGAGATGATGTTAAGAAATTAGTGCTTCCAATGAGAGAAGAAGTCTATCAAGCATATGAGCATTTGGTTCAGACTGGCAAGATAGCTGCAATAGAAGGGTTAACTCAGTGTTGGAATAATTTACCAGAACAGTTGAAGCAAGGAGAACCTTATTCACTACAAAATTTTCAAGCAGCCATGCAAAGAGCCCCGAGATATATACAGTTAGGCAAGGAGAAAGCCAACAACTAGCTACCATTGATCTTTCAACCCCCAATCCTTATGTGGTCGCTTTTGGCATGTCAGCCTATGGAACAAAACTATGATGTAATCACAGAAGAATCAGCTAGATGGTCCAGGCTGGAAAAAATAAAAGGATTTTATTGGAACTTGGCTTCAGGGGGGATAGGTGAGGGCACCATTGGTGATTTAAGAGTTACTACAAGAGTAAAAAATTTTCCTTTTGTTGTAGGATCAGCAAACTCTTAAAGTTGGGGGCATGATAAGTTGAGACTTTGTCATGGTTTTATCATCAAAACTCTTAGGTTTTTGACATCTTTTGGATTGCATAGTAGTAGTGATGTTTTGTAAATTGACTATATGTATTCCATGTGTTAAACCTGAACTTATGAAATCTTGTTTGAACTTTGCCAGTCTATTCTTGCAGCCATGCCATTTATTCCTACAGCCATGTGATTTTTTCCTATTGCTATGTGGATTATTTAGGGTAATATCATATGTGAATTAATGAATGTTTTAATTAAATAAAATGCGTATGCATGTCCTTGTATGTTGTTTTTTTTGTAGTGTAGATAATAAATGATGTCGTGGTGGATATTCTTCTTTCGCGCCTAAAGAAGGAAGGATCACATAAGAAATAACTAGAGATCAAACTGAAGAGGAGCTGAGCAAGCGCAAGGTACGACATGGGTGGAGCAGCCAAGCAACACTACTGAAGTTTAACTTTAGTGGGCATTGAATTCACAAATCATCGCTACGGCATGCAAAGACTGTGGTTCAGTTTTGATCCATGTTTCCTACAGCCAAGCTCTATTTATCTTCTTTATCAGTCAAATCATACGCCTCTTCTTCTCGATGTGATTTATGTTGTCTATTGTAGCTGATCTTCTCTTTATTAATAAGCTCTTCCTTTTTCTTAGAGGTTAGATAGAATAGAAAGGAATAGAGCAGAGAATTTTGATAAGCATTCTTAAGTTTCTTTTCAAAAATATGTAATCATTTTCAGGAAGCAATAATTAAAAGATATGTTCTAATCCGTTAAAGGTAGTTTTCTAGAAGCTTGATATCACTCATCCAAAGGGGCCCACTTTGGTGAGTGATCCTGTGTGTGTGCTCATTGAAATTAGTTTTCTTTAAGTTGCAGTAGAAGTTCTTGCACCGACTGTTCCTGTAGCCACTGGAAACATATCCACTGACTGTTCCTGCAGCCAAGCTAGAATAGAGTAATTTTTGTTATCTATATTAAATCTCTCCAGCATTGTCTTTATAAGTTTTTCCTGTAGCATTTTATAATTTCCATTCTTACCTTTCCTTTTTGCATAATGTTAGTTACTGCAGTAATGTAGAATAGCCATTGAAGGAACTTAGTGCATATATAGTTCAGACCCATTTCAAGTACTACGTCCCTGGGTTGATAACTAAATGAGCACTAGCCATGAAAATAGTAACTTTACCAGATGAATGTCCAAACTTCGGGTTGAGATTTCAATTAGAGTTATTATTATTATTGTTGGAGTAGACAATCATCACCAATGCCTACTTATCATAATTTCCCACCACCTTATTCTCAGTCCATGCCTTCTTTCCATAACCTCACACCACCTTCTCAATCACCTATGTCTAGCATCAATTCTTCTACCACGATGATAATTAACAATCTTGCTCAAATTATGTCTTCCTTACAACAACATATTGCTTCTATGAGTCAATCCAAGTTTAGTGTGCCCACCTTTGATGTTGCAAGCCCACTTTCTCTTGATATTGTTAAAGTTGTGCCACCTAAATATGTTGATATCCCTAAATTTTAACTCTATAATGGAAAAGGTGATCCTCTTATACATGTCAAAATATTTCAAACCTTGTGTACTGATTTTGCTTATGATCAACGATTGCTTACAAAATTGTTTACAAGAACACTAAGAGATAAGGCCTTACAATGATATTGCTCTTTGCCTTCTTATTCTATCACTTCTTTTCAACAATTAGCAAATTCTTTCATCCAACAATTTCAAAACAACATTGGTCCTAAAATCACTTTGATTGATTTAATGCATTGTAAATAAGCTGTTAAAGAAAAAGTGACCGATTTCATTGGTAGATATAAGCATTTGTGTGCTCAAATTTCTTTTCATGTACCTGATAATGATATTCTAAGAATTTTCATTTCTAATTTACAAAAAGCTAGTAGGGAAAAGCTTCTTTTGTCTGAGTTTACCTCCTTTCCATAGTTGTGGGCAACACTCCACAATTATCAACTGGTTGTGAGTCAAATGGAGCAATCTACTCCTATGGCTCTAAGTGATAAGGGGGGAGAGTGTTCAACAACCACTTGTGAAGTTCAAACCAACAAAAAGCTTCATCAAGTTCAATGATCCAATCAACAACAACCATGTGAATGCTACAACAGGTGTGCCTTCTATTTCAAATTTTTTTCCAAAGAGAAATACAGTTTACTCCTTTGAATGAATCTTTGCATAGTATTATGTCTTAGTTGTTGTATAGAAATGTTATCAAAATTCCTCCTATAAAACACATTGATCCTTTTAAACTTGAATCTCCTTATTTTAATAACAATTCCTTTTGCTAATTTCATCATTAACCTGGTCATGATACTGAGAAATGTTTTCCATTGAAAAAGAAGGTTCAAGACTTGACTGATAATAATACTATATCTGTGGCAGGTGTGAATGATAAAGGGAATAAATTAGTTGCTCCTCCTAATAAAAATCTTAAGATTTTCACTGATCCCTTGCCATCTCATACCTCTAACATTATTGAGATTGTGCCTAATTCTCTCACTTCTGAAGAATTAACCTCTATGGCCCCAAACTTGGTTAATATGGTAGAAACACAAGATACACCTATGGATCCTTGTATTACATTTGACTCTAGTGAGACCATTAGATCACTCGATGGCCCTTTATACATAGTTGCAAAGTTTAAGGATATCCCTTGCCGTGGTGCCTTAATTGATCCCTCTTGCATGGTTAATGTCATAAATGAAGAGAATCTTTTCACTTTATGATTGCATAAGCCAATCTATGATACTTCTAATGTAGTTGTCAAGTTATTTGATGGCTTCTCTCATCCTACCATTGGGTCTATCACCCTTCTTGTTGAAGTTCATTCTAAATTAATGGATGTTGACTTTGTTATCATACCTTCTTCCAAGAAATTCCATGTGAAGTTGGGCTATCCTTGGATATCTTCCATGAAGACTGATGATATGATGAAAGAATAAGGATTTGGTAGAATACTGAGAGGGGGGGGGTGAATCAGTATACTCAAAAATGGATACAAACTCCCAAACTCAAAAATAAACTTATTAACAAGTTACTCAGTCAAGATAATATCTCAAAGATTACCAACATCAACTAATCATCAACCGGTTTGACTGTTATACCAACTTAATAGTAAACAACTTCAATCTTGTAAGCATCAACAATGCTTAATCAAATATCAACATATCCATCTCTCATGCTTTTAGTTATCATGCCTTATCAAAATAGTTAAGTAGTTAATCAAATCAACAAATAAGATCATAACCATAAAAGCATTCACCATTAGACACAAATATTTATACATGGAAAACCCAAATAGGTAAAAACCATGATGAGATGAGACTCACAAGGATAGCTATCTAAAATCTTCTAAAGTTCACGTTGTTAGGAGCCAAGCCTGTTAAAGCTTTTACAATAAGTCCTGTTAAGAACTAATTCTGATTAGGAATCACCCAGTTAAGAGATTTACAAATATACCTTGATGAAAAGCACAATACCCTATTGGGAGTAACCTTGTTGGAGGATTTAAGAATCCAAACTAATGGACCACCTTGTTAGAGGATTTAATAAGTAACCAAGCTTGTTAGAGCTTACCCGGTTAAGGGATTTTGATTTCTATCGTAATTGTTAGAGAACAACAGGTTTTATTGATCTGTATAAATAACACTGCATCTGATTGATCAGATCCTTCTTAAGCTTCAATGTACCTTTACACAAACTACAGATCCATCCACTAGTTTGGAAACCACACACTCAACTAATTTTTGCCAACTTTTCCAACTCTTTTTACAAACAACTTCATCAACCTTAAATACAAATCAACTAGGTCGGTAACACAACAAAAACCTAATTATCATCATTGAGATTACAAGCAAGTCGTTACAATCTTGACCATTAGAAATCAAATAAATCTCTTCACATTAATCAATAAAATTCCAACCGCACCATGATCACCACTTCATCAGACTTGTAACTCATCATGTGCTATGCATTTGATGCAATCCACTTTGCTCCTTTCCAAGATAAAAAAATGCGCCAAATTAATTTGAACTAATCCTCATTCAATGATCACACGTGACTCCATCATTATCGCTCAACATAAACCAACAAACTTGATCGGTTAGGTTTTAACACAAAACAACTGGTAGGGTTTACCGGTTTACATAACATAGAAATGTTTAACCTTATACACCGGTTCAACTTGCAAACTACCATATACTGGCTTACAACATCTTCCTTGAAGTTTATCATACTGGTTACAAGACAAAAGCAATATCAATAGTAACATCAATAATATTATGAATATCATTCTGCGGTTCAATTGATATTAATGACAACATATCATTAATGCAATTTATATGAAAAAAATAAAAAATCTAAAAATACCAGCAATATCCCCCTTTGGCATTGATGGCAATACAAATATCAATGCCTCTGATTGCTGCTATGATAAGTGAATAGGAATCCTAGTTTACATTACCAAGTATTCACCCTACTCTGTCCGTCTTCAGCTTGTCGCTGGTTCACCTAATCAAACACATAATTCTTCTCCTCAATCACATAATTCTTCTCCCCCTTTGACAACAATGCCAAAAAGAAAAGTAAAATATGTAATATCAAAATCTCACTGTGCATTAGCATACTGCAACTTGATGCTCCCCCTATGGAATACATGCACTCCTTCATCAATCCATGTAAAATTCAGTAAGTGGTTCAGGGACTGATGCAATCAACATCATGCTCAACTGACTTCATGAAGAGGGATAACCCCCAAATGACTTCTAAGATACTCAAAATCTATCTTAGGACGAGGTTTGGTAAAGATATCTGTAAGCTGCTCCTAGGTAGAAACATGCTCTAAGATGACATCTTTACTTTTAACTTTTTCCCTCAAAAAGTGATACTTCAATTCAATGTGCTTAGTCCTAGCATGCAAAACATGATTCTTAGAAATACTAATTGCACTCATATTATCACATAAAATTTTGATAGGTTCCGAGATCTTCATCTTAAAACCTTCCAAAATGTGTCTCATCCAAATAGCTTGTGTGCAATTGATATAAGCTGCTACATACTCAGCTTCAGTAGTAGATTGTGAAGTACAACTCTTCTTTTTACTACTCCATGAAACTAGCCTTCCTCCTAAAAAGAATGCTCCACCGGTAGTACTTTTCCGGTCATCAATATTTCCTACCCAATCAGCATCAGTGTATGCCTTCAAATCAAAGTTTCTAATATATGGATACCATAACCCATAGTCAACTACACCATTCAAATATCTAAATATTCTCTTGGTTGCTATCAAATGTGCTTCCTTTGAATTTTTTTGAAATCTAGCAACAATATCAACTGCATGAGCAATATTTGGTCGACTGTGAACAACATAATGTAATTTGCCAATCATTGATCTATACTCCTCATCTATAATCTTAGATGCATCTTCCTTGGATAATTTACAACCTGTAATCATTGGTGTTTCAACTGGTTTACAATCACTCATGCCAAAAGTCTTCAAAACTTCTTTCACATACTTGGATTGAGTAATGAAAATACCATTCTTCATCTGCTGTATCTGCAAGCCTATGAAATTTTTTATTTCCCCTACTAATGACATCTCAAACTCATTCTTCATTTCATTTGCAAAGTTGTTTCTCATGACATCATTACCTCCAAATATAATGTCATCAACAAATACTTCACTAACTAGTATTTTATCTCTTTTAGACCTGAGATAAATGTTGATGTCATCATTGGTTCTTGCAAAGCCTATCTTCATCAAATGTGCATGAATCCTTTCATACCATGCTTTGGGTGCATGCTTTAATCCATACAAAGATTTATGTAATCTACATACCATGTCTTCTTTGTTTGTCAATGCATAACCATCAAGATATTCTATATATACCTCTTCTTCCAATATTCCATTCAGAAATGCAGACTTGACATCCATCTGGTATACCTTGAACTTCTTGTGAGCTACAAATGCAAGTAATGTTCTTACTCCTTCCAGTCTTGCTACTGGTGCAAAAGTTTCTCCATAATCCTCTCCTTCTTCTTGCACATAACTTTTGCATACTAATCTTTCCTTATTGCGAACTACAACACCATCCTCATTTAACTTGTTTCTGAACACCCATTTAGTACCTATAACATTCTTTTTTACCAGTCGGGGTACCAGGGTCCAAGTGTTGTTTTTCTCAATCTCAACTAATTCCTCTTCCATTTCTTTCACCCAATGATCATCACCAAATTCCTCCTTAGCACTTCTAGGTTCAAAGGTGGATATCATGCAAGAGTTCTCTCTAACTCTTCTTCTAGTAAGTACTCCAGCATCCTTATCCCCGATAATCTGCTCATGACTGTGATTCAGTCTCACATATCTAGGAATAACATGATCATTCTCCTCAGGTTCAGCTTCTTCATCATCTTCTTCCTTTGTAATTATCTATTCCAGTTGAACAAGTACATCAGGATTTGCCTTACCGGTTTTAGATTTAATTGTTTCAGGTTTTAAAAGCAAAATGCAAGGATCTTCATCCTTTCTCTCTGAACTAGTTGCTTCTAAAACTTTAGGACATTCATCTACACAAACATCAACACTCTCAACAATTCTCTGAGTTCAGTTATTGAAACATTTGTAGGCCTTACTCTTGGTGGAATAGCCAAGAAATATGCCTTCATAACTCTTTTCTTAAAACTTGCCATTGTAATCACCTCTTTTGATAAAACATTTACTACCAAAGATCTTGAAATAACTAACATTAGGCGACCTTCCATACCAATACTCATAAGGTGTCTTGTACTTACCTTTTTTCACCATAACCCAGTTTATTGTGTAGACTATTGTACTTACAACTTCTCTCCAAAATGTTTTTTCTACATTTCCTTGTATCAACATAGTTCTAGCTACTTCAACCACTGACTGGTTGTTTCTTTCTGCTATACCATTTTGTTGTGGTTTCCTTGGTGTAGAAAGATTCCGCTTGATACCATTATCATCATAGTACTTAGTGCGCTCCACAGAAGTGAATTAACCGCCTTGATTTGTTCTTAGACATTTAATCTTTTTGCCACTCTCTTTCTCTGCTAAGACCTTGAATGCCTTGAATTTACCAAAAGCTTCATTCTTATCCTTCAAGAATGTGACCCACATCATCCTTGAATAGTCATCAGTGAAGATCATGAAATATCTATCACCTGAAATGCTTCTAGTTCTTATTGGTCCACATAGATCCGTATGAACCAAATCTAACAAGTGCTCTGCTAAGAAAGACTTTCTCTTGAAAGTAGAAGAAGTCATCTTCCCTAACTGACATTCTTTGCAAAGAGCATTAACGGGTTTTTCTATTTGAGGTAGACCTCTTACTGTCTTAGACTCACTCACTTTAACAATATTGTCAAAATTTATGTGACAAAATCTTCTATGCCAAAGCCAGCTATCATCTATTTTTGTAATCAAACAATTGCTAACTTTTGTGTTAAGATGAAATAGATTACCTTTGGTCTGTTTACCAGTTGCAATCAATTCACCTTTTTTGTCAAAGATTGTGCACATGCCATTTCTAAATTCCAGTGGGTATCCTTTGTCATTCAGTTGTACCACACTCAGAAGATTATGCTTAAGACCTTCAACCCAATAAACATCGTCATCACTTCTCTTCCCATTAAGAGAAATAACTCCCTTACCTTTAACCATACAGGGTGAGTCATTTCCAAATCTGACAACACTGCCATCAAATTCCTTCAAGGAAAGAAATTTACTCCGATCACCAGTCATGTGATGTGAACAACCACTATTAATGATCCAATCATAAAAGTTATCCATCCTAGATACTAGAGCCTTATGATCAGATGTTTCTTCCTTAATAGCTACAAACACAATATCTTCACTAGCATCATCATCAAATTCATCATCAGTAATACCACTATCAATAGCTACAAGACAATCTCTCTCTTACCTTTGCTCTTATACTTGTTAAATTTGTCTCTCTTGTATTCATTTTCACCATTAGGGCAATCAACTACTATATGACCAATCTTATTGCAAGCAAAAAATTTCAACAGTAGCTTACCTTTGTATTTACCAGTCCCTCTAGGCAGTCATTTTGCCAACAATGCTTCAAGCTCCACTAAACTGTCTTCATCATCAACATCTCTGCTGGATCTAAATTCATAGCTATGGTTGGTATCTCTACTTCTTCTCATAGATGGGTTAGAGAAAGAAGCTCTGAATGCAGATTCTAATTTTTGTACACTACCATCATAGCCATTTAGTTCAAAAGTAGTAAGTTTGCCAATAAGAAAGTCAAGAGTTACCTTAGTCTTGTTAATGGATTTCAGCTCCTAAATAGCTGCAACTCGAATAGCATAGACCGGTAGTAGGGTTCTTAGTACTTTATTGACAACTGTGGCATCTTCCACTTTCCCTCATGCACTCTTTATTTCACCAACTATCTCTTTTATCCTTTGACCATACTGCTGGATATTCTCACCTTTAGACATTCTTATGTCATCAAATTTTCCTCTTAAACTCTTCTCTTTGGCAATCTTAACATGTTCATCACCACTATAAATCTCTTCAAGTTTTTTCCAAACTTCATATGCAGTTTCAAGACCATAGCATCTACATATTCAACATCAGATAGGGAACTGATAATAGCCTCTAATGCTTGATGATTCTCTTATTGTTCTTTCTTCTGATCATCAGTCAGAGTACCAGTAGGTGCAACATATAGAGTTTCTACATGCTCTCAATACTGACTACCAAGACTCTTAATGTAAATCTTCATTTTGTCACTCCATATCCTATAGTTATCTTTGTTGAACTTAGGACCTTCTTTCTTCATCATGTTCTACAAGATCTTTTCCTCAAGTTCTTAGGCTTAGAGATCTAAGAGTACCCGAGACGCTTTGATACCAATTGTTGATATGCTAAAAGAATAAGGATCCGGTAGAATACTAAGAGGGGGGGGTGAATCAATATACTCAAAAACTGATACAAACTCCCAAACTCAAAAATAAACTTATCAACAAGTAACTCAATCAAGGTAATATCTCAAAGATTACCAACATCAATTAATCATCAACTGGTTTGACTATTATACCAACTTAATAGTAAACAACTTCAATCTTGTAAACATCAACAATGCTCAATCAAATATCAACATATCCATCTCTCATGCTTCCAGTTATCATGCCTTATCAGAATAGTTAAGTAGTTAATCAAATCAACAAATAAGATCATAACCACAAAAGCATTCACCACTAGACACAAATATTTATACGTAGAAAACCCAAATAGGTAGAAACCATGGTGAGATAAGACTCACAAGGATAGCTATCTGAACTCTTCTGAAGTTCGCCATGTTAGGAACCAAGCTTGTTAAAGCTTTTATAATAAGTCCTATTCAGAACTAGTTCTAGTTAGGAATCACCTGGTTAAGGGATTTACAAATATGCCTTGATGGAAAGCACAATACCCTGTTAGGAGTAACCTCAACGAAGGATTTGAGAATCCAAACTAATGGACCCCCTTGTTAGAGGATTTAATAAGTAACCAAGAATGTTAGAGCTTACCCGGTTAGGGGATTTTGATTTATGTTGTAATTGTTAGAAAACAACAGGTTTTCTTGGCCTGTCTAAATAGTACTACATCTGCTTGATCAGATCCTTCTTAAGCTTCAATCTACCTTTACACAAACTATAGATCCATCCACTGGTTTGGCAACCACACACTCAACTAATTTCTTCCAACTTTGCCAACTCTTTTTACAGACAACTTCATCGACCTTAAATACAAATCAACTAGGTTGTTAACACAACAAAAACATAATTCTCATCATCGAGGTTACAAGCAAGTTGGTACAATCTTGACCGTTAGAAATCATAACAATCTCTTCACATTAATCAAGAAAATTCCAATTGCTCCATGATCACCGCTTCGTCGGACTTGTAACTCATCACATGCTATGCATTTGATGCAATCCACTTGTCTCCTTTCCAAGATAACAAACATGCCAAATCAATTTGAACTAATCCTCATTCAATGATCACATGTGTCTCCATCATTGTCGCTCAACATAAACCAACAAACTTGATCGGTTAGGTTTTAACACAAAACAACTGGTAGGGTTTATCGGTTTACATAACATAGAAATGTTTAACCTTTACTTTGGTTCAACTTACAAGCTACCATATACCAGTTTACAACATCTTCCTTAAAGTTTATCATACCGGTTACAAGACAAAAGCAATATGAACAGTAACATCAACAATATTATGAATATCATTCACCGGTTCAATTGACATCAATGACAACATATCGTTAATTCAATCTATCTGCAAAAAGCCAACAGTCTAAAAATACCAACAAACTATTGCTTCTCCAATCCACAAGTGTCTAAAATTTCCTCACAATGGAGAAATCATAACTATGAACCATATCTTATTTTTTCCATCTAAAAGAAGCCCCAGTGTTCCTATTGATCTCTTTTGTCTTAAATAATTTCAATCTCTTCCATCAAGGAGCGATGCTCTTTTTCAATCTTTTTAAAAATGGAGGAGTGATATGATATTATCCTTAAGTCAACCTATATCCCCAACACTTGACATTCCTATTATTCTTCAAGATGAGGTTCTTCCCCTCTCGGATAAAACTAATCTCCCTCCTAAGGAAAATTGTCTTCCTACTCCTATGGATGTGACTTTACCTTCTCTTAAGGAGAACAACAATATTCTTCCTAAAATTAGACCTATACCTCTCCCTCATGATGGATTGGGTTTCCTCCCTACACTTAATATTCCTCCTTTCTTTGGTGTTGTTCCACCTCCTTCCTCTTATCGAGTGAATAGGCTTGCTTCTCCTATTGTTCAACCAAAAATACCTCAACCTATACCTTCCACTACCAAGGAGAGAAATGTTCCTACTTTTTCAAGTGTTCCTCCTCATTCTCAGCCTTCCACTAAGACTCAACAGAATCGTTGTGCGAGAGAACACTGACAAAGATGTCGGGTTTGAGCTTGTGAAGCTATCCCTCAAAACACTCAGTCTGCTTAGACTCCAATAGTTTACATGATTTCCTTTTCTCCTAAGCAAGATGTTCAACCAACATCTCCAAATCATAAGTTGCATAAAACATGTGATGGTTTTACTCCTATCCGTGTTCTTGCTCCTCTTGCTTTAAACTTTGATGAAGAAATGGGTGAAAATGTTATTCATAATGGCAATACAACTCCTAATGCTTTTGATAGTGAGTATGAGTATGTTTATGTGGACAAACATTTATCGGATCAATTTTCACAAACCCTAATCCTAGCTCCTAGAATCTAACAAAGTGACTTACAACATGAGCATAGTCCTTGTTTGGATCTTGTGATAGCTCCATTTGTTGTGCTCAATGTTGCTCCTTTGGCATGTTTCTCGCCTTCCCGAAATAGTGATCAGAAATATTAGGAGGTGGATGTCATGCTAGATTAACAATATTAGCACTACAGTTCTTTCTCTCTCTCCTTTCTTTCTCTTTTGTGACCATTATTCTATGTGTATCCCTATTATTCTATTGTTCCCTTAATGTCTACTTGGGGATGATGAAAAGCATTGAGATCTTCTCTTGGTCTCTTTCATATTGACTCAAAAGACATCCTCTCTTCCATTTCTTCTAAGGTAGTGTCCTTCTTTCGGGAATGAAGATTACTATATGCATATACATAGATGATATACATAAGTTATCATACAGCATACTGACCCCGAGGAAAGCGACACTACCTCATGTTTTGTGTTCATTATCCTTGGATTTATACCTTGATTGGGGGCTAAATCCTTGCGATAATGTGCTCCTTCCTTCTCTTGGGTGTATCCTACCTTAAATAAATCACTATCGATAAGGCACGTGTGATTGCTTTAATGTGGGGGCATACACTCCACTCATATTTTCCTTCTTGTGATACTTAGAATTACTTAGTGAAACTTTGTTTTGCTTTGTAATCTTTGTATCCTTGCTTTCATGACTCATAGTGAAGGGAACTTTGCTACTTGCAGTCATGGTTCTCCCCTTCTCGATCTTCCCTTTTACTTTGTCAACCAAAGTCGTAAGATCCTAAGCCCACTGGGGGCTTGGTACATCTTGCCTCCTTGATGTGGTAAAAGTCTTTCAATCTTGTTTCCTTGAACTTTGCCGATAGTATTGGCATACACTTATACTCCCACTAAAGTGAGGGATAAATGTAGTGTCGTAAAATTGTGACCCTAGCAATTTTTGACTACATTAGGGTCCTCATGCATGCGAACTCAAATCTTCTATCCTGATCGGAGACCAGAGAGTTCTCGGCTTGCAAAAAAAACTTCTTCCTTGGCCTTTGGATCACCTCATTCACATTCTACCCTGGAGAAAGGGGTAAGGCAGGGGCATGGTGCCACATTCCCCCCATGGATAGGGGCATGGCACAACATTCCCCTTGTGGACAGGGGCATAGTTCCCTTTTCCTCCCTAGACAAGGGTGTGGTGCCCCTGTCCCTACCCTATTCTAGAGCAGGACCCTTCCTAGAGCATGCCTTATGGGTTGTGCCTCAAGAGGGAAACCTCCTCGATGTCAGCCCATGATGAAATTCAAATCCTTCAAACATGTATTTAATGAGGCATTCACTCTCTCATTTGCATAAGTTGGATAAGATTGGAGTATGCACAAGCGATCAAGCATTCAAGAGAATTCAAGCATTCTTTTCCAGCATTGAGTATTCTCAAGTCTCCTTTCAAGGCTAGGTGTTGCATTGAATTCAAGGATTCAACCATTGAAGAGGAGATTGATTTCAACATTCAATTCCATACAAGCACTTCTATCAACATTGCTACTACAACCTCCCTTGAGGTGATTTACAATTGAGTCTTTCATTTACATCTACTTGCAAGTACTTTCTTTCATTATTTGGTTAATTCCAAAACTAGGGTTTGACCTAAAGGCAAACCCCCAATCCCAACCCATTTTCCTCTCTTTTTTGTGTAGGTTGCAGGTGCGTAGTTGTACTTTCGGATTCAGGCTTCATTTGTAGAGGCGGAAAAACCTTTTTTGTTTGGCAGATTTTTTGGAGGACCGTGTACATTCTCGCCACAGTCCGAACAACTTTTTGTCAAATTCACAAGGCGAATTCATCTTGACATTTTACTACCAGATCTAGGTGCACAGCTTCATCCCATATTCCGATCTTAAGTTATAATCGATTCTTTGTCACTTTTGCACTACATAAGTCAATCAAATTCCTTTCCATTTCAAACAAGGAAAAGGGGGATCATCCTAACATTCTCAATTCATTCAGAAATCAATCTACCATCTTTGTGTGGAGATTGAATCTAGTGAATTATCTCATCCCCTTCTTCCTAATGTAATGGTGAAAAGTGCTTGAAGGATAATCAATAGTGAAACTCTCATCTCTCTTTGAGGGAAAGGGTAGTTTTCCTCTTTATCCATCACACATCATTTCTCCACCATTACAATTCCATTTACTTAAAGTTCTTTCACATATTAATCTACATCCTAGATGATAACCATAGAATTTAAACTAATACAAATAACCCATCACATGAATCCAGTCTATTTCAAGTATAATTCCATTACAAACATCTAAGTACATGCCATCATTCCTTTTGATATACAAGTACATAATTATACATGTCATAGTCACATTATTACAAATCATGCCATGATCTTAGGATACCAATCACAATTCATTTACAATTACAATTACCATTACATAAATGATACATCATGAGTATAGCTCTTCCCTAATACACGATTTCATCTAGATTTTTAACAAGATAATAAATTACATAAATCCAAGATATCCATTACATAAATTTGCTACAAGAAACATCCATAAGCTACAAAAATGAGAGAATTGACATCTATGCATGATGAATCCAAAAGAATATCCAATGGTTGAAAAGAACCAACCACCAACCCATGTGGAACCATCCCCCATGATAGGAGATGACAAAAGGTCTCAACACACACTCTAGACCTAAGTTGGCACCTAACGACCAAAGAGACTAAATAATATAGGGATTCTCAAGTAAGGACCAATCCACAAGCAATCACAAGAAGAAACTCCTAGAGGCTTACTAATCATCAAGTCATAAATACAAATCAACAAGGGGACACATGTAGGAGTGGAGTGTCATCACATGACATCCTCTAACACAACAAATACTATAACACAAGGCACAAGCCTGATGGACATGTGGAGCCATCTCAACCTATGAGAGATCAAGGGAGATTAACTTTCCATCATAATGGTCTTCCAAAGCATATCCTAAAACATCCTACCTAGGATCAAGTCATGGGGCTCAACTATTAATTATCTTGATTAGGTGAAAATAACTACCCACCCATCAATTCATTATTACATTATCACTTGTTTACTTAATGGTAAGCTTCCAATGTGCCCTGGCGGTCTAGACTTCATGCATCCTTACAAGGAACCTCATGCAAGCCTATCTCTCATGACCTCGGTCATCACAAGGAAGCCCACTCCCCCTAACATGTCCCCAAAACAAAATTACAACAAAAGGCTCATAATCAACATGTAAATCTGAAACCATAAGTAACATCATGAAGCCATTCACATACATATACATCTAATGATCACAACATTAAATAAAGCAATAAAGTGCCTCATAGCATAATAATGCATCAAGCACCACAAAAGGCCATCAAAATCTATCCAACATATGAAATGAGAACTAACAACAAGGCACATAAAATTTCTGATTCCAAAAGCAATAAAACAATCCTCTATTTCATTTCTTCTGAATATGAATAGTGCACAAAACCTCAACACTGAAACATATCAACATATAGAAGCAAAAGCCGCACAAGAACATCAAATCTGACCAAACTCAAAGATGGAAAATATCCATCAACCTCCAAACAAGCCTCTGGTACGACATCAAACTCAAAAAACCAAGACAAACTGAGAAAATTGATCCAAATATCAAAACTAGACAGTGTAATGCTTTTGATAAATAGAGCAAAACCTTTATCAAATTTTGCAGCGCCTTTGCACAACCCTACAATGCCTTCTTACAATGCTATTTCACTTTTATCAAGTTCTAAAGTGCATATGCTAACTTTTGGCATATTTGCCTATTCTAGTCATGCATATGCAACACAAGAAAATGCATTTGTAAAGAGTTACAATGTATTTATTAGGAAACAAAGCATTTACTAGGAAATAATGTATTTACAAAACTAGACAACGTAAATGAAATACTCTATAGCGCATTTGCCATAAACAAAATCGCATATACATAAAGAAATAGTGCATTTATTCAAATAGAGTGTTTGCCCAGAAATAGACACAGACTTGAGAAATTTATGAATAAAAAATAAAATCGAAAACATAGTAATAAGGCCCGAATAAGGGCTCAATAGAGATACCTAGAACTAACAAAGATATTGATACAAACATATAAACAAATGGTGAACTATGGGAAGACTATTTATTAGAAATGTCATTCATGACTATGGGATCAAAACTTCGCACAGAAAACCTCACAACGAGTAATGAAACCAGATAACTTTTACAAAATAGGCATAGTCCAGAAGGAAAACAAATAAACTCTCTAACAAGAAAATATGCTTGTACAATGAGATTTCACCATAGAAGACAATGTATAGAGTCATGCATTCATAGCAAAACCCAAAAACGCCGAGCAAAAATAATAAATTTTCCCCAAAGGCTAAAGTAAAACTATACAACATAAATTCTCCCCAAGAAATATTTTCTTCTTAACTATATAAAACTATACAATAAGATTATTCTCCCAAAACACCTGCATACAATCTACAGACACGGTGAATACGAGAAGATGAAAAACCAGAAGACAGAGAAGGGAACCACCAACCTACAACCAGAAGTGATGGAAGAAAGTTGTAGAAATGCCCAACAAAATCCAGCAAGCACCTAAAACCAAAGTCTAAGCTTGAAAATAAAATTACAGAAAATATTTCAAAAGCAATAACCCAACAACAAGATCAAGTTGTCAAATAAAAAGATAAACCAAACCAAAACCCTAGCCTCAAAATCAACCAATCAAAATATTCCTTTTGGGAATATATTTTTGTTGGTATTTTGGTATGGTTTTGTCATTGATGTCAACAGCTACTAACACTTATCAACTCTGGCACTTTGGAGAATCAGCAACATTCACCAGCAAGCAAATGACTCATGCATAGTGACCGGTATCTGGTACATCGACAGGATATAATGTTCACTGACACTTGGAATGGCATGGAAAACACATGGTTATGTCGAAGACCTCATTTGGACACTTTGTCTTGAAGATTTTTTTATTGGCATATTCGTATTAGCATATGTGTTGTTACCATCAAATAGGTCCAGGTTATACACAGGAAGACTTATCTTTTCCAGATCAACATAGCACGCTATGGACATTATTTATTATTATTGTAAATGCATTAAGCCAACATGTTGAATTGGTTATTGCATCGGGCGTTAATTTATTTGTAAATTGATTTTATTGTAATATCCTTTAGAGACGACCTACTAAAATTGGTCCTAGGTTATGATATAAATGTAAGATCTTATTTGTAAATTCGGGTGTGGAATGCAGAAAAGGATTGTGGGAAGGTATATGCAAGAATAAGAAGAACTATACACGCAAACATCATTTGAAGGTGAAGCAAGGTTTTTGTGAAAGCATATCAGAAATACACCAGTACTGAATCCAACATATGAAGATGCTATTTTGAGTAGTACATTATTATTGGATTTAACCATCCAATTGTAGTTAGTTGGACTCCTATTTTGTGTTTGAGTAGTGAGCTCTAGGCACTTGGTCTTTCTGCATGTACAGACCCCATTTGTATACACTTACTATCTGCAATAGTATCATCTAATTGTGGGTAAGGTTTCCCACCGTGGTTTTTCCCCTTATAGGGTTTCCACATACAAATATTGGTGTTATGTGTTGTGGATGTTATTAGCTTTTTATTTTATGCATTAATCTTTACCGGTACTGCAATTAACTGATAAACTATCTATCGGTATAAAAGACTATTTTACCCGTATTAAGCATTAAGTTGGTTAAGTTATTTTTTGTTTGAATTATTAGACAACTGATTCACCCCCCCTCTCAGTTGCCTCTGGGACCTAACAATTGGTATCAAAGCCTAGTCCTCTTTTTGCAGAAGTTTAATAGCTTGAGGAGATCCAATGTCTACTAACTATTTCAGGAAGGACAGTCCTAAATTTGATGGAACCAACTATGTCATATGGAAGATCAGAATGGAGACACATTTAAATTATAGTAGAAAGGACATCTGGGAAGTTAGAAAGAATGGCTATACTTCTCCTACTCCCAGTCAGCCTAATCCACCTACCTTGGGAAAAGATGAAGAAAATGATTGCAAAGCAAGAGAAGCACTTTTGAGCGCATTAACAAATCAGTAAATCATGGGATTATCAGATAGATCAACTACTAAAGCTATTTGGGATCATTTGGAAACACTGAATGAGGGAAATTCCATAGTCAAAATTGCAAAACTTGAAAGCTTTTGGGTCAGGTATGAAAATCTGAAAATGGAAGAAGATGAAAGGATTTCTACTTTTATGGAAAGAGTTAATGAAATTGTTTTGGGTATTAAATGTTGTGGAGGAACCTTAAGTGAAGATGAAATTGTTTCAAAAGTTTTAAGAGGATTGCCACTGGTATATAAAATGAAGGTTACTGCTATAAATGAGTTAAGAACAATGCCTAATACATCAGTAACTAAGGATACATTGATTGGAAAACTTTCAGCTTTTGAAATTGAGGAATTTGGTCCTATTGCTACTATAAAGACTGATTTAGCTTTTAAGGCATCAACATCATCTGCACCATCATTTGACAAGTCTGATTGGAAAGCCTTTTATGCAAGAGAACTTGAGGAAAGCAGGAGAGAAAATGAAGAACTTGAAGAGCTTGAAGCACTATTTGCAAGAAAAATGCCTAAAGGTCCAGTAGGAAGTAAGTATGAAGGTAAAGCACACTTTAAATGCTTTAATTGTAATAAGATTGGTCATATGGCTTCTAGATGCCTTGATAGACATGCTATACTAAGAGAAGAAGCTAGAACATACAAGCCTAAACCTGAATATCAGAGATACAGATTTAAGAAGAATAAAGACAAATCTTGTTATCTTGCTGATGAAGGAGTGACTGATGATTCTGATGAGGATCCGATAGACAATGAATGGGTTTTTGTTTCTATAACAGAAGATCAACCGACACCTACTATTCAATCGTTAGAATAGGCCCTAGCAGATAAAGTTGAAATAAAGGATGAATGGATCATTGATTCAAGATGCTCACATCATATGACTGGAGATAAAAGTAAATTCTTGAACTTTCAAGAATATAATGGAGGCTTAGTGAGATTTGGAGATGATAAAGCTTGTTTGATCAAAGTTAAAGGTACAATATCTTTTGATGGTAAGCATAATACTGAAAATGTTTACTTTGTTGAAGGTTTAAAGCATAATCTTTTGAGTGTTGGTCAATTAGTTGAAAAATGATTTCAGTTACAATTCAAAAATGGAAAATGCAAAATCATGAATAGAACTGGTTTGGAAATTGCAACCGGTAATCAAACTAGAGGTAATATCTTTCATTTGAATAACAGTGAAAAGACATGCTTGATTGCACATATTGATGAAAGTTGGCTATGGCATAAGAGACTTTGTCATGTAAATTTTGATTGCATGGTAAAAATCAGTACTACTAAAGCAGTTAGAGATTTACCTATAATTATCAAACCTCACAATATAGTATGTAAGGAATGTCAATTTGGAAAACAAGTTAGAGCTACTTTTAAAAGTATTCTAGAAAAAACAAATAATGCTCTTGACTTAATCCATACTGATTTATGTGGTCTAGCTAGAACTAAAATTTTGCAAGGTGATAGATATTTCATGCTAATTATTGATGACTACTCTAGAATGTGTTGGGTTACTTTTCTCAAAGAAAAATCAGAAGCACTTGGAAAGTTCAAACTATTCAAAGCAATGGTAGAGAATGAAACCGATAAGAAAATCAACTATCTAAGATTAGATCAAGGAGGAGAAATTACATCTAAGGAATTTAATACATTTTGGGAAGTAAATGGAATCAGAAGACAACTATCAGCACCCCAGACACCACATCAGAATGGAGTTGTTGAAAGGAAAAATAGAACTATCTTGGATGCAAAAAGAAGTATGTTATCAGAATCAAATCTACCACATGTGTATTGGAGAGAGGAAATAAGTACAACAGTGTATACATTCAAAAAATTTCACATCAAAGGTGAAACCAGTAAGACCCCTCATGAACTATGGTTTGGTATTACTCCTACTCTTAAATATTTTAGAATATTTGGAAGTAAATGCTATATTAGAAGGGATGAGTATATTGGCAAATTTGATCCTAGAAGTGATGAAGGAATTTTTCTTGGTTATTCATCTAAGAGCAAGGCATATAGATGTTTTAACAAAAGATTGCAAAAAATTGTTGAGAGTACAAATGTGAAGATGGATGAACAATTCAGAGGAACTTCAAGGTACATAGACTCTGAACCAGTAGTAGAGATTCTAACAAATGAACCTACATTGAACCCACCAATATAGAATGAAGATCCAGTTACACCGGTATCATCTAAAAATTTCACAATAATTGAGGAACAACAACAAACGAAGACACCCCGATATGTAAGACTGAATCATTCTGAAGATCAGATAATTGGAAACAAGTATAAAGGAGTTATGACAAGAGGAAGATTGGAAAATGAAGAGGTATGTCTTATTTCTCAAATTGAACCATCATCTGTTAATGAGGCATGTGAAGATTAACACTAGATTAAAGCTATGGAAGAAGAATTAGAGCAAATTGAGAAGAATAACATATGGACATTAGTTCCTCGGCCTAAAGACAAAAATGTGATTGGAACAAAGTGGGTATTCAGAAACAATCTTAATGAAGATGGTAAGGTTATCAGAAATAAAACAAGACTAGTGTGTAAGGGATATTCTCAAAAATAAGGAATTGATTATAATGAAACCTTTACACCAGTATCTAGAATTGAGGCAGTTAGATTATTTTTGGCTTTTGCAGCACACAAGAACTACAAAGTATATCAAATGGATATTAAATGTGCATTTTTGAATGGAGATCTTGAAGAAGAAGTTTACATTGAACAACCTGATAGATTTTCTTTGACAGATAACAAAGATATGGGTTGCAGATTAAGGAAAGCTTTGTATGGATTGAAACAAGCTCCAAGAGCTTGGTATGCAAGATTGGATAAGTATCTTTTGAAGATTGGTTTTTCTAAAGGTAATGCTGACAACAACTTATATTATAAAGTGACAAATGATGACATCTTGGTTATAGAAGTTTTTGTTGATGATATAATCTTTGGAGGAGAAGATGGATTATGTAAAGAATTTTCTATTGAAATGCAACAAGAATTTGAAATGTCTATGATTGCAGAAATAAAATTCTTTTTAGGATTGTAGATTTCACAGACTGATAAAGGTATATTCTTGAGTCAATCCAAGTACTTGAAGGAGTTATTAAAGAAATTTGGGATGGAGAACTCTAAACTAGTAAGCACACCTATGACTAAAAATGACAAATTATCACAAAGGGATGAATCTACACCTGTTAATCCAACTAGATACAAATCTATGATAGGAGGTTTACTATATTTGACACAAACAAGACCTGATATCATGAATGCAATATGTATTGTTTCAAGATTTCATAGTAATTCTAGAGAAAATCATGAATCAGCTGTAAAAAGGATTTTTCGGTACTTGCAAGGCACTACAAATCTTGGATTATGGTATCCTAGAGATGAAAACTTTGAATTATGTGCATACATAGATGCAAATTGGGTAGGAGACGTGGATGATAGAAAAAGCACCACCGGTGGAGCATTTTTCCTTGGAAGCAGATTAATTTCTTGGTTGAGTAAGAAAAAAAGTTGTACATCTTTATCAACAGCTGAATCAGAATATGTTGCAGCAGCAACTAACTGTACACAAGTATTATGGCTTAAGCAAATGTTGAAGGATATAAAGGTAAAATGCAAGGAACCTATTACTATCTATTGTGATAAAACTGCAACAATTGATATATCTAAGAATTTGGTACTACATTCTAAAACCAAACATGTTTCTATCAAACTGAATTTTCTAAGGGAAAATGTTGAAGCAAAAGAAATTAAAATGGTTTATGTAAATACTAAAGAGCAGATTGCAGATATTTTCACTAAACCTCTACCTAAGGAGACTTTTGAATATCTCAGAGATCAGCTTGGGGTCATAACCCCATTGGTAGAGACTTAGGAAGTTGATGTTTGTCATCAACTGACAGAATTAACAGAGAAATCTTTTACTCTA
This sequence comes from Cryptomeria japonica, assembly GCF_030272615.1. Taxonomy (NCBI): domain Eukaryota; kingdom Viridiplantae; phylum Streptophyta; class Pinopsida; order Cupressales; family Cupressaceae; genus Cryptomeria; species Cryptomeria japonica. The sequence goes on from NC_081409.1 coordinate 400,861,866, forward strand.
GCTTTGATGAGGAAGCTACTTCTCAGGGGGAGTAGTTGGTATACTAAATTGGTTGGTATTTTGTATCTAAAAAATGTTTTTTTATTTCCACTTTGGCATTTGATGTCAAAGGGGGAGAGATTGATATGGAAAAACACATTATCTTTTGAGGAGAGATTATTCATTGGGGGAGAGATTGTTACTCTTTGAATCTGTATTTTGATTTCTGGTTATGATCTCTTTTGGAAGATTGTTGGCTTTTGTTGGCTTTTAGTATTTGGCATTTCTATTTTGGCAGTTTGATGGTTTTTCCATCTTGTGTTGCCATCAATTCCAAAGGGGGAGATTGTTGGTATTTTGGTATTTTTTTGTCATTGATGTCAACACCTACTAACACTTATCAACTCTAGCACTTTGGAGAATCAACAACATTCACCGGCAAGCAAATGACTCATGCACAGTCACCGGTATCTGGTACACCGATAGGATATAATGTTCACCGACACTTGGAATGGCATGGAAAACACTTGGTTATGTTGAAGACCTCGTTTAGACACTTTGTCTTGAAGATTTGTTTATTGGCATATTCGTATTAGCATATGTGCTATTACTGGCAAATAGGTCCAAGTTATACACCGACAGGCTTATCTTTTCTAGATCAACATGGCATGCTATGAAGATGATTTATTATTGTTGAAAATGCATTAAGCCAACATTTTGAATCGGTTATTGCATCGGGCAATAATTTATTTGTAAATTGATTTTATTGTAATATCCTTTAGAGCCAACCTACTAAAATTGGTCCTAGGTTATGATATAAATGTAAGATCTTATCTGTAAGATCGAGTGTGGAATGCAGAAAAGGATTGTGTGAAGGTATATGCAACAATAAGTAGAACTATACACGCAAACATCATTTGAAGGTGAAGCAAGGTTTTTGTGAAAGCATATCAGAACTACAATGGTACTGCATCTAGGATATGAAGATGTTATGTGAGCAGTACATTATTATTGGATTTAACCATCCAATTGTAGTCAGTGTGACTCCTATTTTGTGTTTGAGCATGAGCTCTAGGCGCTTGGCCTTTCTACATGTGCAGACCCCATTTGTATACACTTACTATCTGCAGTATCATCTAATTGTGGGTAAGGTTTCCCACCATGGTTTTTCCCCTTACAAGGTTTCCACGTACAAATATTGGTGTTATGTGTTGTGGATGTTATTATCTTTCTATTTTATGCATTAATCTTTACAGGTACTGCAATTAACTGATAAATTGTCTACCGGTATAAAAGACTGGTTTACTGGTATTAAGCATTAAGTTGGTTAAGTTATTTTTGGTTTGAATTATTAGACAACTGATTCACCCCCCACTCTCAGTTGCCTCTAGGACCTAACAATTTTACCTACCCATGTTAGGTTATATTTTTATTTCTCATTTGAAATTCAACCAATGAGAATAAATGGTGGGTGAGGGAAATATATGAAACACATTTATAATTATAAGTGGGATGTAAAAAGACATAATATAAGATATTTTATTACCGCCAATTAATTAATAATAAGACTATACAAATAACTATAGGCTATGATTAAATAGCTAATTCAAATGGGTAATTGAATAAATAACCCAAGGGTTTATAAAATAAATAAATAACCTCTAATAAATATTATTCAATTACTAAAGTAAAAGACATAATAAATAATAAATAAATAAGTAACCAAAAAATATTAAATAAACCATTAATCAACAATAAATTCTAAATAAACAATAAATAAATAAATATTAAATCTCAAATAATCAAAATGCCAAAAAATACAATAATTAAATTAAACATTAACAACTATTTAATCTCACATCAATTAATTAAATAAATCAATAAACACTTGCATACTCACAAAACCATAACATACTCACAAAACCATAGCTCACTGACTAACATGGGGAATCATGCCAAGACGTTGACAACTCAAAGTAGACATCTTAGAACTACTGTATGTGAAGGGAACTCATGTCAACTCCAAACCACATGCCATTAGGATTTAAAGACATGCTCAAACCTATGGATCCAAGTGGAGTCGGTGTTTGGTAACTGCAAATCCTGCAACCACAAAGCAATGATACAACATATGCATATATATCATAATAGGCAAGTGATAGGGAATCACAATGGCACATGCCACTTTCAATAAGTGATTTGACATCGTCCCTCACATAAAGAATCACACAATAATCAAACACATCACATAATCAATTCACCATATGTAATCATGAACTAGGGTTAGTGTAACCATAATAACAACAAATCCATGATTGATATAAACTATCAATAATCCATCAACATAGTAATTCATATAAAATCCATCAAGCATAGAGATACATATATGATCCATCAAACACATATATCCTTCAAAACAAATAATCAACAATGATAGCATCATCATCCCTATAAATCATCAAAATAACATATGTCCAACAATATCTAGCATCATAATGAGTAACTAAAATACATGCATAATCATATTCCAAAACATCATAAAGAGTCTAGATAGGTCTATCATGCATGAAATAAGAGTCAAGTCAAGTCAAAGAGGGACACTACATCCTTCCTCCCTTTGCCTAGGCTTACTCCTGGAAGCTTGATAACAAATAGGGCTAAAGCTCTCACATCCGTGTTGCATCCTTCTATGTAGCTGAACAATCATCAATCATATCCCATTGGACCCTTACCGGCTCTATGCTCTGACCTCTAAGGAACATCTCTCAACATTGAAAAATGCGGATGGGCTCCAAAGAAAGTTTCCCTTACTCTACCTCTAATGCATTCCAATCTAAAACATGTGATACATCAGGATGATATAACCTCAAAATAGAAACATGAAACACATCATGGATGCAAGACAAGCTATGTGACAAGGCAAGGTGACAAATCACAAGATAAGTCCACTCCAAAATCTTGAAAGGTCCTACAAAATAAGACACCAACTTAGAGCCTTTTTCATAATGGATCAGACTCTTTGGCGGCCGAACTCTAAAAAACACATTGTTGCCAACTAAAAACTACCTATCCACTCGATGAGCATCCACATACTTCTTCTTTTAATATCGTGCCACTACTAAATGCTCTATGATGCGAGCCACCTTCTGCTCCATATCCTACAACATCTCTGAACCAATACACACTCTATCCTCCAAACGGTCCCAACTCAAGGGTGTATGACATGGTCTACCATATAAAGCCTGAAAAGGAGACATACCAATAAAATTCTGGTAACCATTCTTGTATGCAAACTCCACCAAATAGAGGTAATCCTCCCAACATGACTATTGATCGATAACATACATCCTCAACACGTCCTCCAAAACCTAAATAACGCGCTCTTTTTGACCATCTATCTCGAGATGGTAGACTGAAATAAAGTTCAACTTAGTCCCTAGATCATGTTGAAGAGCACTCAAAAAGGCCGATGTGAACACTGGATCATAATATGAAATATGTAATGCCCCGCCAGGAAACCCCTAAGGGTTTAAATTAAAAACACTCAAATAGAGTGTAAATTTTTTTTTTTTAATAATAATTAAGAGTGTTAATAAAAAGGTTACAATATTAAGATAAATTGAAGTTAACTCAATTCATTATTAGACACGACATTAAAATACAATGGAGTTATCTGTCAACTTAGTTATCACAGCGGAAGGCTCAAACAATCCTAAGGAGTTTCCTAACGTGATTACATAATCTTACCTAACTCAACTTGCGTCATTAGATCCATTAATTCTGGATATCTTAATTACGAGATATTGCATAGCTCTTGATTTTATATGTGTCCAATGGTATGTCATCTTATAATTTTAGGAAGCGTCCAATTGCTTTGGTTGGTGAGGAGGCCATCGAGAGGTTAATTACTCAATGCACTTTAATTCATAAGTTCATTAGGAGGTCTCCAAATGGGTTCAAGCTTTTTAAATGTAGCCAAGTTCATTCATTAGAGTTTTAAAATATCCATCTACACTTGACATCATCCTTTAATGCTATAAGTATGCCTAACGCGATTCATTCTTTTAGGGTGAAGCTACGAATAGTTAAACGAGGATTCCTTCATTTGATTTTATAATACTCACCCACATTTGATATATATTTCTTAAATATTAACAAGCATGGTTAATAAGAAGAATTTTCATTTCTTAAGGATTGGCCACAATTAATAGAGTGAAGTCCCCTCATTTGGTTTCATGCATATTCAACTAATGAGTTGTAGTGCATATATGAAGGGTAAAGTATGAGTAGCCATAGATCTCATTTGAATTTTTAATAATGCAATAAATGGACTAACTTCATTAAGTTGGATATGCATTAGAACACCCGAGAGCATCCTTCAGTTTAAAGTATCGTTAACGAGATTACATTCATCACTTCAAGGTTTGAATAATCAGACCATAGTGATGTTCTTCTATTAGGATTAGAATACAATTATCTTTTTGCATATCTCTTCTTATAAACGAAGTTAATATGAGATGGTACATATATTAAGGTTAAGGTTTAAATAACTATACCAAAACTTCTCTTTTTAGTTCCATTTCAGCATTCATAAGGGATTCGTTATTTAAGGTTACAAATATAGATACTAGTTGAGTTCACTCTTGTATGAAATTAATCTGATAAAGAATTATTTGTTAGGATTAAAATGTAAACAACTAAGTAATTTCATTTGATAAAGTGAATTACAATTAACATGGCGATGTTCATTTACAAGGGTAAGAAGGTAAATGCCTAAATGAGTTTCACCAATTATCAAGTTAAATTTCGGTAAGGTTGATTTGTTAAGATTAAACGTACTTAGCCAAACCACTATACCCAATATAATGAAACATAATTATCATGACGTTTCCCCTTCTAGTTCAATCTTAGCAACATGAGGGATTCCTTTTAAAAAGATTAACATATGGGGTTTCTAGTTGGGTTCACCCGGTTATAGAAATGATCTGGTGAGGATTAATGATTCAAAATTACAACATAAATTACTAAGTATATTCGTTCAATATACAACATGAATATTTGATTGAGTCCACACGATTAACAAATTTATCCGGTGAGGATTATTGGTTATGATTGAAACGTGAAATAACTTAACAAATTTTATCCAATGTAATGAAACATAACTGACATGGCGTGATTCATTTACTAAGGTAGAAGGATAGATATTTCTATGATGTTCTTCTTTTAAATTTCAATCTAGGAATTGTGACATAATTTTTTTTTTTTAACTTTGTTTCCCCCTTTTTACATTCATTCCATTTAACATACTTTTTAACAATTAATCCAATGAAGTAATTCTAATTAGATTTCTGCCACTATTACAAATTAAATTAACATCACCCATTTACTTTTTTTTTTTTCACCCTTTAATTTCAATATTTAAACACCATGCCATATTCATAATTCACAACGTTTTATGAACTTAAATAACTGCGTTTACCTGTATGAAAAAAGTTAAACATTTAAATTTGAATTCATTTAATTTACACCATACACTTTGCAAAAATACAACCATTCAAGATAATTTAAAACATAAAACAAAGTACGCTATAAACATCGCATGACACAGAATATGATCTCGGAGTTCACCCCGGATGGGCTACATCTCCGGGTCTGCTCAACTGCAAGACCCTTTTGGTATTTATTATAGTTAAGGTTACATAATTACATGTCTTTACAATCTTGCCTTTTAGGCGAACACATACACCATTCCTCCTCTACCTCGTTAGTTTATTACATAGTGATCCCTTTTAAAAACGGGTCAAATTAAAACATAACAAAGAAGACAACAAACCAAAATTCTATTGTTTGACGGTACCCTAACTAGGGTTTGATTGACTTATGACCAAAACTAGCATATCAAGTCTTACTATAAACTAACCAATTTAATTACAGCAAATTAAACTGCAAGGACATCACCTGGAAGATGCATTTGTTTACCCATATCATCTCTATCCACAATTGTCGGTCGAGTTTATGGTTTGGATAATTTAACTATATTTAAAAATGTGTATTAGCGTAAAGATTTACTAAATGTTGCTTTCTCAAATTCCAAATATATTATTTACTAGTTTGAAATTAAATAAGATACTAAATTTAAAAATTACTTTATATCAAAGCAACTATATTCGAATCCCTTAAACTAATTTTTTTTTATTCACTAAATAACTGAATTCTTCTTTTTTTATATGTGTCATGCATATATATATATTTTTTTCTTTTAAAACATATTATAGAAAATAATAAACAAATAATAATAATTAATTAAAAACAAACAAAATAAACCTATTTTTAAATTGCAAAAAAAAAGAGAGGGGAGAGGGTACCCACGTGGACATCCACGTGGGCCCTCCCCCACTGTTGGCAGCCTAGCTACCTTTTGGTAGCGCTGCTACCAAATGGTAGCAGGGCGCTACCAAAGGTAGCGCTGCTGCCATTTGGTAGCAGATCGCTACCAACTGGTAGCAATGCCGTGGGGGCACAAAAACCTGCGTTATTTTTTTTAAATTTTTTTTGTTTCTTGTTTTTTTTAAAATATATTTTGGTATGGTAAAATAAAAATAGAAAAAACAGTCATGAGTATATAACAACTCCCAGAAGCTCAACACACAGCCTCACAGACAGGGGTTTTAAGAAGAAAAAACGTTTTTTTTTTCCAGCAACCTCTCTCTTTGCTTATATTTTTTTTTGAAGAAACCCACATTCTAAAAACAAACCTCCTATTTTGAAAGAACTTCATAATCAATACATTTTTCCAGAATTTTCATAGCAACAACCAACTGAAAACTGAATCTTAATAAACATTCATGGGTAGCAATCCTCTCTGTTTTTTTTTTTCTAGCATTTCATGGAGGGCATAACCATAAACAAAGGGGAGATCAAAATTTCTTACCTCCAAACGCTTTCCAGGAAGGGATTTTGATGAAGATGAGCTCCCAAATCAGCTGCTCTCATTCCTCATTTCTCTCCAAAATCCCCAAACTCCCTTGCAAGAACCATGTTTTTCCAAAAAAAAACCAAAGGCCAAGAAGACCCCCAAAATGCTTACCAAACCAGATTAAAAAGAAAGCCCTAATTTTTGCCCTAATTTTAATTTCGAAATTAGGTATTTATTTTTAAAAATAAAATGATTGAAAGTCCCAAATGGAAGTCATTTCTTTCCATTATTTATTAATCTTATATGTTTTCCCTTATTAAAATTAAAATGCTTCTTTTTTCTTATTGAGTTTTAAATTTTAATTTCTTAATATCGATTTAGGCCTACATTTATAATTTGGGACTACTTACCGGGTAAGGCGTTTTAATTAAATTTTAATTTTCTAAGAATCAATCTTTTTATACTATGTCAACTATACAAGTAAAAAGGAAATAATTTTCGTTTAAATAATAATAATTTATCCCTTTTCTTCCAAAATGCGAAAATGAGTAATTTATTACTATCTCCCAAACGACTTTAAAAATTTTCCTTTCTAAAATGCATAATTTATTAAAATCGTAGTTATTAAAATTAACTATTAAATTAACTCGCTATAACTTAATAAAGCGACATTTTTAAATAAATGACTAATCTAATGCAAGAGTCTTGTTTATTCAAATTTCTCAACTACAAATGCATAAAAGTTACAAATGCGTAAATGAGCACACTAACCTCAGTTAAATACCTTAAGCTTGCTACAATAACAATTTAAAGCAATCTCTTAAATTAGTGATTAATCATATAGAAGAAGCTACCCATTTAAATTTCTAAATTTCTAATGCGCTCATCTACTCATAAATTTAAATTTAATACTTAGGATCACAAACCTCACTTACCTCGCGCATGGCACGTAAATCGAGGAAGTCCTCCAAATCACTCGACACGCATCCCATTGAAGAGCAAGCCCACGAATCCACACACGATGCTCACCTAACCATGGCTAAGGCAAGACGAGAGTTATATGACCACTAAATCCGAATTCAAAAGATGAACGAGCATACTCAACCTTGCAAATTCCAAAGGAGATGAACCTTGCCCTAAGCGGTGTTGTACCTGCAATCTCCTGCACCCATGAATTCATACAAGCATGCATATACAAATACATATTCAATGAAGATGTTAGCTCAAGATTTATCACAAGGGTTAGGAACAATTGCATTTACACGAGAATCGATGCAAAAACACAATAATAAGTATGCTCAGTTTATTTATATTGTCTAAACTACACATTGCATATCGGTTAATCTACCATTCGAGAATGCCACATAGGAAGTCAATCAAGGTTAAATGGGTTTTAAAAGTCCGACTAGGGTATGGGCATTACAAAATAATCCATTGAGGAATACCATGCAATCTCACTACTCCCTCCATGAAAATCTGAACTAGTATCGTTGTTGTGTATGATGAGCTGATCAAAGAAAAGTGTGCCACCTTGGTCAACCTATCAATGATGACCATGATATCATCATGACGATGAGAAGATATAGGCAATCCAACTATAAAATCCATAGATATAATGTCCCATTTCCATTCTGGAATAAATTTTGACTGCAATAATCCTGCTGGATGCTGATGTTCTGCCTTCACTCGCTGACACTCTAAGAAACATGACACAAAATCTACAACATCTCTCCTCATACTAGCCCCAACGATATTTTGGTCTCAAATTTGCACACATCTTTTTGACACCTGGATGTTCCGAGTAAGTTGCACGATGTTCCTCTGACATGATCAAATCTTAGAGACCATCTGATGGTGGAACATAAATGCATCCCAAATGCCTAAGAAGACCATCTGACTCAACTAAATAACTTTCATATCTTCCCTCAAGAGCTCTACCTACGGCAACCTCTACAATAAGCTCTCGGTACCACACATCTGAAGGAAGGTCACTAAGAGCACAACTCCTCAAATCCATGCTAAGTGACACTGCTAAAATCTCATGCTTCCCTTAGCTCAATGCATCTGCTACCACATTCTCCTTACCCTGGATGTATTTCACCTCAAAGTCATACTCACACAAAACTACATCAAATGTCTTGCCTAGCATTCAAATTCAGCTACGTGAAGACATATTGTAAACTGTGGTGATTACTATGCAACTTGAATCTATTCCCAAGAAGAAAATGCCTCCATCTAACCAAAGCATGAACCACTGCAACTAACTCTAGATCATGGGTGGGGTAATTTTTCTCATGATCTTTGAGTTTTCGCGACTCATATGCAATCACACCACCATCCTGCCTCAACACTTCTCCTAGACCCTCCAAATAAGCATCTATGCACACCATGAAATCACCTAAAGGATCTGACACTGCTAGAATAGGTGCACTAGTCAAACGCTCCTTAAGGATCTAAAACGCTATCTCACACTACTCTGTCCAAAAAAACTTATTCCCTTTCCTCTGAAGAGAAGTGATAGGATGGGCTATCCTAGAGAAATTTTGAACAAACCTATGATAATATCCTACAAGACCCATGAAACTATGAACCTCACCCACATTAGTGGGTGTTGGCCAATCAATAATCTCTTGGATCTTAGAGGGATCAACTACGATACCCTCTCCTGAAATCAGATGACTAAGATATTGAACCTTTGACCTAAAGAACTCACACTTCACCATATTGGCATACAACTGATTCTCTTGTAGGCACTGCAAAACCTATCTCAAATGATCCTCATGTTCCTCAACTGATCTCAAAAATACCAAAATATCATCCTAAAAACACTAGCACAAATCTATCCGAATAGGTCCTAAAAACACCATTCGTCAATCTCATGAAAATCGATGGTGCATTCGTGAGACCGAAAGGCACCACTATAAACTCATAATGTCCATATTTAGTATGAAATGTTATGCGATGAATGTTTTCCTACCTCATGAATCCTCAACTGATGGTACCCGAGCTTAAGATCTATCTTAGAGAAGACCTGTACATCCTTAATCTGATCAAATAAATCATCTATCCTTGACAAAGGATATTGGTTCTTCACCGTCACCTTATTAAGCTGCCTATAGTTGATACACAAGCAAAGAGATCGATCTTTCTTCACAAACAAGATAGGTGCACCCCATGGGGACCCACTAGGATGAATAAGTCCCTTAGCCAACAACTCATCTAGCTACAATGGCAACTCGCTTAACTCCTGGGTAGTCATCTGATAGGGAGCCTTAGAGGTAGGCTCAGCTCTTGGTACCAAATCAATCCAAAAATCTATATCACGCTTGGGTGGCATGCCCAAAATCCCACTAGGGAAAACATCTGCAAACTCCTATAGGATGGGATGATGCTGAGGAAGATCCTCTAAACTCTCTCTCTCATCCATGTCATTCACCCTCACTGCAAACAACTAACAACCCTTATGTGCACACCTCTTCATTGACATAGCAAAAATAATGTGAAGAGAAATGGGTCTTTGAATCTCCACTATCTCCACACTCTCCTCGCTATCATCCACACAATGCACTCTCTTGCCCCAACAATCTATCTGAGCTCGATGAGACTCAAGCCAATCCATGTCAAGCACAATATCATAGGATACCAAGGGTAGGACATGAAGATCCACTATTGTATGGCAACCACCTACAACCAAGGAACAACCAAGCACAAGGGAGTCCACTATCACCTTGGACCATGTAGCTAACTCTACCTGCCACCTATTGTCCTTCTTTGCCACAAAAAGCCAGCATCACTCTACTAGAAAAGGAGCAACAAAAAAATATGTTGCACCTAAATCAAATAGCACTGAGCAAGAGACACCTCCTATCATACATGTGGTCTCAACAACTGATGGCTGGTGCTCAGCCTGATGATTATCAACTATCGCAAACACATGATGGGATCTACCTACATCTCCAACTATAAGCTCAGAAGTAGCTGGATTCTGTTTCTCAGACATCTGAGAAGTATGATGAGGACAATGAATGACAATGTGTCCTGGCTGTCCACATGAAAATAAATCTCTCCTACCAAATCCTCTACTCATTGGAGTAGCACTCGACTACTGAACACTGCCTCTACTAGAAGTTGGCTGAGAAATCTGCACTGGCTAAGAAGGATTAGTCCTCCTATCATGTTGGTGACTACAACTCCTACCAACCTAAAATCTAGCACCTCTCACAAATCTCTGACCCTGAGGATGCATCTTCTTAAACCACTGACCACTGCGGAAAGAAGAAGGATAGCTCCTAGCAACACCCAAAGTCAATGGCTAAGAACCTCTCACAACAAATCCTATAATTGGAGCACTAGATATCTATCCACCTATCGTACCTCTCGAAGATAAAGACAAATTATCCTCTACTATCCCCACCTTCTCCACAGATGCCTACAAAGTCTTAGGTTCGTGCATCCAAACATCACCAATGATACGATCACTAAAGCCTCTCACAAAGTGTTGTATCAACATCGACTCATCATCAAAAATCCCAACATACTTCCTAAGCTCAAAGAACCTGTACTCATATTTCTCTATAGTAATCCTCTGCTATCTCAAATCATGGAACTCATCAACCTTCGTCTACCTCCAATTATCTGAAATAAATCTATCATGAAACCTCTTCAAGAAAAAATCCCAAGATATTATTGCTATGTCCAAACACAACTTTTTCTCCTATGTACACCACCATGTTGATGCAAAATCATGAAGATACATAATCCCACACCTCACCTTGGTGTTACTGCTATACGGGTGCATATAAAAATACCTACTCAAGTCCAATAGCCATCTCTCCGCCTCCATGTCACTACCTAAACCATCAAAACTAGGAGGGCAAGACATCAACAAATCTCTCTTGTGACGAGCTATAGATGCCTCTTGATCCACCTCAACTCTCCTCCTAGGAGAATGTGAACACTCTCTCTCCTGATGCTCCAAGTGACAAGACTCCTCCTACTGGTTCTCCTCTTGTCTCGATCCCAATCGGCCAAGAAGCTCATGTAGAACATTCACTAATTGCGGAATTGAATCACCTCCAGACTGGTTTTGTTGTTGTTGATACTCCTCACGATGAAACTCTTTGAAAACCTCAAGACAAGGATACCTACAAGTACCCATGTGACCATCACGACGATAATCTCTACTCCTAGTAGGCATCTTGTCTAAGAAAGAAGCAAAAGAGAACTATAAGCTAACAAACTAGGGCAATAAGAGCAAAAACAACAACCAGGGATAAAATTGTTGGGCTACCCCATGCTAAATGCTAACATGCACAATGGGCTCAAATGAAACTAGAGTACCCAGTTTACAACATGGGCTCTGATACCAGATGTAATGCCCACCAAAATACCCTAGAGAAACTAAGCATATAACATACTAAATGGAGATAAATTTTTCTTTATATAGAAAACTAATGCAACACATAACATCATCTAGAATTACATCCATTAATATTAATCATTATGAAGATGAATTATAAACACATTAACTAATTATGCAAGCATAATAACATCAAAATCATTACTACTATCTCTCTAGGGTACCTTAACGTCATTGCTTGATCAACTATCCTAAGCAATAAAATTCTACTCACTTGATTACCACACTTATTATCAATTAATCCTTAATCTTAATCAAATGCAACTTATATAATTCCTTCTATTATGATATGCAAACTACTTGATTATTTAACCATTATGAGATGCACTCTACTATATCATCTAACTAACATGATATGCTTACCTTTTTCAATGCAAGACTAATCCCCTTTCTTGAGTTCATTTTATATACCAAATCCAAATGTGCTTAAACCCTTAACCATTTCTATCTACATGATCATTATTCATTTATGATGATAATGCAATACTTAATTCATAAACATAATCATCTTATCTATGCTACTCATGCATCCATATTCCTAACATGATCATTTCTTTTAACATTAATCTCAAGTACATAATACAAGAATCCTAATCGCTTTCTTTAATTTAATCATATTATTATATTATGCATACTTTCCTAATGCCCAGTGCACCCATATAAGTGACATTATGATCTAGACATTATATTATTTAACAACCACAATTCCTACCTTATATTCATTCCATTTACTCAAGGTTCTTTCACATATTAATCTACATCCTAGATGATAACCATGGAATGTAAACTAATACAAATAACCCATCACATGAATCCATTCTATTTCAAGTATAATTTCATTACAAACATCTAGGTACATTAAATCATTCCTTTCGATATACAAGTACATAATTATACATCTCATAGTCACATTATTACAAATCATGCCATGATCCTAGGATACCAATCACAATTAATTTGCAATTACAATTTTCATTATAAAAATCATACATCATGAGCATAGCTCTTCCCTAATACATTTTTTTATCTACATTTTTTACAAGATAATACATTACATAAATCCAAGATATCCATTACATAAATTTTCTACAAGAAACATACATATGATGCAACAATGAGAGAATCCACGTCCATGCATGAAGAATCCAAAAGAATGTCCAAAGGTTGAAAAGCACCAACCACCCAACCATGTGGAACCAAAGGAACCACCCCTCATGCTAGGAGATGACACAAGGTCCCAACACACTCTATACCTAAGATGGCACCTAACGACCAAAGAGACTAAACAATACAAGGATTTTCAAGTAAGGACCAATCCACAAGCAATCACAAGAAGAAACTCTCAAATGCTTACAAATAATCAAGTCATAAATACAAATCAACAAGGGGACACATGTAGGAGTTGAGTGTCATCGTATGACATCCTCTAACACAACAAATACTATAATACAAGGCACAAGCCCGATGGACATTTGGAGCCATCTCAACCTATGAGAGATCAAGGGAGATTGGCTTGCCATCATAGTGGCCTTCCCAAGCTTATCATAAAACATCCTCCCTAGGATCAAGTCATGGGGCTCAACTATTAATTATCTTTAATAGGTGAACCTAACTACCCACCCATCAATTTATTATTGCATTATCACTTGTTTACTTCATGGTAAACTTCCAATGTGCCCTGGTGATCTAGACTTCATGCATCCTTACAAGGAACCTCATGCAAGACTATCTCTTGTGACCTTGATCATCAGAAGGAAGCTCACTCCCCCTAACATGTTCCCAAAACAAAACCACAACAAGAGGCTCATAATCAACATGTAAATCCTAAACTATAAGTAAAATCATGCAGCCATGCACATACATATACATCCAATGATTAGAACATCAAATAAAGAAATAAAGATGCTCATAGCATAATAATGAATCAAGGGCCACAAAAAGGCCATAAAAATCTGTCCAATATATGAAATGATAAATAATAGCAAGGCACATCAACTTGTTGATTCCAAAAGAAATAAACAATCCTCTCTTTCATGGATTCTCAACGTGAAGAGTGCACAAAACCTCAACATTGAAACATATCAACATATAGAAGTAAAAGACATCCTTACTGAATGGAACCTAATACATAAGGTCTATAGATCAGACAATAAGAAGAAGAGAGATAACATTGTATGGAGGTTTCTTTATTATGACTAGATAAAGGTTAATTTTGATGGGGCGGCTAAAGGGAACCCTGGAAAGGCTGGTGGAGGGGGAGTTATTCGAAATGCTCAAGGAATTTGCATTGCTGCTTTTGCTTCTCCTTTTGGAACCCAAAATAACCATGTGGCTGAAGCTCTAGCAATGCTAAAGAGCCTCCAGCTAGCTCAAGAATTCAAATTCAAAAAAAATTGGCTCGAAGGGGACTCTTTAAACATCATACAAGCCCTTAAAGGTACTAGTTCTGTTTCCTAGAATATTGCCAATTTAATTAAAAATGCTAAAGATATTCTAAATAACTATGTTAGCATTATTATAACTCATACCTTTAGAGAGGGCAATAAGGTTGCAGATATCCTTACCAATGAAGGGGTCAATTTGGAGAAGGATGTCAAATACATAGGAGAAAATCACATCAAGTGGGAGATTAAGGAGAAATTATACTTTGAGCGCCTCAATGGATCAAGCTAATCTCATGATTTATTTCTGGGGAACGAGTACCAATGACAGATTTTGGGGGCGGATTAACTGTCAGATGATGAGTGTTTCTCGGCATCATAACCAAGATCATATGTGTGTGAAAGATAATAGTAATAATAGCTGGGTTTGTGTGGACATGAGTAGCAATCTTACTATGAAAGAGTCTTTACACAGGGAAACCAGAAATAACAAGTTTTCAGAGCTTTATCCACGGATTGAGAATTGCAGCAGAGGGTATCTTTACCTAGAAATTAGAATGGGCGGTAACCTAAACAGGAATGAGCCTTCAGGTTGTGAGAATTGGAAGAGCGAAAGAAAGGTTTGGAGAAGGCTCCACAGACATGGCTTCACTGATTATATAGAGAAGCTCCATGGTAGTAGAAACTCTATGTCTTATGGTTTCGCTAAAAGCTAGAGCAACAACAGGGCTACCCTATTTGGGGAGATTTGGCACACTAATACATTTGGGGTCAAATTCCTATGGAGGTTTCCAATGAACAAGGAGCATTGTGTGAAAATTTGTTTTTTTTTTTTTAAAATGCCCGTGTTCGTCGGAATTTCGACGACCTCGGGCATTTTATTTATAAAAAAAAATACAAGGCATTTTCATTTTGAAAGCAAACCGAAGCCGTCTTGCCTCCCTGCCCCCCCCACCGGAGCGATCTTTCCACAAGCAAGGTAAGAACTCCATGTTTTTCAATGAAGGCAACTAATTTTTTTTCGCAACTGGTTTTTTTTTTCAAATTAATCCATTTTGTGCATATCTTGCGATCTTAAAATTCCATGAAATGACATCTCTTTGAGGTATTCCGTCATATAGTTCACATGCCGTGTGTATGCTACCCCATTTTGTGATTAAAACCCCCTTTGATTATGCTTTGATGCTACCCCATGATTGGAATTGGTTGTTGTGTCTTCGGGTTTGGGTGTCCAAGAAACTATTGCTATCCCACCCTACCTATAGTTTGATAGTTGTACAACCCAAATCGAGAAACTTGCCATTCCATATATGGATGGAAGCTGGAACCGCTAATCCATGAACAGGAAGGCGGGTAAACCATTACCCAGGGATAGATAGAAACTATATATCAGATGAGGAAACTAGGGGTGGGTGGATATTGGGATTGTGTGTGGTGTTCGAGTTGGGTCTATGCCTCAGAGTTAGGGTGAGGGCTGAGGAGGGAGGAGAGGATGTGTATGCGAGGGGAATGAGGGAGATTAGTAGTATGAGGTTTAGGGTAGAGATTGGTGATTCCATTTTCAAAGCTTATTGAGGAGGGGAATGTGGAGAATAGGATTAAATAGGTTGTGATTGTGAGAGTGGGTGAATTGGATTAAATACATTCACCTAAGAGACTAAGCAGATTCACATAATGATAGGTGGATTTTCCTAAAGATGAAGGGATAAGACTTAACAAAAAGAGGACTTAGGATGATGACAAGGAGGATTCATTTAAGGATATGGCATATTCACCTAAGGGATAGTGTATTCTCCCAAGAATATGGAAAAATTATTGATTGGTGGAATGACATACTAGATCAAGGAATGATACAAGGGTAGATTCACCTAAATATAGGGTAAATTCAGCTAAAAGGGTACCCATGAGATTGTGGTACTGAGTACCTATCTATGGATGGTGTATTTGGATACAAGTATGATGAAACCATGCTTGTGTATGATGAAACAAAGTCCAGATCTCTATTATAGGTCCAACATAATCTCTATTATTTGAGACACCATTTTATTAGCATATCCAATTAGGGTAATTTATGGGTTTAATTATGGATCATGTTGTCTATTTCCATGCACTATTGAACTTATTTGGATGTATTGTGATTATTTTAATTTTGAAGTTATAAATAAATTATGTTTGTACCTTAGAAAGGGTAACTCCAATTGATGTTTGGGTAGTTTATTTGAAAACTTATGGTGATTATTGCCCTATGTTATGTAATGGAGTTATTTTTACACTAAGTAATTAACTAGAAAAATGAATTTGTATTGCTGTACAAGTATGATGAAACCATGCTTGTGTGTTTACATGTTTGTGCATCCTATTGAGAACCAACCTCGCTATTGAGGAACTCAATAAATGTGGTGTTAAGTAGAAGAATGGGAAACTCAAGAAGCTATGGTGACATATTGTGGCATTAGTAGGGATTATCTCTATTGACCACACCTTTCAAATATAGTATCCCCTAGTTCTCCTCATAGAATGGACCATTGGATGGCTCATAGTGGTATCCTATCCTACATTTATCTTGATGGCATTGCCGATAGTTGGTATGTGGTTCTTGGTATGAGTTTCCTCTTACCCTATTATCTTATTTATATCTTTGTTCCAACATGTGGAGATTGATTTTTGTCATGCTATGATGATTTTCATGTTTGCATGTGTTTTGACATTATGCAAATAGATATGATGTCACACCATACTTATGTTTTGACATAGTGTAGGTGATGGTTACATGTTGTTGATGGTAGCGATTTGGGTTCAAAGACACAATTCCACACACACACACAAATATTTGAAGATGCATTTTATATTATTCCTTCTTAGTGGCAATTAGTGTTGGAAGATTTGCACACATGTAGAGAGGAACTCATGTTAGATACAATAGGTTGTGTTTGATAACATATGAATGTGCCTCATGATGTATACATATAGCTTTGGTGTGTGACATGCATGCACATTTTTCCATAAGACACATTGCTATGTGGCATGTGCCCTATGCATGTCTTCTTTGTGAGACACGTTGCTATGTGCAATGTGGCCCTAGGTGTGTCTTCTCTATGAGGTGTATTGCCATGATATGTTAGGATTTGTAGTGTGCAGGCCACAAATACATGCATGAGGGACTATTATTATAGTCATGTTTTTTGGGCATGTAGCCTAGGCATGTCTTCTCCATTAGGTACATGACCATGCCGTGTGGGAGTTTTTGTGTTCATGCCACAAGTGCACACATGAGGGACTATTATTGGAGTCATGATGAATCTTCACTCTATTTAGCCACAATTTCTAGTCGTATAGTTATGTAATGTGCACTTTTAAGGATTGTGAAGTTTCCTTAAATTATTGATGATCTCTCATCTTTGTTGCATGGGCCAACAATTTTATTTTATCTTGTTTGAATTATTTTAATCACTATTGTGAGTTTTCTCTATTGTGTAGTTATTGTGGCTATGTTTGATTTGCTATTGGAATTGAACACATTTATTTGACTTATTATTGTTACTATTTTTTCTTTCTTTCAATATTTATGATCTTTGGTAGTTTAGTGAAACTCTTGCTATTTTTAAATGTTGCCTTCTTTGTTGTGATGTGATTCCTTACCAAGATCGACATAGATAACCTTGGATGAGTGTATATAAGGAATCAAACATTGGGAAAATTTGAGGATAGGGGTAAGTGTTTGTTGTATGGGTAGCTACGATCCACTTGTACATTCTTAGTGATTATTGACGGCTATGTCTTGGAGCTGGCTAATCCCATTAAACAAACAAGGGGGAAGTCATACATAATCGTATGGATCCTCCCTAGTTGTGTGTGGATTCAAGACGACCATCATTTCATATGGTTCTTGGTTACTTTGTGAGACCATGGCATCCTCTTAGACCAATATGTGAGCCTTGTATTGTTATCCCTACAATGTGGATGAATAAGTGTATGTTTAAATAAATGCTTTGCTTAGAATACTCAAAAATGTCTCTCAGAAAGTCTGCAATAGGCAAACTTTTAGTAAGAATTTGTAGACACAATGCTCAGAAATTCACACAATTAGCTACATTAAATACGTTCTCTATTAAGTTCAATGGTTTTGGTTCGATTTGCAATTTTTGTGAAGCTTTTGCACTGAAGTTTCCATAGCCTGATTTTTTTGCCTGTGAAGAAAGACCATGTCAGATAATATCAGCGAAGAACAAAATAAGGATACAATTGCTAGATTATGGTCTAACTTGAAAAGAAAAGGTGATGGGAAATGTTATTGTCCCTGCAAAATTTGTAAGGGCTTAAAGACTAGAAGACTTCTAATCAAAACAGCTAAGAAACATTGTAGGCAGCATGGTCACATTGAAGGGGACATGATTATCATCCACTGGTAAGTTGTTCATTATATCATTTTAACAATTTATATACATAAGAAATCACTTGATAATGAGATCATGATCACGGTTTATTTATGTATATCAATTTTATATAGGTGGAGCACCCTAGAGCACATGGTATGGATCAACAAAACCCTGAGAATATGGTTTTGGAAGTGGAGGAACATGGAGGTGTGAATATCGAAGCTAAAGATAATGATCCCATGGAAGATGATGATCATGCACCAGAAAACACAATTGAAGATGATGGTACAAATACATTGATCCATGACACATTTAGTACTGACACAGTTGATCATGATGTTCAGGATGACCTTGATGTTCATGATTTACCTCTTCTTGAGAAGGCATATGAGCCCCTTTACAAAGGCTCCCAAACAACTCTTCTCTCTGCTGTATTGTTGTTGGTGAACTTGAAGGTTATGAATGGTTTGTCCAACATAACAATCTCTCGTATGTTAAGGTGTGTCATACATGTCATTATAGTTAATAAATGGTGAATCATGTACCATTAATATTCTTTATATTAACACCTCAAACTTTTTTTTTTGTTGTAGATTGATAGGTGAGTTTTTCTTACCACCATCAAATATTCTACCTCGCTTATACTGAGAATTATCTGCCATTATGAAAGATATTGGAATGGAGTATCAAACAATAGATGCTTGTCCCAATGATCATATTATATATCATAAACAACATGAATTTGGAATAGAATGTCCTGAATGTCATATTAGTAGATATTGAATAGATCAAATAACAAAAAAGGTGCCTCGCAAGGTTCTTCATTATATTCCCATTATTCCACGTATGCAACGATTATTCAGGTGCACTAGCTTGGCACAATTTATGGATTACCATGCACGCAATAGAAGTTGAGATGACATTATTCGAATTCCTATGGATGGTTCAGCATTTATGGACATAGAGGAAAAGTGGCCACACTTTAAAGAAGAACCTCGTAATCTCAAGCTTTCATTGGCAGCAGACGGTGTCAATCCATTTGGAGAGTTGAGATCTGTTTACTCAGTGTGGCCTATTTTTGTTATCAACAATAATATTCCTCCATGGATGTCAATAAAGAGGGAGCACATAATGTTGGCAATGATTGTTCCAGGTATTTTATCATTTAATAGTCATCTACATTTAATTATAAATATTGCAGTAAAATGGTCATAATAATTATGTAATGTTTCTGTTCATTCCACTAGGCAAGTACCAAGTTAAAGATATGAATGTATATATTGAGCCTCATATCAACGAGTTGCGGGAGTTATGAAATGGTGTGACCATGTATGACATCTCTAGACCAATAGGACAAAGACAATTTCAATTCCATGCAATGCTTGTATGGACAATACATGATGCCCCAAGGCTAACACATTTTTGTGGTACGTTATAGTGTTCAAGTTGCACATGATAATTATAATTATAAAAATTAACAGATTTAATAGAATTATACATTATCTTGTAGGTCTTCAAACAAAGGGAAAATTTGCATGTCCAGTTTGTGGTCCAAAGATGAAATCCCGTCATTCAAAAAGTTTAGGAAAGCAGGTGTTTGATGAGTATAGGCACTTCCTTCACAAAAATCATAAGTACCGAAATACTAAAAAACATCTTTTCAATGGGAAAGAAGAGACTACATCAAAGCCACAAAGAATGACTCCTCACTTATGGAAGTTGGAATATAATAGAATTAATCATCAAGGTAATGTCATTCCATCTAATGGTTTATGTTTGGAATTTGAATTTTTCTATCGTGTTTTGTTTACTGATGATGTAATTGATGATACTGAAGGTCATCAAGGCATGGATGGCCACCTTCCAAAGGGACTATAAAGTTATCCCAGATAATTTAGTAGGTTGCCTTACTACGAGCAACTACAAATTGTGCATTTGTTTGATACAATGCATATTGGAAAGAATATAACAGAGACATTATGGAAAATATTGGATGGAAGGCGTGACAAAGAAAAAATTGTCAAAATTTGTAGTGACATTGTGGAATCCAATCATGCAATGAAAAATGTCATTCAATCTAATAGTAATGGAGATCAAATTAATATAAGTGCCCTTCCTTGGTCATTAATGGAGCAGCAAAGCAATTCTATAAAAGAAGTCATACAAAAAATTCGATTTCCCACAGGATTTGCTGCAAACATAAACAATCTCATATCAAAGAAGAGTGAATTTGGGCCAGGGATGAAAATGCATGATTGACATACCTTCATTAAGGTAATTCATGTTCTTGTGTATTTACTATATATTTGTATACTGCACATGTACTTTTCATTGTATTATGTTAGAAAATAATGAAAAGATCATTTTATAATTGTTGTAGTACATTCTACCTCTATCTCTCCCAGACCACTTCGACAATAATATCAAGAAAGTCATATATGATCTTGGAAAATACATGAGGTAAGTAGTGATGTTTGTTCAATTTGTTGTATAGATATTATATTTGCCATTTGTTTTACTTGTTATGCAATATATTTGTATATTATTTTGTAAAGTCTTGTTTATATATTTTTGCGTCTTCAATCTCTTTAATTAGGTGGTTGTCATCTAAAGAAATCCACAAGGAAGATATAAAATATTGGAAGAGAAAAATCCCTCATCTAATGTGTGAAATGCAAAAGTGTCTACCTTCAACTTTTTTCAATGCACAAGAACACTACCTCATACACCAAGTTGAGGAGATCGAATTGTGTGGACCTGTACACACTAGGTCAATGTGGATGGTTGAGAGGCACTTGAAATTTTTGAAGGCTTTGGTTTGACAAAGAGCACATCCTAAGGGTTCTATGGTGGAGGGATATATGGTATACCAAACTATGGTGTACATTACTAAATATCTTCCTAAGTTTGCAGCAAAAATCCACGTAGATTGCATTTGGGATCCCAACCCCATTAATAAATTTGAAGGGGAGCACTTGATGGGGAAAGGTAGATTGAAGAAAGTGAGAGGTAATTATAAGATGTTATTGTAGTAAATTAATTCTTCATCTTCTAAATAAATCAATTGTAAGTGGTCTATTAATTATTTGTACAGTTGGTCCGGAGTGGGATGCGCTACATTTGTATATTGCAAACAATCTTGATTGGATGACGGTGTGGATTGAATGATGTCAACATTCTAGTCGCACATTAACATGGGATGGTGTTGCTTCATTGGTTAAAGAAGCTCATCGTAATGGAGATTCCAATGTTACACAAAGGGAAATTGATTTAGCATATGGTTTAAGAGATCAACAGGTATGTATAATTTTATTAATCACCCGTATGTTTATCAACTCATGATGCAATACTTTTAATATGTTAGACATATTGCAGGTCAAACACCACAAGGATATGTGTTGCAATGGTCATAAATTTTGCATCAAACAGTTGGATGACACAAAAAAAACTTGTGATTCTAGGATAACTGCAGTCTTTGAGGTGACCAATATTTCATCTAGAAATGACATACATCCTCAAGTGTCTCAAAATCGATACTATGGCATTTTGGATGATATACTTGAGTGTGACTTTAATTCCTTCAAATTAGTTCTGTTCGTTATCAAATGGTATAGGCTACGACTGAATATAAATGATCCTGATAGAACTGTTATCAAACATGATAATGGATTTACAATGGTTAATACAAGGTCATTTGAATGAGTTGGGGATGAGCCCTATGTTCTTCCAAGTCAATGTGAGCCAGTATTTTACTTGGAGGTTCCACATAAATCGGGTTGGTCATTTGTTGTTAGACATGATCCAAGAGGAAGGCTGATAATGTATAATGTGATGGAAGAAGAAGATACCGAAGAAGTAGAAGATGATATAGATGATCACAATCAATAGTTACTCGATGATGTTCCTGACGGAAATGTACATGAAGAAGAAGTTGATGATGATGATGGTGCTGCTGTTGATGATGATGGTGATGGTGATGGTGACGGTGTCGGTGTCGGTGATGGTGATGATGATGACGATGATGAACACAATGACGATGACGATGATGATGATGATGATGATGATGATGATGATGATGATGATGATGATGATGATGATGGTGAGTTTGATGAAGAAGAAGATCAATGACATGAATGAAATGTATGAGATGCAATTATTATATTATCTATTTAATATTGATATCTTGATAGAAATTGATTTGACTTATATGGTTACATAAATAATTCATATGTTTTGAATTCTAATGCCATTACTTAATTAATTCATGATGCACCTCTAGCTATGTGATAGATGGTGATTTAAAATACGTATGTGATGGATTACATGCTTATGATGATACATGTGACATTTTTTGAACTTTGTGTTTATTTATGGAATGTGGACTACTTATTAGCTATGTGATGGATGGCGATTTATGATACATATGTGATGGATTACATGTTTATGATGATACATATGTGATTCTTATGATGCTCAATTACATATAGGATGATACATATGTGATGCTTATGATGCTTATGATGCTTATGATACTGCAATATTTATTGTTTATCAAATTACAAATGTAATGCTTATGATGCTCAATTGTTGGTGCAGGAACCTGAACCCCTTTGATGAGGATCCTGCACAGTCTCATGGATCGACAGGTATAAGTCAATACACCTTATAGAAATAATATATTTTTAAAAAATTACAAGAAAAACAAACTTCCTCAGTTTTTCAAACATCAACATTAGTAGCAAATCTAATACAGTTATCAACACTTGAGGCCCCAGTTTGACTTACTCAAATTTTAATCTCAACATCAACTTTATGGCCGACTTCTTCATCAATATTACCCTCATTTGCAAAATATCTCTCTCATTACCAACTAACTCTCTCATTTGATGGTGCACAGGTATCACCAAATAGGTATTTGTCCGATGTGTCTTCCTCGAGTGAGGAAAATGTAGGAATAGAAGAGGAAAGTGAGACATGTAGTATATCTCGAATAGGGAGATCAACTAGAGGTCAAAAGATTAGAAGAAAATTCAATAAACGCATGGAATTTTTTCTTGCTCAAGGGGGGTCATGTTCTTATGATGATGAGACCAAAGGCGACATTGAGGTGCCCTTGAGGTACAAACATCTACTGAAACAATGTGTACCCAAGGAACTTCCTCCAATAAACACTGATTTTTGTGTTAATGAGAGGATATATCGCATAGCACCTTCGTCGTTACATGGTTTGGGCCTATTTTCCATGGACAGCATAAAGGTCTGTTACAACAAAGTTGCTGAATTGATGGAGTTTGTTGGACCTTGTTACAATTATAATGATTGGATGCAGATTGTTCGATATAAAAAAAGTATGCGTAGGTATGCACTGTCAGCCAATTATATACAACAAAAAGATAATGATCAAAGTAAACGAGTGGCTGTATACATTGATGGAAGGCCAAAAGCAATAGGGAATATTGCAGGTTTTATAAATAGTACACGACCTGGGTCAACTAATAAGCAACCCAATTGCATATTTGAGGCACGTGAGGGAAATTGTGTGTTTTTATGTGCAATAAAATCAATAAGTGCAGAGGAAGAGCTGCTAATTGATTACAATTTGAATCGTATAGATACAAACAAAGTTACTATCATGGGGGTGGTACATACTATATATATACCATTTAAGCCAACTTCCAATTAATGAATCCAATAAACCATTGTATTATTAAGTTTTTTTGCTAAGTCTATTGGTTTCATTTCGCTAACGTTTTAATATTTTTTCTTTGTCACAGGGCCACATGGATCCACCACATAGCACAAATAAGGGTGTAGGTCCCAACACTTCTATGGAGTAGGTAAACCTCATTGTAATTGTACAAATTAGATAGAATCAAATAGTTACATTATGATCTTTTCTTGAGTGTTTTGAAGTAATTTTGATAGTGTTAATTATATTCTTGTCATAGACGGATGTTTGGGATAAGGGAAAGGAACTTGCAGTACCTCAGCACCTCCATAGGGATGTGGGGTGCTTGACAGTGTTATGCGCTGATGAAATCGCACTTAGTGCAAACTCTATGCAATTTGTACAAAAGAATATTAGAAAAATTAGGCAAGAGATTCTTGATTTGGCAAGCATAAGTCCTCAGATTGATGAGATAACAAAGAGGATGCAACTATTGTTGACGACAATGGAAAACTTGCAAGTAAGCAGTAATGAAAGCTTTAATCATAACAAAAGTTCAATAATGGTTTATATTTTTATCTCTTTTATGTCATTAACTAAAATATGTATGTGTTGTTTTAATAGAAATTTATAAGGCCTCATCATCCTGGTGGCGATGATCAAGGTATTGTGAGTAGTTCAAGTGATGACCATGTTCTATATATTAAAACCACTCCTTTGGACTTGTGAACTTGCTTTTTTAATGTTTTACATATTTAATGTATTACTCTTCAGGTGCTGACATGGGTCCGAGTGTCATGCCCAGCTTTTGGGCACAAAAACGGAACAACAAATTTTTTTTTTTAAAACAACATAACTCATAACATAGTCTACATCAAAGGGGATCAACAGAGTTTTGTCTTATCTAGGATGTAAATAAAATTGTTTACTAAGTTTGGGTTAATTAACCAACTCGAACGAGCGACTTTATTTGGTGGAGATTAATTAGTGTCACGGATTAGTTAGCTAGATCAATTACCTTAATTAAGTTGTCACTAATTAAAACAAGGGTTAATTGGTAATCTTAATGTATTAAATCATTCCCGATCATATAATGATAATGCTATTAATTAATTGATGCACACGCAAATTTATTATTTAAATCCAACCGATAAGGGTTCGAATTTCTATAATGCCATTTGCCCACTAAATCCGATATTAGGCTAAAGCCAATTCTAATTTTCCCTAAACTCTTAATTTTGACGATTTAATTAATTTGGCCAAAACCGGTCACAAAGGCTTATGGTTCATAAAATTAATTTACAATTTCTCCTTTTTAAATTTTCCCCTTTTACAATATAACCTAACGTCCACAATTAAATTGAGGAAAACCTATTGACTAATTAAATAAATTAATTTGATTTAGTGTATAGTATTTCCAACTATATTAACTCTTCATTTTTAAACCCCTTTGAATTAACTATATTAAAATTTTAATTCTCTAAAGAATAAAAGCATATAATAATTCAATTATTAAAATAACCCTAATTTTTAATTAAAATATTAAAACTTAAAATCAAATTTCAAAATTCTTTTTAAAAAAAAGAAATTCCTTAATTCATAAAATGCTAACCCTAACCCGAAATTGGGTTAGGGTTGCATTTCTATTTATTTCCCCCACTTTTATTTTAATTTAAATTATACCCTAACCCGAAATGGGTTAGGGTTTGTTGCACCAAAATATTTCTTTTATTTTACCCTACCCGAATGGGTTAGGGTTTGTTTTTTTTCTTTTCTTTTTGTGGTTTGGTGTGACTGTGCAGGTACAGGGTCAGGATTAGGGCATGGCGGCCATGGATGGCGGAAGTTTTCGAAGAGGGAAGGAGCGAAGGGTAATGGCGCGGGCTCCCCCGGATGCCACTGTGTGTACACACAGTGGCGGGCAGCGCCGCCCACTGTGTGCACACATAGTGGTGGATGGTATTACCACTGCCCACTGTGTAGCACAGTGGCGGGGTGCCGCTCACTGTGTGTAGCACAGTGGCGGGGTGCCGCTCACTGTGTGTAGCACAGTGGCGGGGTGCCGCTCACTGTGTGTAGCACAGTGGCGGCCGTGACTGTTCCACTGTGTCTACACACAGTGCGGTGCCTCCTGCATCGCCCACTATGTGTAAACACAGTGGCTCGGCTGTGAGCTGTCCACTATGTTAACACACAATGGCTCGGCCGGTACCCCCGATTTCCCCTTCACTGCCCTACCACAAGAATCCCACAGACAAGTTTTATAACCACTGTAGTTTAGTGAGTTACCACTCAAATCTTCATCACCATCCTGTTGTCGTCTTTCAAACAATTTTATCTCTCTTTGTAGGATGATAGGATTAATTCAAATAACTACTTATCCACACCATTATCATAGATGAATCCATAAAAAAAAATTGGTTCCTTTACGAGATAATAAGAGCCTTAGTTCATTCACACTGCCACCCTATAAAGGTACTTACACCCTTTGCATGTGAACAATGTGAGTTAGTAGCCTTATTGCTTACCCACAAGACTGTCCGGGATCTAACCTTTTGACAGTACTAGAGTGTAGGAGAAATAGCATAGCACCACCAACCTACTGATATTTTGACCACTGATTGGTATGAGATTGTGGGAAAATAAATGGACACCACCAACCTGCTAGCCCTCTAGAAAGTTGACCATTGACCTCTGCGAGATAGTAGAAATAATGGCATCAATAATGGATGACTAGGGGGAGGTGGAGGAAATGATTAAGGGGCCCTTTGGCCAATGGACTTAGTGGTTGACTAGCTGAGCAAGTCAACAAAAAAAAGAACAAGTCCAAGAAATGATTAAGGCATGAAGGGCTGGGGTTTAGGTTTTAATCTTTTGGGGTTTCAAACTAGTTAAGCTTCAGAGGGTTCAAGCCATATTTTTGGTAACTCATAGGGGATGCAAGCCTATCTTGCATATGACTAGATGCCTATCTATCCACTGGGCATAGAGTCATGACTGCAACAAATTGATGGAGCCTTCCTTTGTAACATGCAAAATCAAAATTCCACCATTCTAGGAAGGAACAACTTGTCCTCGTTCACTTCTTGAGAAGAAAAGAACATCTAATTTAATATATATACAATATCTAAAACCTTCTTTAGAAACAAGGTTTGAGATAAATCTCACTCATAGGAATGCACAATAGTTCACCATTTGGCCTAGATAGTTGAAAAGAGTTGGCTTCTTTGCAGCTGGTGATGATATATGGATAACTCCAGATAGCATCAAACTTGGAATGTTGTCCTGGCTTAGCTCTATATGCATCTCATTTAAGGACTAGATCATCCCCCTTGTAGGTTCTTTTAGTGGCCTTATTATCAAAGCCCTTCTTGACTCATTTTTGGTGTGATTCCAATGTTAACATGGCTTGATTTCTAACTTCTTCCAACTCCATTAGCTCAACTAGCTTGATTGTCATTACATCATTCTCTGTCAGATCTAACTAGTGTGCTAATTCAAGATAGGGAAAATAAATAGACAGGGGAAGTCTTGCATCTCTTCCATATACCAACATGAAAGGTGAGTTGCCAATAACTCTCTTGGGTGTAATCTTATCAATCCATAATGTTGTCTTTAACCTAGTATGCCAAGATTTTTTATTGTCTCCAATGGTCCTTTTTATTATCCTAATGAAATTATTGTTAGAAAACTCAGCCAAGCCATTCCCTTGAGGGTAGCAGTTTGATGTGTTATTTAGGTAAATACCCTACTTAACAACCCATGAACTAATTTGGGCTCCAAGGAACACTTTTTCATTGTTTGAAATAATGGTGGAAGGGGTACCAAACCTTATCACAATACCATCAAGAAAGTCAAGAACTGAAGTCTTAGTGGCATCCCTTAATGCTATTGTCTCTGTCCACCTTGTGATGTAATCTATGACTGCAAAAGTCCATTTATTGTTGGGAAAATGGTGTTGTACACCTTGCATAATAATTTTTCATTGTTGTATTATTTTATTATTGTGTGAGGTTGACATGGAATTATATTGTAATGCCATATTGTATTGTTGCACCTAGGAGCACCTAGATGGGCATGCAAAATGTAGAGATTCCATTGGAATATTCTTGTAACCACTTGATGAGTTGTATTAACACATTGGTATTATTATATTATATTTATTTAACATTGGGGAATGTAATTGTGATGAATTACCCAATATTAAATGTGGGTCAAGGGTAGGTAGGAAAAATATTATATTTTATTGTCATATGGTTTTGGGCACATGGTTTTGATGTAGTACCACTTGGTGGTTATGTGGGAGCTTGTGCTTATAAAAGCAACCACAATGGTAGTTGTTTGGGTTGGTCAGTTAGCCAGGTTAGCATTTGTGAAGGAGGAAGCATGGCATGGGATGTGTGGATTCATGCTTGGTCACATGGAGTGCTTGGTTATGGTTGGGTTTTTGAAGGCTTTCCATAGTTGTATTGTAATGGATGCATTGATGATAATACATGGTGGATGATGCTTTTGGAGGCTAGGTTTTTCCCTCATGAGGGTTTTCCCAAGATATATATTGTGTCACATTTTCATGGGTATGTTGTCTATTCTTTGCGTGTGGATTCTACATGTTAATATATCTATCACCTTGAATAATTTGGTGCCCTTCTCTTTGTTTTCTGGTTTTACATCTTCCCATATTCACCGTGTCTACAGATTGTATGTAGGTGTTTTGGGAGAATTATCTTATTGTATAGTTTTATATAGTTAAGAAGAAAATATTTCATGGGGAGAATTTATGTTGTATAGTTTTACCTTAGCCTTTGGGAAAAATTCATTATTTTTGCTTGAAGTTTTTTGGTTTTGTCATGAACGCACGACTCTGTACATTGTCTCTGTGGTGAAATCTCATTGTGCAAGCATATTGTCTTGTTAGAGAGTGTATTTGATTTCCTTCTAGACTATGACTATTTTGTAAAAGTTATTTGGTTTCATTACTCATTGTGAGGTGTTATGTATGAAGTTTTGATCCCATAGCCATCAATGACATTTCTGATAAATAGTCTTCCCATAGTACACCATTTATTTATACATTTGTATCAATATCTTTGTTAGTCTTGGGTATCTCTATTGAGCCCTTATTTGGGCCTTATTATTATGTTTTTCGATTTTGTTTTTGAGTTGTAAATTTCCCGAGTCCATGTTTGTTTCTGGGCAAACACACTATTTGAATAAATGTGCTATTTTTTAATGTATGTGTGATTTTGTTTATGGAAATTCACTGTAAAGTATTTCATTTACACTGTCTGGTTTTGTAAATACATTGTTTCCTAGTAAATGCTTTGTAACTCTTTACAAATGCGCTTTCCTATTTTGCATATGCGTGCCCAGAATAGGAAAATGCACCAAAAGTTAACATATGTGCTTCAGAACTTAATAAAAGTGAAATAGCATTGTACAAAGGTGCTATAAGGCTGTGAAAAGGCACTGCATAATTTGATAAAGGCACTACTCTATTTATCAAAAGCACTACACTATCCAGTTTTCATGTTTTGATCATTTTTCTCAGTCTGTCTTGGTTTTTTGAGTTTGATGTCATACCAAAGGATTGTTTGGAGGTCAGTGGATATTTTATAGCTTTGAGTTTGATCGGATTTGATGTTCTTGTATGGCTTTTACTTCTATATGTTTTTGATTAAGTAAAAATAGGTTTTAAGGGACCCGAAACCCAATTACATTCGAAAGATATTCAAGAAGGAAACAAAACAAAATAGCTGCAAAAGACCAGCAAAAAAAACTAGCAGCAGAGAAAAGGACAGCAAGAAGCCAGCAAGAAATTGACCCCAAGCTCAACATTACAAGAAAATTAAAAACTCTTCATGGTTTCCTTTGCATTCTGCACCAAGAGCATCATTGCCTTGGCCGCTTCCCTCAAGTCGGTGTTTTCATGAGCAATCTGACTCTCTTTCATTTTCGTGTCCTTCTCAGCAATAGTATGTGTGGTTCTGCGCCTAGGGTTCTGGTGGGTTAGGCTAGAAGTTGGAGCATCTTCTATAATTACCAGGTTCTTCTCCTAGTTTTTCTTTTCCAGATGATCCACCAGTGCATTCATATTCTAGGAAGAAACTTTCAGGACCTGGAGGCTGTGGTTCATAAGGCTTTTCAATGCTTTCTCATTACGGGCCATCTAGGAATTGACGTTGTCTTTTTCCTCCTCCACCTATTCTTTCATGGTTTTAATAACGTCCTCCAAATGTTTCAGGTCGCCTTTAATCAGATTTTTCTCCAGCTAATCCTCCATTTCCATTTCCTCCTCTACTTCACTGTTTTCCATATCCTTGTTCTATTTCCTAGAGTCAGACATCTTAATCAGCTTATTGATCTTATCTTCCTAATCCCTTTTCTTACCCTGCATGCTGGTGATGTTTTCAACAACCCACTTCTGAAAATTGAAGAATTCAAGGGTGCAGTTGCGGGCGGTGTCCAGGATGGTATCCACCAAGTCCTTGCTCTGTTCGGTCTCCTTAGCATTAGGGTTATCACCCTCCTTAGGATTCAGAGCCTCATTATCATTTTTTGAGCCTTTAGGGTTGGAGTGAAGATTCTCAGAATTTCCCCCTTCCTCCCCTTCACCATAATTCTCCTCCTTGTTAGGCTCCATTTCAGTGTCAGTGTCCTTATCCTTTCCCTCTTCTTCATCACAGTGCACATCCTTTTCTTCATGCTCAGTTTCAACCTTCCTTTTTTTATGGGTAGGGGTGTTGGGCTCCCCATTCGAATTAGAATCTTTGCATTTCTCAGATATCTGAGCATTGATGATCAAAGGATCATCCTTGGTTGCCCTAGCCTTATCCTTAATATATTCATAAATAAGAAGAATGAGTCCTTGGTGCGCTAAAGGATAGGAGCTGGGCTTTTTGGCATGGTCAGCAAGGCTCTCATTTAGAGAGGAGGCTAAATAGAAGGGCAAGGATATTTTAGCCCCATGGAGGAAGTGGTTTAGGATAGCGAAATGATAGTTATAAATTTTTGTAAATCTACCATCCACAGTCAAATATTCCATTAAAGCCCTAAGAAATTTTTGCCAGAAAGGCTTTACCTATTGGGGGGTGTAGTATGATATGTTGTCCTTCTTCTCCAGGTTGTCCTTCTCATCCTCCATCTTCAGGAAATTTTTGAAAGCCTTAGCGACATACTTCCTATCCCTATAGAATTTAGTCCCCTCCACCTTGAGCCTTGTGACCTCCGCAATCAAATTTTCATCGATTTGCCACTAGTACATTCGAGTCAAAATTTTGACGGCAAATCGTCGGAATTCCGACACAATTTCGTCGCACTACCAACAAAAATAGCCGTCGAAAACTTTTTGTCAGAAGTTCCGACTATCCTTGTGGTCATCGCAATTCCAACATTAGCTCCAACCTTTCTGACGGCCGCCATGGATGCTCATACCCAGAAAGAATACCGTCGCGATCTCGGGCTACCATCAGAATTCCAACATTAAAGGGTAAAAATTCCAACAGAGGAGTGCCATCAGATGCACAACATCCTTGTCAGAACTCTCCTGGAGGCTGTCATAATTTTAACCCTTTTGTGTTAGAATTACAATGGCCCCTAGGAGAGTTCCAATGAGGATGTTGTGCATCCGACGACACTCCTCTATCGGAATTTTTACCCTTTGATGTCAGAATTCTGACAGTAGTCCAATTTTTCAGAATTTTTTTTTTTATAGAAAAAGATCAACATTGGTATCTCTCTTCTATCTCTCTTCTCTATCCCTCTCTACTATCTCTCTTCTCTATCCCTCTCTACTATCTCTCTTCATCCCTCTCTTCTTCTCTCCCTCTCTACTTCTCTTTCTCTACCCTCTCTAGGTCATTATCTCTTCCTCTCACCCTCTCTCATCAAAAGAGAAATAAAAACTTGCATGGCCTTATAATTCATGAGTTGAAGTTTGAGTTTAACATTTTGGAGGTAATTTTCTTAGACTATTCAATGCCCATTCTAACTAAGGTCAATCAAAATTCAAGATAAACCTGTGGTAAAGACGAGGATCTCGAGTTCATTGGTAGAGGACTCCACTTTTGATGGGAGAAAACCCTAGTATTCAGTTTGGTAAGCTCTAGTCGAAGGTGCAGTATGACAGCCATGTAGAAGGAGAACCATGACATGTTGCAAAATTAGAAGGGAAATTCTAACAAAGAGTAGCTACGTGTCTAGAACATTCAAAGAATTTCATGTCTGGGCTAGCTATCTTCTTTACTCTAGTCTAGGATTTCACATTTTTGAGAAAGCATGATTTGTATGGATGGTTTGTTTGTTTCAAATGAAGTATAGTCCAGCCTCCACCGAAATAACAATGATAGTAAGGACTAGTAGAGTAGTTTGTTAGAAGGTTTAGACATTGATAATAGTGTCTAGGTTTTCCCCAATTCTTGAATAGCATTAATAGATAATCATAAGTATAGCAAGGAATAGATTACTTAGAGCTTGTAATGAAGAAGGGTTTTGAATTAAAAAGACAATGATAAGAGTTTTTTTATGGTTCAAAACAAAAAGACAATCACAACAGAAAATTACAAGTTATAGGGTTACATTAAGTAGGTTTGATTGATTATTGAAGAATATATTGTGTTTCTCTATCAATAAATAAGAGGTCTCAAGAAGCTAAAGACAATGAAAACTAATTGATGGGCAACCTTTTGATTGTCAAGAAGTGATTGCCTCAGATGAAAGTAGTGATAAATGTCACTATCAAAAGCATATAATGGTAAAGATGACCTAGGGTTCTCTTTTTATTATTGAGACAATATTATGTGAATATGATAGTTTAGCAGTCCTCAAATGCATGTGAGTAGTCTCAATGAAGAAACAATACCATCAGGGTATTAGAATAATTTTTGAAACCTACAATCATGTTAAATAAAACTTGCAATCATGTTAGACAAGTATTGAAAGTATAATTCATAGAGCAACCATTTCAACTAGGTTTAGATAGCATATATTCATAACTATTTCAATTTTATGTGAACTACACAATATCTATAATGCATAATTGGAGTTAAACCATAATAGGGCTTGGATGAGAAACATGATAGGGCACCCGAAGCTATCCACATGCTAAGCCCAAGAGCGGATATATCATCCCTCTTGGCCCCATGTGGCAGTCCGCCATCCATATGAGGTGGTGTGCTTAGTGGGTAAACTTGTACTTGCCCTCCCTATCCATGCTACCTTATCCACCCTTCTATGATTGGGACCCCTTCAATCACAATGGTAGAGGTTGATGGGGAAACCAAAATTACATTATGTAGGATCTCCTACCCTATCTCATTGAATTCATTCCTACACCAAGTGACTATGAACAAAAGCATAGGTATTTAACAACAATGACATGGTCCATGGACTAGTGATCCTCCTCTTGATACTCCATCTACAAATGAGAACATCTCTTGTACACGTTGCTACTTCAGAATTAAAAGTTGCTTCTTCTAGAACTTTCCATGATTCTTTGCAATAGGATTATATGTCTTCTAGATTCACCCCACTAGGACACATTCATATCAAGCATTTTTACTTTTTTGAAAAGTAGACCACATTTCAGATCTAGATGACACCATAATGACTTTGATTTCCTCTTGCAAGATATTCCTCCATCATGTATTGCTTCATCGAAGTTCAAATTTACTTCTTCAAGGGCTCTCAATGATTCTCTATATAGGATTATTTGTGTCTATGAGATCCACTTCATTGGGAGGCCTACTTAAACATTTCACATCTGTTTGTGGACTCTCACCTTTCAAACATTTCACATCTTATAATTGATCTTCGCTTTGTTTTGAGAATAGTTTAATATTCTCTACTTAACAAGGCCAACCACGTGAAGGTGGAAGCTCATTTGGCCCTTCCGCCCCCCCCCCCAACATCACTCTAAATTCCACGTTAACATCTAACATTCATTCATTCATTCATTCTTTCATCCATTATTAAAATATAACATTCATTCATTATCACATAACGTTCATTAACACATAAAATTCATTAACTTTCATTAAAATGCAACATTCATCAATAATCATCAACACATATCATTCATGAACATTCATTAGCACATAATTACATTCATTACACATAAAAATCAGTCATTATCAAATAAGGTAGATTACAATCATTTCTTTCTTTGTTTTTTCTTTGAAGCTATGAAAAGACTAAGTGGAACATCGGTTTCTTCATCATTTCCCCCATCCACAGATGTTATGCCCTCTTCTCGTGCTCTTGATGTATGCCTAGTCCTATACAAAGGATGAGGATGTTGAACCAAAGGGGGGTCCTCTGCAATAACAAAGAATTGGGTTAAATTCAAAACATTTTTTTATTATTGTTACAAGTATTTCATTAATTTAAAGAACACAACTGTTACACTCTTTACCTGATGGGGCCACATCATCTTCCACATCATTTTGTCTAGCCTCAACCTCGACATGCTTAGCACCCTCTAGATCCTCTGGAGTTGAAATACGAAACGTTACATTAATCAATACACCAATTACAATTAAATTTGTTTAAAGGGATAACAGTGGTCCTCTTTACCTGATTGGGGAACATCACATTCCTGATGTTGTCTACCCAGATCATGCTCCACTTGGTCACCACCGACTACATGCTCTAAAATATTAACAATAAAGGTTACATTAATTACTACACTAATTTTCAATTTAAGATGTTTAATTGAATTAATAATTACATAAAAAAATTTGAATAGCAAATGAATACCTCCACTACTAGGATGCACATCCAGACCTTCATGTATAGGTTCTATTCCATGATTATCATGCTGCATTGCAATGTCACGTGCAGTGTTATCATTGCTTGCTTATTTAAAAAAAATATAGTCACTTTATGTTGAAACTTAACATCAAATAGATTATTGGTTAAGTATTCAATTTGAAATAATTTTCATTTAGCTTAATTACCATTGTGACAGATGCATCAGAATCTCGTGTT